>NW_024063150.1:677500-1277500 GCF_006381635.1 Hibiscus syriacus | reverse complement strand
CAAAGGGATTTTCTTTACTTATTTCAACATTGGCTTGTTCTTCAATAGCATTGCTAGTGTTGGAGATATCCACCTGCTTTTCTTCTTGGTTGGTTTGACAGACTTCTTTTGCATGTCCATAGGTACCACAATTGAAGCAGATTTGTTGCAGACCTTCATATTCAATCTTTTGAATGAAGTCATCAATTCCCACGCATGGAATAAGAGGTTTGTTCATATCGATAACAACTGCAATTCTTGCAAATTTCCCCTCTCTCCAACTTTAGTATTATAATCAATTTTGATAACCATTCCAATCGTATTCGCAATTGTTCTGATTAACACTGCATTGTAATACCAGTAAGGTAGTCCAGGTAGTCGCAGCCAGGCGATAACTTGTGAATGATGCTTTTCAGATGTGGTAAAGTTCCTCGACCATGGTTGAACAGTCAGGTAATTTCCATATATCATCCAAGGGCCATAAGTGAGAACTCTATTATAGTCTTCCATATTTTCAAACTTCACTAAATAGTAGTCATTATCAAGATCTATTAAGTTGAAGTTGCCTATCGACATCCATAACGCCTGGATCCTGTTTAACAACGCTTTATATCCAATCTTTTTTCCCAACAGTCTAGTGATAATAACTTGTTTCATGTTTCGATCAATCAGATCATGGATTCGCTTTGAGAAGCTTATTATAGAAAATTCTCCAGAGCTGTCCATGGTGATATCTCCTTCATGGAATACTATCTCTTCTTCAGGCATCTTGACTGGGGAATTCTTGTTTAGAATCGATCCCCTGGCAGCCATGGCAGCATAAGAGATTTTCTCAGGACTCTTGAGATGTCCTTTGATCACAACTCCTTCTTCTTGGGAATAATCTTCAGTCTGCATATTCTCCGTTTGTTGAATTGTTTCATCATCTTCAATTGTTAATTCCCGATTCTTTACTTTCTTTGTGGCTCTTTGATCTTCTTGGGCACTAATGATGTTCATCTTAAGAGAGAATTCTTTGTTCTTTTAAGATTTATTTATTGTTAGTTATTTATAGTCACTTTTGAATTAACAACCTAATAACATAATTGAATTAATATTAAAATCAAATGATATTTAATATAGTTTACCCTAAATGATGAGACCCATTGAAAGGCTCTCGTTTATCACCTCCAAGCCCACTCTCTCAACAACTTGGCCCTCTTTCTTCTACAAAAGGGAAACAAAACCCCACCTTTAGCCTTCTCACCTTTACTTCACAATAAATAATCTGAATCAATTATGTATAAACTTATTATAATACGAACCTTTCATAATGTACAACATTTTTTTTTAACTTCTACACCTATTAAATAATCACATTTTGTTACGTATTTATATCAAATAAATAACATTAGCAACATTTCAGACTTAAAAGATATGTTCACATACTTTAAATTATTAAAATGGAAGCATTTCGGGTTTAAGTCACTTTGTTTTTCTATTTAAGAAAATCCAAAAAAAAAAAATGGAAAATTTTCCAAATTTTTTTATAACATCTTTTTTAATATTACGAATTTGTAAAATTAAAAGTAATCTAATAGTACTCTTAGTGATAAATTAAGCCATAGGTGTGATACATGGAAAGGGTGAGACAAGGAAAAGGTGTAAACATGCACGTCTTGCTGTCGCTGGGCAACACCGGACTTGACAATAGACATCCAGCAAGCAGTCATTAGCTGTTACAATTGGTTTCAAACATTTTCTACCCGAAATAATGCTCTATTCGAACCTAAGATCCACAGCTCGGTATATCCGGTAGCCAGAAAAACTCATTAAGAACTTGTAATATAGGGGACAAGAGTGGTCATGTCAGTCGGAAACATCAAACAAAGATCATATACTAGCAGATATGAACAAGAAAGATATTACATGGTGTATTTACTTACATTCCCAGGTTGAGAAAGGGGGTGAAACATCTTTACAAAAGGGGAGGCTGCAAATGCAAGGCCGATGTAGCCATGCTTGAAAGTTGAATTCAAGTGTACATATATAAATCAGACACCATTCACTACTACCACCACCACCACATGTCCAAAATTAGATTATACCACCACATGTCCAAAAGATTATACCACCACCTCCATATATCGGATCTGATTTCTGAAAAAGCTTGCTGCCAGACACTTTCAACCTGATGCCTACACCAAAAGCTGAAACAATTAAAGGGGTGCATGTTCTTATTTAATAACATGGTATATTCAACCTGATCAGTTTTCACTTTCCTGATCAAAACAAGATCCATTACTTAAATGCAATTATACACACCTATAATATTATCCGGAAGCATTAGAACCAAGGTTAACAATTCTTTGCCCCAGCTGTTGAAGGGGACATTTCACTTCTTTTGCATCTAATCCTTTGCTAGAAACCGGATTGTCGTCACCCTTTGAATTCAATGACTCCGGCTTCATCTTCTGAACCTCCTCCCTAGTGTAGATACCTACCTTACGAACCATGGTACAAACTCCCTAGTCACAAGCAGTAATTAGGTATCAAATATAAGAAACAAGAAACGTAATAGAATTTAGTTAGCAATACTTACTGCCAGGAATCGTATTATAATTTAGTTAGCAATACTACTGCCAGGGATCATCTCCAACAAGCATCATATCACCCTCATCATCGGTGTATACGACGAGCCAGTTCTTTTTAGAGGCCAATAGTTCACCTCCAAGTTCAAATAATTGATCCAATTCAGCCATCAATTCATCATAGTTGTTGAACTTTGTAAGGTCCACAGACCTACCAAGAGCAGTCCCTTGCATTAGAACCTGAAAAGAAAATACACATTTAGCAACATAATCATTGCAATAGACAATAAGAGCAGATGTACATCTTCAAGGAGAGAGAAACGGAACCTTAGTGCAACTCCGAGCTGAGGCGTTTGGAGATTTGCTTTCAACCTCCCTTGTATGAGGTTGACTCAGATGAAATGCTTTCTCTGATTCACCAAAAGTAGATGGATTCTCAGCCAACTGAGAGATCTTTGACTGTTCGGACTTTCGATCAGATGCAAATGTCTGAACATGGTTTGGTGCAGTTTCCACTTGATCTGCTGCCTTATTCGACGTATTAAGGTGAGACTAGGGGCTCAGATGCAACATTACTAATGAGAGGAATACCAAAGAGCTTACAACTTCCTTCTCTAGATTTTCCGTTATCATGATCTTGACCCGATGAAGCTTTGGGCATTAAATCCCTCGATTGGACAGGATTCTCATAATTAGATGATGTTGGGGGAGGCATCAACAAGTTTCCATGTGGGTGCTCGATCCTATTACCTTGGAGTATAGGATACTCGCCAAAACCACCAAATCTGCCATTTCCTCGAGCTTGATAAGGCACATCAGAACATTGCATAGGAAGCTTAGTAGTAGTGTCAACCATCTTGAGTGAGACACCAGAAGACATTTGGGACCAAGATCCAAGCTTCCCTTCTTGATCAAGTAATTGTTTTCTCATAGGATAACAGCCTAATAAAGTTTGATCAACCAAAGATGTACAATACCCAAGGGGTAATCAACATTTGACCTAAAACCTGAGAGCAAATCTGTGTACGGTGGTTCATGCCTCCCAGATGACATCCAATTATCTGACCCAAATCTTCTTGAAGCGGAAACCACATCATTCTTCTCATCATCTACTGAAGGTTGCCACATCACTGACTTTTCGGCGGTGTCAGACTCGTTACTCTCAGCAAAGTTGCCTCTCAAGGTCGAGAATTTTTGACCTTGCAAGACCCTTGAAAACTCACTAGTTGGTGAAGGGTCTACAGTAACTTTGGATGAACCTAGAAAATTAACTTAATTTAATAAACCATACCAGAAGAGCTGTTACTTGAAAAATAATAAACCACGTTGCATGACAAGACCTACCTTCCCTTGTCAGCACAGAAGAATCAGGGGACGAAGGGACTGCATTAGATCGAGGCCTTTTTGGCCTGGGCATTGGAAGGGGGTCAGTACAGGAGGCCAAAGTAGGTTCAATTTTCCAAGGAGAAACTCTCAGGGCGAGGTATGGTAGAAGCCTCATCCCATCGAACCTATTAGGGACATTAGAACCTCATGTCAACATAAGCATAACTTGAGATATTCTACAATTTGTTTCAGTATTGTAAAAACAAATTATCAAATGTTTGCTCAAGTTAAAATCTACCTTGAGGCATCTCCATTTGGAATCCTTCCACCTCGTGGGATCAGCATCTTCAATTCCAACTATTGTTCCAGTATACCTGCAACAACAACAAAAAAAAATTCAAAAACCACAATCTCAGCTTGCTTGAAAATCAATTTGAACTTGCTGCCATTCTTAGTTTAAAAAAGCGACGCTTAAGCACGATTAAAGCGCTAAGCGACTCGAGCGAGGCCCCTGGCGCTTCAGCATAGCAAAAGCACTACGAATTCATTAAGCAGTAGCAATCGGCGTTTTTGCAGCGCTTTTAGCAAAGCGCTAATCGGCGCTTAATCGCGAGTTTAGAAGATACGATTATGGGCTTTAGCAGATACGATTTTTGGGCTTGTTTAGGGTTTAGCGGGCTATTAGATTATCAGGCACCGATCCCATTCTTTTGCAAGATATTGATGAGAGCAATGAGTGGTTGATGGGAAGAATGGAAGATGATGAAGATGATGATGAGGCGGTGTTTGTTGGTGAGGATTTGACATGGAGTGATGTTGCTAACGCTTACGGTGCATATGAGCCTAGTTATCTAACTAAAGCATCAAAAGTAGTGAATGATGGAGCCGGACCATAGAAAAATGATAAAGGAAAATCTCCGTCCGAGTTGATGACGATGACGATGACGATTTAGAGGATTTTTAGTTATAAGGAATTGAGGGTTTAGAAAAATACTTTTGTTCATCTCACTTTAGACTACTTTTGGTGAAGGCCATCTTTTGAGATTAATATGCTCGTATAGTCGTATGGTTAATGGTATATAAGTATTTAAGTGTTTATAACTTATAAGTAAATTGAGAATTATATTTTGGTGTTTAAGTACTTATAAGTTTTGAATATATGCATTGACACTTTGATATTTAAGTATTTATTAGATAATTTATAAATATTCTATATTTTTTTGTGAATTTTGGCCTTTTTGGCTCTTCGTGTGCATAAAGCAAGCGCTTTCGCTTAGCGCTTCGGCGTCTAGGACCCTAGGCACTTTAGGGCGTTTTACGCTTTTTAAAACCAAGCTGCCATTAGGCGATAACAGTGAAAGGAAGATACAGGCCATACCTCTGCTCAGGACCTTCTTCGCCTTCGAACCTCATTTTGAACCTCATCCCTATGGAGTAACTATTCTTCATTGACTCCATGTACTGATCAAATGGAACAATAAACTCAGCTGGACTTGTCCTACAATAGAAATTTGAAAAACGTTAATACACAAATTCTTCTACCAATCGGTAATGGTACAGTTGAAAATTCCTCACCAACAGGTCTAGTTGGAAAGTTAGGGCATACCATGCTAGGGGAAAAGGCAAAGAATGTCAAGAAGGTAGGACGATCTATATACCTAGGTTTGTAATACACGGTGAATATAGTACTTGTTGTGTAGGCATGCCAGGCTGTCGCCAGCACACCAAGATGCATGCTATGACTTGATATTACAGATGAAGGACATTGCCCTGCTGCCTCATTGCCCGTCGTACACCAACACATAATTCTCCATTCTCACCTCTACAACAACTTTTCCACTAATTTATTCTCAAGCTCAAGCATGAGTTTAAAAAGCTAAATACCAAATTTCAAAGCAGTGTGAAGAAGTAGACAAACCTTAAAAATATAAATGCATCCCCCGTAACAAGCCTCTTGGAACTAACAAAAACACTCCATCCACTTTGAAGCAAATGTCTTCGTGGTTGACCTGTTATTTCCATTGTCATTTTAATCAAACCACAAGTCTAAATGGCTTAATCAGAACAGAGTAAAAGATCACGTTGATCAAACTTGTATAGGCCTGGAAAAACAATTAGATTTAAACATTACCCCTGAAGATATGCCGGAATCGCCACTCTTTGCCATGCAAATCCTTTGCAACCAACTCCTGGGTAGGAGTTGCCGTGACATGTCCTGTTAAAACCAATAGGAGAAACACGACCTAATTCACCAATAGAGAAAAGGAACTATAAATCTGCTGTCGGTAGACACAACCAATGGAGGAAGACATTCATCTGCATGACGTCTGAGCACCGAAAACCCACCATGGGTGCTTGTATCTGAGGCAGTTAAGGTCTTGCAAAAGGAATGCACGTGGAACCGCGGTGGTTGGGGAATAGGAGATTCCTTCTCCAAGGTGCTCTCGTCTTGCTGCAGGGAGCCAAACCTTGAGAAATTCGACTTCACATCAACTTGAGCAGAAAAAGAAGAAGAAGAGGTGAACGAAGCTTACATTTGGTTCAGGAAGTAAAGTCACTTGAGCAAACACCTCATCCGTATCAGGTTCGGCCTAAAGAATTAACAGTAACAAGTTATCCCTTCCATTATCAAAACGAAAACCCAGAGAAAGTGGAGAAAAAACAAACGGCCAAATAAATAAATCACAGTAAAAGAAAAGGTACCTTTAACTGAACGTTAATCACGCTACAAAGGATCTTCGATGGAAGATTATACAGTGGCATCTGTTGGTCCGCTACCTGATTAGTAGACGCCTCCACCTGATTCAGCTCAAAATCACGATTTAAGCAAATTAAAAAACACCTCAAGAAATAAAAGAAAGGTAGAAAAAAGGAAGGGAAACTAAAACCTGTTCTATGTGGCCTGAGGAAAGTAAAAAACGCGATCTCCTTCGCGAGGTACGGTAACCAGAGGGCCGGCACACGCATGCCATAGCTCCGTATAAAGCGCCGTCTCGGGGTCTATGTGTTCCCACAAAACAAAGCCAAATAAACAACAACAAAACAAGGGAAAGCCGGTAAGGAGAATGTGAAAAGAAGGAAGAATCGAAGAATTATACAGACCTCTAACGGGAGCTGGACGAGTTGAATGACCGTTTTGCCCTTCCATGGATTTCCTAGCATCGTTGGGTTCACTAAAACCAGAACAAAAGCTCTCTCGTCCTCCTCCTCCGCCGTTCACACAATTCCCTTTCATTAGTACCTCAGAATTCGCCATTTCTTTCAATTGAAACTTTCTCGTATGTCAATCTCTCATCTCAAAATCCTGAAAGCCTCTTCTTCACCTCAGGAACACTACACCGACGAAACGAAAACCCTACATTTAACTCAATTCAGCACCGAGACTCGTTGATTTACAGCGTGAGATTGAAAAATCGGAGCCCTTACGCACCAAAAAGAGAAAGCTGAAACTCTTTTTCTCTCTGCTTTTCTTCTTCTTTTATCTGCGTGTGTGGTCTTAACCGAGGGTGAGTCAAAACGGCGGAGGGAATATCATTTCAACCGCGATCAATTTCTAACCCCACCGGCAGTAACCTGTTTTATCTCCTTTATCAACTGGCTATAGCCAGTCATGCCTATCAGTGAGGGGAGTCGAGGTTCAAGGGGACCAGTGGAACACATTTTATAATTTTTTATAATAATAAAAAAATTTTAATAAAATTTTCCATTCTCCAGTTCATATTAGTCCATAAGTCAATCGAAAAAAATTTAATTAAAAATAATGAAATATGTTTATTTTTAAAATATAAGCATTTTATAATAATTCTTTTTATTTTACAATTCATTCAAAAAAAAATTATAGAAGGAACTAATTTATTAAAATAAAAATATCTTAAATCACAATAAAAATTTATAATCACAATAGTAATTAAGCACATATAATAAAATTTATTATAATCTTTGAAACAAAACTAGTAACTTAAAATCATATAAGGACCATACAAAGAAATAATAAATCTAACTAAGAAGTTCGAACAAAGATAGATACAAACATATCTGATTGCATCGACAAACAAACCACAAAAGGGTTCAAGCTATTGAAAGGCAATCAACAAACTGCAAATCAAACTCGAGCGACATGAAAAGTTATCCACAAATGCAAATCGGGTATCCAAATCTAATCCGAAGGTCCAAATCTAATCACAAGATATCAGATAAGCGGTATCTTGATCAGTCGTGGCGATGTCAAATCAACCCTTAGAAAAAATTAATGGCCAAAGAACCGAAAAACATGTAAAAAAACATAAGAAAATGTGTAATAAAGGAATATGAAAACATGCAATACATGTAGACTTATTGAAAAAAAAGAAAGAAAAAAAGAGAGAGAAAGATACAATATATAAAAGAAAAAGAAAATAAAGAATATCAGCGGTCGGCAACCAACATTAAAGTTGGTGCACTGTCGATCAACAAAGACGAAAAATAAAAGATATAAGCATCACACCAATGAGAGAAAATTAGATTTTCAGGGTTTTTCAAGATATTTCGTTCTCAATTCGAGTGATATTTTTTATACAATTCAAACAATCTTAAAAAGAACAAAATTAATAAATCTTTAATTAAATTTTTTTACCATCCCACCTATACTCATTTATTATAAATTTTAAACTACTTGGATATAGTCTCAATTATACAATTAAAAATAAATATAAATATTTTAAATAAACTCAAATAACTCAAAAACACATGAATAATATTGAATCAAATTTTTATCAACCCGTGTTTGATTGAAAGATTATATCTTTTTATTCGTCATTTAATTCGACCCGAGTTTAGATAGATTCACAGATGAAACTAATAATAGACTAGAGGGACATTATCCATTTCCAATTATTTTTTCATATATTCATTGATATTTAACATATTAGTCAAATTCTCAAAAAAAAAACTTATTAATCAACTAATATGATCAGATACTACAGAGGTAAGGATGACTCTTTTAAGTAATTTGCTCCATTTGCAAACGTTATGACTTGAACTCTTGACATTGGGCTTAAAGGATCTAGTGTCTTGTAACACCCAAACATCGGGTCGATGACCAAAAAGGTAAGAAATTAAAATTCAGTGGTTAAATTAGATTAAGTTGGAAAATTCAAGGATTAATTTTTGAAATTTTGTTTAGGACTTATTAGCAAAGGTGGAAGATTGTAAGGGAAAAGAGGTCTTTTGGCTGAAATGAATTAAAAATTCATTTCATAGAGATTTAACATGTGGGTTTTTGGATAAGAAGAGAGATCTGAAAGCTTAATATTTTCTCTTTTCTATCTCTTCCCGTTAGCTCCTTTTCAAGGTGAGTTGATTTCAAATTATTATTTCTTGAATTTTTAGGTTGGTTCTTTTTTGGGTGATATAGCTTAAGGGAAGTTTAGGTGGATTAAAACTAAAAGATGATGAGTAGTGATGGATTTGAAAAATGGGGTTTAAGGGATATGTTGAGATGGTTAGTTTTAGGATTTATATTCTTTGGGTGATATATAAGCTTAAGGGAAGTTTTAGGTGGATTAAAACTAAAAGATGATTGAGTTGATGGATTTGAAAAATGGGGTTTTAAGGGATATGTTGTTGATATGGTAGTTTTTAGGATTTATATGTTAAATTTGACTTGTAAAGGGTCTATTAAAGGAGTTAGAAAGTTTAGAAATGATAAGAGAATGATGAAAATATCGTATGTTTTTGAGATGCAAGTGTTCTAGTGAGATTTTGGATGTTTAAGAGTAGTTAATGGAGAAAAGTTGGTTTTGATGAATGAAGTTGAGTTTAAAGGGTTAATAGGAGATAAAAGTAGGAGATTTGGGTAAGTTTTGGTTAAATTTTGGTTAAATTTCAAAATGAAAATGGTAATTTATGGTCAATGGTATCGGTACTGGAAGAATAGTACCGTTACTAAATTGGCAAAATTAGTTTGAATTAGAGGATCATTATCGGTATTGTTTGATGGAGGTATCGATACTGAAATGGGGGTATTGATACCAATGTTAGGTATCAATACCATTATCAAATTAAAATTCCAGAATGCTGAAATGGTATTGGTACCGAAGTGGGTATCGATACCATAGAAGGGAAGTATCGGTACTGTAGTGGGAGTACCGATACTAATGAGCCTGAAATAATAAACTAAGTGTTTCTTTCAGCTTAATTTATATTGATTGGTTATAAGCGATTTGAATTTCGATATTCATTTTCGATTGTTCTTGTGTAGACATTGAACAAAGTCAATCTCTGGATAACTCGAGGTTATAAGTTATCGATCAAGAATGTTAAGGATTCATTTAGAACTTCAGTGAGGCAAAGGTGAGTACAAATCATTTGTTTATATTCGCTTCGAGGGAGACTTACGATAAGTCAACCTTCGAGTTTTTTATCGAAAACCTTTCAATTTTTATGTTATATTTTTACAAATATTTTTCATGTTATATTACTTAAGTTATGTTTTGATGGTCATGTGTACATGATTATGCAAATGTGATATGTGAACATATGTATACGAAATTACTCGATGTGAAAGTGCTTATTGGATCATGATATACTTTGAATAATGGAATGACAAATAATTATGTGGTTAAAAGCCCAAGGTATATGTATGAGGATTAGCGGTATAGTTGGCATGCCAGGGGGTCGAGGGTTCTATGTGGTCATTTGAGACAAAACTATGTGGTCATTTGGGACAAATATATGGCACTTCGGTTCAAATTATGAGCTGTGGTGACAGCATTAGTGCATAGCCTCAATGTACTCAAATACCTAGAGTTCTCAGTAATATACATTGGGCTATTAAAACAAAGTTATATGAACCGATCAATGAATAAAATAATCTATTTATATTATGAAAAGCAATGTGAATCCTTTATGAAATGTGTTATGATATTAATAAGAATGTTTGTTTATAACATTTTTATGATTCATATTTGCCTCACTAAGTCAACGACTTATCGTGTGATTGTTTCACACATAGGTTTGAAGAAATCAGAGGATGGTTAGGTGAGACATCATACTCCCATGAAGATCAGATCAGAACAATTTTAAATGTAGGTTTCTTGTAAATTGTAAAATGTTGACATGTACTACAAGTTAAATTGAAATGATCTGATCTATTTTGTAAACTTGTACTTTTGTATTTATATAAATTATTAAGTGTTTATTTAAATATTAATGTGAGTTTTATTATTTACTTAAATTCAAGGGTTCCATCATTTTAATACGAATAAAAGTTAAAATTTTTTCTCTTACTTCTTAATAGTCAATGATGTCACCCTCGATTCGTATCAGGGTCAGGTACGAGTTAGAGGTGTTATATTTTAATGATATAATAGCTATGGTTTCATTGTTGAAATGATCTGATCTATTTTTGTAAACTTGTACTTTTGTATTTATATAAATTATTAAGTTTATTAAATATTAATGTGTTTTATTATTTACTTAATTCAAGGGTTCCATCATTTTAATACGAATAAAAGTTAAAATTTTTTCTCTTACTTCTTAATAGTCAATGATTTGAAAAGTCAATGTGATACCTCGGATTCGTATCAGGGTCGGGTACGAGTTTGAGGTGTTATATTTAATGATATAATAGCTATGGTTTCATTGATTTCAAGTTCGAAATGAAGTCGCTTTTGTTTTAAAAATTGTACATGTCAACTAAGAGTTTAGTCTTTCTGATCTGATAAGGTAATGTATGTTGTCCTTATTAATTAAGTATTGATTTGATCTTATTAGATGCCAGGCTTTGAGGGCTCCCGAAGTGAAGCGGGAGATAGAAGTGAAGGTAGCAGTAACTCCCCTACTCCGAGTAGACAAGTTGTGGGACAAGCACATCAGGGAGTGTATGTACAAGATCAAGGGATATTTTTCCAAATGTTAGACACCATTTTGACGCGTTTACAACCGTCTGCCGCCTCAGCTCCTAAGATGAATGTGGCTAAGAAGCTTAGAAGTCTAGGAGCACCAGAATTTAAAGCAAAAACTAAGAAAGGTCATGTTGCCGTCGACCTGTGCTTAACAACCTTAAGATAATGCTAGAGAATTCATTGTTCTGAAATGGAGAAGTTGTTCGTTACTAAGAGGTCAAGCCGAATATGGTGGTCTAATGTGACGATGAAAGCTGCAAGGACCAGGTGACATGGTCATTCTTCTTGGAAGAATTTAAGAACAAATACATGGGGATAAGTTCATTCGTCAGATAAAGCAAGAATTCATGAGCTTAAAGCAAGGGAATCACACTGTGTATGAGTTCGAGTACGAATTCAACAAGCTGTGTATATTTGCAGCGGAGTTGGTCCCTATGGAAAAAGATTCATGTAATTGGTTTGTGGAGGGTTTACCTCAATTGAAGATTTATTATTGGCACTTAGTTCTCTTCATTCCAAGTGGTAGTGAACAGAGCCAAAGCCCTAGAGCGAGCTCAAAATGAGAGATTTGGGGAGCAAATAACTCAATGGAATAAGAGAGTTGGTGCTCGTCCAGTGCCTCAATCAAAGAATGGTCGAGGTTCAAGTTTAAACCTTAGACCAGATCGAAGTTAGTTGTACCTCAGGTAGAGGATCCATCCTAGACGAGTTAGACAGACTCAATCAATAGAATCAGAGTGGATAAGCCAAATCAATGTCAACACTATGGAAAACATCATAGTGGCGTATCCGAAGAGTCTTAGGAACTTGTTTTAAGTGTGGAGAGCAGGACATTTTTTGGGATTGCCTACTATTGATCAGAGATCCTGCCCTAACAGAAAGACCCAATGTTGCACTTATGAGAGGTAGAGGTCGAGGTCGAGGTCGAGGAAAAAGTCAGTCCAAATCGACCGCTCAACCTGAAGTGCGCTCCACTGCTCGGTACAACCTTAAGACCAGTGAAATTGTTATAATCCTGAAATCATTGTAGGTACTTTTTAGATAGTTGGTAAACCTGTTTAGTTTGATTGATCCAGGATCGAAATTATCTTATGTAGTATTAAACTGGTTAAAGACTTGAGAATTCAATTAGAACCTATTCGTAGCGAGGTGATTGTGACTAATCCTTTAGGACATAGTGCTTGGGTGAGACAAATTTGCGAGGGTGTCCTATATGGATTCAGGGAATTGAATTCTCTGCTATATAATGAAATACCCTTTGACAAGTTTGAGGTTATCCTAGGAATGGATTGGCTTTATCATTACCATGCCAATGTGGATTATCGACTTAAGCATGTTGTGTTGAGAAGTCTCGATGGATTGGAAGTTAGTGTGGTCAACAAGAGAATCAATTCCTTAGCTAATATGATATCGATGATGTCGACTCGGAAATTAATTCTACAAGGATGTCAAGCTTATATCGCCAATGTGATCTATACTAGAGTTAAGGAAATAAAGTTTAAAGATATTTCGATGGTCCGAGAGTTTCCAGAATTATTTCCTGAAGAATTACCTGGATTACCTCCAGATAGAGATGTTGAATTTCAAATTGAAGTGATGATAAGATCAACTTCGATTTCAATAGCTCCATAGGATGACCCCAAAAGAACTGAAAGAGTTAAATTCAGTTACAAGAGCTTTTGGATAAAGGATTTATCAGACTCAATATGTCATTGGAGTGCTCCAGTATTATGTAAAGAAGAAATATGGTTCAATGCGCCTTTGTATTGATTATCGACAACTTAAAAAGTGACCATAAAGAACAAGTATCCTCTCCCAAGAATCGACGATTTATTTGATCAACTCAAGGGAGTTGCGTTGTTTTAAAATAATTGATTTACGCTCCAGTTATCATCAGTTGAAGATACAAGAAAAAGATGTTCCAAAAATGGTGTTTAGAACTCGGTATGGTCATTACGAATTTGTAGTAATGTCATTTGGGTTAACTAACACGTATGTAACTTTTATGGACCTTATGAACAGAGTTTTCCAACTGTACCTTGATCAGTTTGTGGTAGTTTTCATTGATGACATTTTAGTGTATTCGAAGACAATGGAGGAGCATGATGCCCATGTTCGTGATTCTTCAAATATTACAAGACAAGAAGCTTTATGCTAAGTTCACTAAGTGCGAATTTTGGCTAATTAAAGTGGTATTCTTTGGACATGTGGTTTCTCTAGAGGAAATTCTGGTGGATCCTTGTAAGGTAAAAGCTTTTATAGAGTGGGAAATTCTGAAGAGTGTGTCAGAAGTTCAGTGTTTCCTAGGTCTCGCAGGTTATTATCGAAGGTTTGACAAGAACTTTTCGATGATATCTCTACCTTTGACCAAGTTTTTAGAAAAGATGTGTCTTTAATTGGACCCTTGATTGTCAAAAAAGTTTTGAAGCATTGAAGAAAGTTTTGACAGAAGCTTTGGTGATAGTGCAACCGTAATCGAACAAGGATTTTACGATTTTTAGCTACACTTCCCATAATGGTATTGGATGTGTATTAATGCAAGATGGAAATGTAGTCGCCTATGCTTTAAGAACACTTGAGCCCCATGAAAAGAACTATCCGACTCATGATCTTGAATTGGCAGCGGTGTTCTTTGCATTGAAAATTTGGCGCCACTATTTATATGGTGAGCGTTGTTACATTTTCACATATCACAAAGTTTGAAGTATTTGTTGATGCAAAAGGAGCTTAATTTGAGACAAATAAGATGGATTGAGTTACTTAATGACTATGATGTGATTATAGATTATTATCCTGGAAAGCCAATGTAGTAGCTGATGCCCTTAGTCAGATTTTTGCCACTTTGCGTAAGTTAGATGCCCGAATGTGTTAAAGGACAATGGTGCGCTAATGGTCGAGTTAAAGTTAAAGTCGTTATTGTTAGAACAGATTCATGAGTTGCAAAAGAAGGATGATAAATGTTTAGCCTGGTTTGAGAAAATAGAAAAAAATGTAATTAAGGACTTTGGAGTTAAGTCTAATGGGTGTTTATACTTAAAAAGAGTTTTGTTCCCGATGTGAAGAGTTGAAAAGAGATATTTTATGAAGCACATTGTAGTCCATTAACTATGCACCCAGGAGGGAACAAGATGTATCAAGATTTGAAAGAGCGTCTTTGTGGCCAGGCATGAAAAGAGACATTTCAGAGTTTGGATCAAAGTGTCTTAATTGTCAACAAGTAAAAGTTGAGCATCAGGTGCCTTCAGGATTATTGCAATCAATTTTTATTCCTCAGTGGAAATGGGAAAGAGTTACGATGGATTTTGTAACAAGATTTCCATTTTCACCAAACAAAAAGGTTTCAATTTGGGTAATTGTGGATCGACTCACAAAGACTGCACTTTTCATTTGTACGGATTATTCAATGGAAAAGTATGTTGAATTATACATCAAAGAGATAGTTCGACTACATGGTGTACCAATTTCAATAGTTTCTGATAGAGATCCGAGATTTACTTCGAGATTTTGGAAGTCTTTACAAGGAGCGTTGGGTACCCGATTAAATTTTAGTACATCTTTTCATCCTCAAACCGATGGCCAATCAGAGCAGAATTCATATTTTGGAGGATATTGAGAGCATGCATGATGATTTTCGTGGATGGGAAAATATTTGCCACTTGTGGAATTTGCATAATAATAACTAATCAAGCATTAAAATGGCACCCTATGAAGTATATATGGAAGGAAGTGCCGAACACCTTAATTGGTATGAATTAAAGGATTCGGGATATTCATGGTCCTGATTTATTAAAGAAGTAGAAGATAAAGTTCAAGTGATTCAGCAATCTTAAGGTGGTTTCAGACAGACAAAAATCTTATGCATTGAAGATGAAGGAAATTGAATTTCAAGTAGGTAATAAGGCTTTCCTAAAAGTATCACCTTGGAAGAAAGTACTTCGTTTTGGGCGTAAAGGAAAGCTCAGTTCTAGATTCATTGGACCTTATGAAATTTTAAAGCGAGTTGGACCCGTGGCCTATCAATTAATCTTGTCCCCCACCTCTTTGTCAATGAAAATTCGAGGACAAATTTTCTTAAGCGGGAGATTGTAATACCCCAACATCGGTCGGTGACAAAAGGTAAGAAATTAAAATTTAGTGGTTAAATTAGATTAAGTTGGAAAGTTCAATGATTAATTTTGGAAATTTTGTTTAGGGCTTATTAGCAAATATAGAAGATTAAAGGGCAAAGAGGTTTTGGCTAAAATGAATTAAAAATTCATTTCATAAGAGATATTTAACATGTGGCTTTTTGGATAAGAAGAGATATCTGGAAGCTTAATATTTTCTCTTTTTCTTCTCGTTTCGTTAGCTCAATTTCAAAGGTGAGTTGATTTCAACTTGTTTGATTCTTGAATTTTTAGGTTGGTTCTTGTTCTTTGGGTGATATAAGCTTAAGGGAAGTTTAGGTGGATTAAAACTAAAAGATGATTGAGTTAGTGATGGATTTGAAAAATGGGGTTTTAAGGGATGTTGATATGGTTGAGTTTTAGGATTTCTATTGTAAATTTGACTTGTCAAGGGTCTATTGAAGGATTTATAAGTTTAGAAATGATTAAAGAGCATGATTGAAAATATGGTATATGTTGAGATGCAAGTGTTCTAGTGAGATTTTGGATATTTAGGAGTAGTTAATGGAGAAAGTTGGTTTTTATGAATGAAGTTGAGTTTAAGGCTTAATAGGAGATAAAAGTAGGAGATTTAGGTAAGTTTTGGTTAAATTTGAAATGAAAATGGTAATTTCTAGGCAAGGGTACCGGTACTGGAAGAGCAGTACCCACTATCAAATTAAATTCAGATTCGGAATGGTATCGGTATCGAAGTGGGTATCGATACCATAGAAGGGAAGTATCGGTACTATAGTGGAATACCAATACTATGAGCCTGAAATGATCAACTAAGTGTTTCTTTCAGCTTAATTTATATTGATGGTTATAAGCAATTTGAATTTTGATATTCATTTTCGAATGTTCTTGCGTAGACGTGAACAAAGTCTATTTCCGGATAACTCGACTTATAAGTTATCGATCAAGAGTGTTAAGGATTCGTTTAGAACTTCAGTGTGGCAAAGGTGAGTATAAATTATTTGTTCATATTCGCTTCGAGGATGGCTTGCGATAAGCCAACCTCTAAGTTTCGATCGAAACCTTTCAATTTTTTTATGTTATTTTTACAATGTTTTATTCATGTTATATTACTTAGCTATGTTTCGATGGTTATGTGTACATGATTATGGGAATGTGATATGTGAAACATCTGTATATGAATTACTCGATATGAAAGTGCTTATGTGATCATGATACTTTGAATAATGGAATGACAAATAATGTGGTTAAAAGCCGAAGGTGTATGTATAAGGATTAGAGATAGTTGGCAAGCCAAGAGTCGAGAGTTTACGTGGTCCATCGGGAAACAAACTATGTGGTCCTTCGAGACAAAACTATGTGGTCATTCGGACAAATATGTGGCACTTTGGTGCAAATTATTGAGCTGTGATGACAACATTAGTGCACAACCTCGATGTACTCAAATACCTAGAGTTAGTAATATACATTGGGCCATTAAACAAAGTTATATGAATCGATCAATGAATAAAAGAATCTATTTATGTTATGAAAAGCAATGTAAATCCCTTATGAAATGTGTTATGATATGAATAAGAATTTTTGTTTATAAAATTTTAATGATTCATATTTGCCTCACTAAGTCAACGACTTAGCATGTGATTGTTTCACACGTAGGCTCGAAGAAATCAGAGGATTGAGTTTAGGCGAGGATAGCATACTCCCGTGAAGATCAAATCAGAACAATTTTAAATGTAGGTTTCTTGTAAATTTTAAATGTAGGTTTCTTGTAAATGTAAAATGTTGGCATGTACTACAAGTTAAGTTGAAATGATCTGATCTATTTTGTTGTACTTTTGTATTTATGTAAAGTATTAAGTGTTTATTTAAATAATATGTGAGTTTTATTATTTGCTTCAATTCAAGGGTGTCATCATTTTAATACGAATAAAAGTTGAAATTTTTTTCCCTACTTCTTAATAGTCAATGATTTGAAAAGTCAATGTGACACCTCGGATTCGTATCAGGGTCGGATACGGGTTAGAGGTGTTACACTCATCCCACTAAATCAACTTAATATTGATATATATATATATATATATTAAAATTTAAATTGGTTTATATAATAAGTTATTGAATTTAGTTATCCTATGTATACTACTTAAAATCTAAAAATTACTTAAATATCATTTATTAAAAAGAACTAATATTACCGACAACCAATTGGTCTAGTAGGATGAGACACTAAATTTCTTAAGTAAAGTCAGTGGTTTGAATCATGACGTTTATGTATGGAGCAAATTGGCTTGGGATGGTCGTCCCATAATAGGTCTCTGCAAAACTTGATTATTATTATTTTATTTTTAAATGAACAAAAATATATTTTTCCTCTATTATTTTTCATCTCAAGATACAAAAAATTGTCTATTTTTCTGTTTGGTTGTTTATATTCTTTGAGTCGAGGACTTCAATCAATCATTAGTATTTAATTTAATTTTATTTAAGCTATATATACATTATCTAAATTTCCCCAAATAATGTTGAGTTCCGCCCCTAGAGAGGCTCCATCAAACTCAAACTCAATCTAGTTTTTAAGGTAAAAAAATGCTATCCGATACAAATGTATGTGTGTATGTATTCTTATTTTTATTTGATAAAATAGGGCTTAATTGAAGAATAGATATAGAGGTTTTGTTGTATTATAAGTATATAAAAGATAATTATATTATTATTTTGGATTAGATTTTTTTATTTAGACCTAAATATGATCTAATCTTATCCTAAAACTTGTTTCGATACAAATTTTAATTTTTTTTAAAAACAACCTTATAAGTAGGGTTGAGTTATAATCAATTAAATTCGAATCACATGACCATTCATGACTATAAACCTTCATCTCTAACCCAAAACACCAAATCTAAATCTAATTCTTAAAATTTTTAATCCTAAATAAACATATAACATCAATGCAACTTTACTTATAAACTTTTTTTTAATGTAGGGAAACAGAACTATAAAAATCAAACAGTGCTATCGTGGCAATTGTCCCTAAAGAAAACCGAGTTAATTGCTGGAGGCGGCCTATGGAAGAGATGAGTCCCCAAAGGAAGATTCCAAGCTAGTCGAACCATACCGTCAGCCACTCTATTGCATTTCCTCGGAACATGAAACAGGCGAACCCGCCTCTCCCTCTAAAGAATAGCAGCGACATGAAGGTGCAGTGAAGATCGAGCTCCCTCCCTCGGATCAGTAATGCTTTGAACGACCTGCTTACTATCAGATTCCATCACCACTGAACGAAAATCCCAAATCCCATGCTAACAATAAGCCCTCAAGGATGCCCCACAACTCCGCATCATTCGCCGAGCACCGCCCAATAAGCATTGCAAATCCCGAAATCTAAGCCCCATCGCAATCCCGTAAAACCCCGCCGCAAGCAGCCAGGCCAGACTGAGGACAGTGACCACCATCAATGTTAATTTTGATCCAATTATCAGAAGAAGGTTGCCAAGTAGTACTCCGATTCAAACAAGGCGAGGCACCCTGAAACATTCACCGCATCGCCAGAGAAGCCACCGTTTTAGATTGAAGACAGACGCTCTTGGCAAGAATTGATTCCGTCGACAAAAATTACGATAAAAAATCATATGGTTACGTCAAACCCAAAGACAACATATTATGGAGCCAAATAACAAGTCCCAATTCGCTGGTGGAACTGTAAAGTGCCCCGGATTAGTTAGTTTCACTTCAATCCACCGCTGCAAGTCCATATTCAAAAACACATTAAAAGTTTCGGCTTACCACTGCTCACCAAGTTTCCCGGCGACTATACACTCACGTAAAATATTTGAACAGGATTTCTACCCCTGCTCCACAAATAACGCAGCTCGAATCATCAATCATGTGCTGCCAAACACGCTCCTCGAATCATCAATCATGTGCTGCCAAACACGCTCCTCGATTGAAAGCAACCGGTCATGACAAATTAACCACAAGAGAACCCGAACCCGAGGGAGGCCCGTAAACTTGCTGATAACTTTCCAGATCGCCGAACCATTATTTCCATTGTAACCCATATATTGCACATAGGCACTCACTCTTGGTAGTGAAACGATTATGCGCATCACATCGGCACCCCTGGCTATCAGCCGCACCGTTCATGATAGGTGGTGGGACAACGACAATAGATAACAGCGATTGTTGAGGGAGAATCTCGCGCAACAGATTTCTGTTCAGCGTAGCCCCAGATTCGCAAGATCAGCAACCACCGTCTCCTTCAGACTCGAATCTTCCTGCAACCGAGGGCCATCCACCTCCATAGAGGTCAACGACTGAGCAAAGCCAGTCCCAGGCTCCAAGGGACCCTCCACCAAATCAGGAGGAGGGGAGGAGACCACCATGCGCAACCAGGACGTAGCAAAATTCTAGGGTTTCCAAGAAACACAGAGCAATTATGAGTCTTTGATCATGTAGAGTCTTTTACTTATAAACTTTTTTTCTATGAGATAATAGTTTTTTTAATAGTATATTATTATCACAAGATATTATCCATTTATAATATTTTTAATCATTAATAATATATACACTCCGCATACTCAACTACTTAAATCTAAAATCTTTAAAAAAATAATATTATATTTAACCACTAGTATCATGTGATGATTTTTTATGAGATAATGATTTAAAATAATATGTATTGTAGATGTGTATTTTTTTGTACATACCGTAGATGTGCATAGTATAAGATAAATAATATATAATATTTATGTGTAACAGAGATTTACGAACCAAGCGAATTTAGTAGTAAAAGAGTTATTAATTCTTAATATCTTGGTTCGATAATTAAGAATAAATATAAACGTTTTATATTAAATAATTAAAAAATATTATATATAGTATTATCTTTTCTTATCCAGATTAATTAAAAAAAAGTAGTAGAGATACGTGTGATATTGGATTGGGTTTGCATGTAACGGCGTATGTCGTGACGTTAGTGGGACAATTATCGTGGTTTTTATGGGGAAGTGGCTTTGTCGAGCAATGAACAGGCAGGTTTGCTAATAGATAATGGAGAATTAGGAAAAAGAAAGGTATGGACTGGGATTGGCCTTCCTGACGCGCACTTTAGCTACCCATGCTTTCTTTATCACTCCTTTTTCCCACTGCACCTTTCACTAGTGTGCACCTGGGGTTGTTACACATCTCGTGTGGCGTCTCCTTTTCCTATCGTCTCTCAATTTTTTTTCCGGCTTAATATAAAAGTAATTATTTAAATTATATATAAAGTTAACTTGAAGTGTTTAAAAAAAATCGTTCAAAATAGATATTTAATGTTTTTAATGTTATATTTTTCAGTGTCAAGATCAAATCGTTAAAAAAACTGTTAACTGACATATATTACATTTATAAATTTTTAAAAATTTTATTTAAATTAAAAACTTAAAATAATTTTTAAAAATTTAAAATTTTATAAAATTGCAAAAAGAACTCAAAATCTCTTAAAATTCTAATTTCAACCCCTTAACATCGTTAGCCACAGTCAAACAACCGAACACCCGATGTCGTGCAATCGACTAACCACCCATTAGTCGAAACCTTTTACTTTCACAACCTACCAAACATACAACTATAGTGTAAATGTAAGATTTTATGATCGACCAAAAGGATTACTCCATGCTACAATCGTCTATTGTCCCTGCAATTAGAGGTTGGAGTAGAAGGTTTGACTGTTGATGTTCGATCGATCGCACGCGGTTGGAATTCTACTAATTGACAACATTGGTGGACTAATGGTGGAATTTCTACCGTTGGATGTTGATATTTTTATAATTTCAGAAAAATGAGTTTAAAAAAAAAAAATTTTGTAATTGTGTTTTTTTTTATTTTAATTCTATAAATGCGACATGTTTCAAATAACGATTGTGACAGATCAGACACTTAAAAGTGTAACGTTGGAAATGTTAAATATCTATTTTTAACAAAAAGTTATTAAGAAACCTAAATTTAACGTAGGCTATAGTTTGGACACAAGCTATCAATGAATTTGGATTGAATTATAAAAAAATATTTCGAGTTAAAATAAAATTAAAGGAATGTTATAGGGTGAAAACGAATAAAATAAAAACATGAGTGATAAGAAGAAATTATCCCCTTAATCAAAATTATTTTTGTTTTTGATTCATCTGGGGTAAGTACAAATGCAATATCTATTCAAAGACAAACTCTCAATCTTTTAACATTGAATGCTCACACTCTGACATCTACGGTGCTAGAACTTGAGTCCTCAAAGAATAACAACAATTCTTTATCATGGATACCAATTGATACATGCCCTTTTATCAAAATTAAACGCACAGACTAGGGCACAACTTATTGGATAAAAGGGATAATTCTTTACTTTAGCTACTCATATTTATGTTCTATTCACTTTCATTCCTACATGCTTTTTAATTTTATTGATCTTAATTTTTTAATAATTGGTTTAATACAAAAATAAGTGCTCAAACTATATCGTTTTTCTCATTTAGGTGCCTAAACTTTTCTGATCAATCTAGGTGTCTATCGTTTCCAATATCACACTTTAGGTGTCTCAGCCGTAACATACAATAAATTATGTCGTCAAGTGACATGTCATACTCAGGTAAATTTAATTTTTTTTAAAAAAATACAATTTTTTAAAATTTTATAAAAGCGACATGTCATTTAACGACAAAATTTAACTATGGTAACAGTCCAAACACCTAAAATATAAGGTTGGAAACATTAACTCTTAGATTGATAAAAAAAATACTTTAAGCACATGTAAATGACTTTCTAAAAATTAAATTTAAATGAAAACCTTTATAATTTAATCAATAATCAATCGGTGACCATTTTAGCAAGATCGTTACAGTTGTAAACGAGTTTCAAATTCAAAATGCCCTTGCTTTTAACCTTATAAATTGACTTTCTAAAAATTAAATTTAATTGATGAAAACTTTATATTATATATAGATTAAACTTTTTTTCTTCAATAAATTTATTTATTTGAAAACGCTCACTTCTTGAATTTATATTTGTTTATGAAAAATGTTCTTCTCGTCAACTGTTGGCGGTTTATTTTTTTTCGATTTGGACGAAAAGTTGCACTATGATTCCCTTGATCAATTGGGACAATATGCTCTACTTATGGAGAAGATCCTCACAAAATTATCAAATATTCGCTTATAAAGACCCTTTGAGGTTCCGAAAACGTTCTCCGAAGTCCATACTCCTTAGTCTTTGACATGACTTCGGATAGAGTCAAATCTAATAGTCAACAATATTTATATATTTTGTCAGTCTATTAACAAATATGATGATCTTAGGCCCGACATTAGCCACTAAAGAGCCAACATAAAAGTCCATAAGACAAACCTGATTGGGGACTTTCTCCGCTCCAGCTCTCACTCCTACATTGCTTATCTTCCTTTATCTTCACTCAACTCTTCACACAGATTAACCATCGGCCCACGATCAAATCCTCATTAATTGTGACTCTCCATTCAATTCATAAAATGAACCATCAACGACCGACAATACTTATTTGTTTATATCACAACATTATTTCCCTGAAAAAATCTAAGTAAGAAAAGCTAAACTTTTTCTCATTTTGTTTCCAACTGTAATTTATAAAAGACATAATGACAATTATCTTCAATGTTTGTAAAATTTTATTTTTGATCCTTATTTTTAGAGCATTTTAACTCCCAACGTTTTAATTTTCGATCAAAAAATCGATTTTGGAATGAAACCGTTAATTGCATAACAATCCAAACATGTTACTAATGTGATATTTTCACATGTGCTTAATTGCTGACATGATATGTGCCATATCACCCAAAGTGATGATGTGACATGTGCCATGTCATCCAAAATAATGACGTAACATGCATCACATCATCCAAAGTGATGCCATGAGATGTGTCATGTTACCTACAATGACGATGTAATATATGACATATCATTCAAGTGATGACATGGCATGCGTAAGGCCACTCATAGTGATGACGTGTCATGTATCATGTCATCCATAATGATGATGACATGTGCCATGTCAGTGGCCACTCATAGTGATGACGTGCCATGTATCATGTCATCCATAATGATGACGTGACATGTGCCATGTCAGTAATTAAACACATATGAAAATGTTATGTGAGTAATATGTGTTAATCGTTAATCAACCAACGATTTTCTTTCAATAGGAAATTTTTGATCGAAAATTGAAATATTGGGGCTAAAATGCTAAAAAAGGGATAAAGTGACCATTTGGGCAAATATTAGGGGTAATTTTGTCACTATGCATTTATAAAATCAAAGAATTAACGTATGGTAATTCTCGCGAGAAATTAAAGGGAAACTCATGTGTAAGAGAAGTGTGTCAGTTGAAACAAGAAAGTTAGTGGGAGCCACGTATGTTGTCCAAAGCAACAAATGGTGGAATCTTTTTCTAAAAATGTAACACTCTAATCCAGTCTGACCCAAAGATCCGTGGATTATGATGCCATACGGACCACCAAAAAAATGGTTAACCCTAATTTTTTAAAATATTTGCAAAACATCAAAATCATTCATCGCAATGTAAATAAAGATCATAAGAGTTTACATAATACGAGAGTCTCCCAATATATACAAATACAAATGTAGAGTTTAAAAACAATAGAGTTATGACTCGATCATACAAAAGGTCCATATCTAATACATGCCCTCTAAAATAAACTCAAGACATACTCTGCAAAGTTTGGTCTAGAATGTACTGGTATGATAGGCTCCTCGTCAATCCCCTACTAAATTGCGTATGAAAACACATTCCATATGTTGAACTCACAAGCTCAGTGCCATGAAAATAACTATACAATACTACATGCATTCATTTACATGAACATGCCAGTGTACAAAGTCATAAACATACAAAAGTACATAACAAACATAAGATAGGCAAAATGTGTGGTCGGAGGAATTTACGTGCTCTCGAACAACACCTAGCCTATCTAGAATGTCATAGCTTCGGGTAAGACCATAATTTACATGCATCAGAACTTATAACCCTAGTCTATCGCGGATACCCAAAAGGTCAGGGTGAGGACCGAAATTTACGTATATTAAAGCTCACATCCAAACCTATTCGAGTATAGGGTACAATCCAAAATTTACGTGCATCTGATGCATACTGGTACGATCCAGAATTTAGGTGCATCAGATGCTTACCAAGTCGAATAATATCCAGAGATTTCACCAGTAAAGGACGATCATCATAATGCTAGAGTAACTCAGGTGTCCTAACTATTTCCCAAGCGTCAAACGAGGCCAATCTTATGTCATCCTAACTTGCTTGATTTCTAGGTGAGAATTTAGTTATCTTGATGGTTTCACTTGTAATGAATACTTGAATCTCATACGAGCTCCAACACCCAAACCGATTGAACTAAATTATCCAAAATCATCGAGGTATCGATACTGACCCTTGGGTATCGATACTCAGGTGAGTATCGATACCAAAAATAGTTTCGATGTTTTGAAAATGGCCTTAGTATCGATACCCCTATAGGAAGTATCGATACTCTACCCTTGGTATCGATACTCCCATGGGTATCGATACCAAATTGTATTATGGAATCTAAAACTTACCACCATATCGATGCTACCCTCTGAGTATCGATACTGGATCCCGAGTATCAATACCTCTTGCAAAAGTATCTATACTTACCTTATATTTTGCCTTTTATGAAGAACAATATCAGTACTATTCATCTAGTACCGATACCGATGGATTGAAGTGCCCTATTTTGGGCACGAAAATGCATCCAAATCTCACCCACACACTCCCCTAAGACTAGCAAAGCTTATTAAAGTCTTATTTGAGGTATTGAGGTCAAAGGTACCATTTTTCATGCTTAAACAACAAACGAATCTTGCCATGAAATTTACTCTAGCATGCTTCATGAACTTAACAAACCATAAATGCACATATCATGACCTCCATGTGGTATGGTCAAGTTAGAATCGAGTTACCTTGATGCTAGTTTGTTGGAAACATCCCCAAATCGCCCAATGACTAGCTTTTCCTTGCATCTACTTTTGAGCTATGTCCTTGTTCTTGCACTAATCAAAACAAGTTTAACGAGTTGCTAACTCATTTTAGGCCTTAGAAAGAAACTAAAAAATTTCCTTATCACTCAAATCTACAAAACTAGCTTGAACTCAAAGTTTCGTAAACCCCCACTTAAACTCTTTTTGGGTAACTAAGCCAAATCTTGCAAAAGAGGTTTTGAATGAAAGCTTAGAAGTTGTAGATTGTGAATCTTACCTTAGAATTCATGGAAGCTTGAGTTCTTAAAGTTTCTAACTTTGCTCGCTTGGAAGGGAGGAAGAAGATGAGGGTGAAGAGAAAGAAAAAACAAACAATGGTGAAGAAAAAGATATGGCAATAGACGAGAGATCATCCCAATAAATGGGAATTCAATCTTTTTTAAAAAATTAGAATAATTACTCCCCTAGTCTCTCCGCATATAGGTTCAAGCCAAATCAAATGCTACTTGGGTCAAACTCTTCTGGGCTAAGGGATTTA
Source organism: Hibiscus syriacus (assembly GCF_006381635.1). Lineage (NCBI taxonomy): Eukaryota > Viridiplantae > Streptophyta > Magnoliopsida > Malvales > Malvaceae > Hibiscus > Hibiscus syriacus. The sequence continues at coordinate 1,251,054 of NW_024063150.1, read as the reverse complement.
TTCTAAGTTCCAAATTGAATATACCCGAAATTCCTAACCCATAATTTGGGGTGTTACAAAAAACCTAAAGTACTCTATTTATTTTGAGGGTAAATTAATGCGTTTAGTACCTAAATTATCAATTTTGATCTATTTTAATACCTAATTTTTATTATTTTGAAAACCATACCTACTTTTTTGTTTTATTTTAGTACCCCACCATTAAAACTTTAACGTGTTTTATACCTAAACTATCATTTTGGTCTGTTTTATACCTAATTTTCAATTTTTTAAAATCTTAACGTTAAGTTTTTAAAGGGTACTAAAACGAACAAAAACAAACTTTGGATATGATTTTGAAAATTGAAAGCTTAAGTACTAGAACACACCAAAACTAATAGTTTAAATATTAAACGCGTAGTTTATCCTTAATTTTATATATACGTTCTACTAGTAAATATTGAAATTAAAAATCATATATTTTTTCAAAGACCTTTAAAAAAATTCTTTTTACCAGTAAATATCCCGGAGGTGTAGCTCTTTGACATATGGGAATAGACTTATGAGAACCTTCTCTTCATCATTTGGAGATCTTTATATCCTATTAGTTGTGGACTACGTATCAAAATGGTCTAAGTAGTGGTACACCAAGAATGACTCCAAAAAAAGTCTTAAAGTTTCTTCACACGAACATTTTCACAAGACATAGAGTCCCCAGAAGGCATTATAAGTGATGAAGGAACCCGTGAGTTAATCAATCGACGGAATCGGCCAAGAGGGGGTGAATTGCAATTAAAATTTTGGTGGAAGCTTATGCAGAAATTGAAAAGATTTGCACAAAGATTTAGAGTGGTTCGACTTTCTCAACCAAAGTCTACGTCCACTACCTTAGCTATCCACACTAAGGATTTTCCAACAAATTCACTAATTTGTTCTTTCTTTTGAGGCCAAAGAGATAACCTTACAACTTCCTCTAAGGATTTTCCAACAAATTCACTAATTGTTCTTTCTTTTGAGGCCAAAGAGATAACCTTACAACTTCCTCAAGATATACCCCAATTCTTGAGAACACTTTTCTCAAAGATAAGATTACAAATTTGCAAACTTACAAGGAAATCCACACAAGGTAGATGTTTGCACAATTCTAGAACAAAGAAAAGAACACTAAAAAATGAATATATTGAGTACAAGTAGTGTTCTTGAAAGCAAAATAAATATTGAATGAAAAATTGGCTTGAAATGCTCAAACTTGAGGTTTGATGCTTTCTCTTTGATTCTCTATGATTTCTTCTTTCTTGATTGTTGTTGATCAATGGCTTCTAAACTTGTTTAAATACTCCTTCAAATGATTCTGAACGTTAGGGATGGTTAGGGAGTCAATAGAGCCGTTTAAGTGTGAAAACAATAATAAATTCAGTTGGGAGCGTCAGTGCATCGATGCATATCCATGGTGCATCGTGCATCAAGTGTAAATTCAAATATGTTGACCGTTGGCCCTTAGTTCATCGATGCATCAAGCGCATTCGATGTTTCAAAATAGCCAGAGTGCATCGATGCATGGCGGTGCATCGATGCATTCGATGTTTTCATAAAACTCTGAGTGCGATGCTAGTATGTGCATCGATGCATGAAATGCATTCGATGTTTCATTTATTCCATGGTGCATCGATGCATGGATTGGTGCATCACTTTGAAAAATTGATTTTTGACTTGATTTTGGTTCAAAATACTTTGTGAAAATTGTTTCAAAAATATATTAAGTATAAAACACAATTTTACACATTTAGTAAGGTTTGAAATTAATCTTGAAGACTTGGAGTAATAATTTGATATTCGAGTAATTAAATCGAATATACTTGGAAAATTATTTGTAAAATCTTAAAATTCATTTAACTTAATTTGTTATATCGAACATCAAAATGTTTTCAACAATATCCCCCTTTTTGATATACAAAACATGTGTGTATTTTAACATTTTCTTTGAAAATAAATTTTGAAATTAAGTTTGAAATTACTCCCCCTTACTTTAACACTTGTCCCTTTAAACATTTTAACACTTAACACTTCTCCCCCTTTTTGTTAAATAAAAAAGACTTAAAAATTGAATTAAACAAGGTTTTGAAAAACATAGCCGATTGATATATATATATATAGCTTAAGCTGCTAAGATCAAAGATCAAAGATCAAAAGAGACATTAGCCATTAGTTTCATAATCAATATTCATAATCAAATGTGAAATGGCATAATTGGTCATAATGAACTAATATGATGCAAAATTAAGAAACATTAAGCTCAAATAATAAAGTTAAAATCAACCAAATATATAATAAGTTCAGTCACCCAAGCATCCAAAACAACTCCTAAAAATTCAAACATTTAAGGATCCAAAATAAACAATCAGAAACATCAAATCAATCCAAGTTTAGAAAACCAAGAAAGCATAACAAGGAAACAAATCTACTCCATCGGAGGATCGGAAGGAAGAGGATAATGAGCTTGAACTTCAAGAGTGAGAGGTCTATTCGTTCACGCATCTCCGCTGAAACTCAGTAATCTGAGACTCCATGGATACAAACCTCAGATCAAACGACTCCAAGAAAGATCGAAAATATAGTGGCGTTTGATCTTCTTGTCGTGCTGGTTCTGGTGCAGGCTCATCGTCTGGTACGAGATCGTCAATATCTTGCATAAGTTGTTGAAACGCTGGATCATCGTCAGCAGCCGGTGCTGGAGGAGGAGCACGAGAAGAGCTAGGAGCAGCTCGTGAAGAGCTCGCTCCCGGAGTTTGCTTACCGGGTCGAAATACCCAAGACCGGTTTCCTCGTTCTTGTTTCCAATGCTTTCTTCAAGGAAGTGAGATTGATTTGATTTTGGAGAGGGATAGGATTGTCGAGAGATGTTTAGACCAAGTTTGATAAAAGGTTACTAAGAAGACATCCATAAATCAATGTTTGACATTTTGAAGGAACAATGTTTATGATATCCACTAGTTGACTAAAAATAATGTGGGGAAAATTTATTTTGATCTTATTCTTAATACAGTGCATCCACCATAAATCCCTAGTACGAAGAGTGGAGTACCTACCTCCGGATGGTCTAAACCACCAAGAGATCATCAAATGAAGAAAACGATCATGATGAGATCGTAGAGTACTAATACTAGAGTTTGGAACATAGGGGATTCCACATTTTTATTCTCATTGTATAACCCATCATCATCTAACCCAAAATGGAAAGCTATAGTCTCGGGGTAAATTTTAATATTGGCCTAAATGATATGATCTAATGGCTATAGTCCCACATTGAGTTTGGTTTTGAATGCATATCGCATTGAAGTAGAAAATACAGACTAACTGTTGATAGACGATAGGTTTGAGCTGAAACAGTTTATCAAACTTCCAAGCTTTAAGAATCGGAAGGTATTCAAAGTCAATATCTATCATAGCTTGAAGAGAAGGAATACGCTATTCCCGGATTCTATAGGATTGGAAAGAATTTGTGTACCTAGAGTACAAGTCGTCTCTACGACGTTCATGCATATTAAAACAGGATCCTATAAGAGATGTAGGTAGAGGAGCAACGAGATTAGGAGGTTGGTTTGAACGAGAATGACTCGATGAAGTTCTAGGGCGTTTGGATTAGACATGGTTAGGAATCGGAAAAGGAATGAAACATGCAATTGAAACACATGTATGCACAATAATCAATCCCAAATCTTAATTGAGTCCTCAATAATTCAAGGTTCTCTAAACCGAATCCTAATGGGCAAGGTTTTGAAAACTATTTGAAAATAATATTTTGAAAAATCATAATATGTATAGTTTTTATGAAAACAACATAATTAAATCAAAAACATCAAATTTAAAAATTAAATTCAAATTTTTGATTTTTTTTAATTTCGAAAATTTAAAAATTCTTTGAAACTTTGTGAGTTTTTGATGAAATTGGTTGTAAAATCTAGTTTGAAATCATCAAACAATCAATGCCCAATATAATGTTCATCCTAGAACTAATTAAGACTAGTCCTAAGATCAAAATATGATAAACTAGAAGTTTTTAGAAAAATACCTTGAAAATTTCGGATTGATGAGAATGAGATGTTGTGTTGCACAATTTAATGATAGTAGCAGGATATAGAGATGAAAAGCTCGAAGATTCTGATTAAAAATGTTGATTTTGGAGCAAGAGGAGAATTTAGAGATGAAGAGAGGCGTACGACTGAGAGGGTTTAGTTTTTTTAGGGTTTAAAACAAATAAGAAAATAAGCCTTTTAAACCCAAAACCCGACGGATGCATCGATGCATGGCCTTGTGCATCGATGCATGGCCTTGTGCATCGATGCATGGCCTTGTGCATCGATGCACATTCAAGGCGTGCATCGGTGCACCTTCATGGTGTATCAATGCACATTCAAGGATGCATCGATGCATTAAACACAAAAATGTCAAAAATCCGTTTTAAATACTCAAAATGCTAAATTAATTATCTCTAGTGGTATTGGAAACTCATATAATGAAAATTAATCATGTTCAATCAATCAAATTAATCCTTAAACTATATTTGAACATAAAATTAATTTTCACCAAAGAACATAAACTCCCCCTAACTAATAGCAAATAATGCAATAAAAAATTATTATTATAAGCATTTTTCATTTATTCTTAAAAAGTGCTAAAATCATTTTAAACATTAAAAGAAGATAGGTTAGTTAAACCTAATTCTATCCTAAGTGTACAAAATCTTTCTTTGTCTAAAGGTTTTGTAAAGATATCCTCTAATTGATGCAAAGTATCAACAAATTCTAGAACTACATCTTCCTTAGTGACATGGTCTCTATTGAAGTGATGTCTAATTTCAATATGCTTAGTTCTAGAGTGTTGGATGGGATATTTAGTGAGACAAATATCACTAGTATTGTCACACTTGATAGGAATGGTACCTAATTCAATTCTATAATCAAAACGTTGTTGTTTCATCCATAAAACCTGTGCTCAACAACTACCGGCTGAAATATATTCCGCTTTAGTGGTAGATAATGCAACACAATTTTGTTTCTTCGAAAACCAAGAGATTAGCATATTTCCAAGGAATTGGCAAGTTCCGGAGGTACTTTTCCTATCTAATTTGCATCTTCCATAATTCACATCAGAGAAGGCATGCAAGCTAAAACTAGAGTCTCTAGGATACTAAAGTCCTAAATTATGAGTGTCTTTAAGGTATCTAAAGATTCTCTTAACAGCTAGTAAATGTGATTCCTTAGGGCATGATTGAAATCTAGCACATAAGCAAACACTAAACATAATGTCTGGTTTACTTGCAGTTAGATAAAGCAAAGAACCAATCATTGACCTATATAATTTAACATCCACACATTTACCTCTTTCATCTATTTCAAGCTTTGTTGATGAGCTCATTGGAGTGTCATGCGGTTTCCCATTTTCCAGTCCAAACTTCTTGAGCATGTCTTTGACATATTTAGCTTGATTGATGAAGATGCCATCTTTTCTTTTCTTGATTTGGAGTCCCAAGAAAAATGAGAGCTCCCCCATCATGCTTATCTCGAATTCACTTTGCATTAGCTTAGAAAATTCTTGGCAAAGAACATCATTAGTAGAACCAAATATTATATCATCAACATAAATTTGAACTACTAATAAATATTTACCTTTATGCTTTAAAAACAATGTAGTGTCAACCTTCCCTTTTGAAAAACCTTTTCAATTAAAAAGTTGACAATCTTTCATACCAAGCTCTAGGAACTTGTTTTAAACTGTAAATCACTTTTGTCAATTTAAGAACATGATCTGGAAATTTTGAATCTTCAAAACCAAAAGGTTGTTCCACATACACTTCTTCTTTTATAAAACCATTTAAAAATGCACTTTTAACATCCATTTGATATAATTTAAATTCATGAAAACATGAAAATGCTAATAACATTCTAATTACTTCCATCCTAGCTACGGGAGCGTATGTTTCATCATAGTCTATGCCTTCTTCTTGAGTATAGCATTGAGCAACAAGTCTAGCCTTGTTTCTCACTATATTACCACTTTCATCAAGCTTATTCCTAAATACCCATCTAGTACCTACAATATATTTATTACTAGGCCTTTCAACTAATGTCCATACTTTACTTCTCTCAAATTGATTTAACTCTTCTTGCATAACCATAATCCAATGTTCATCTTTTAATGCTTCTTTAATATTCTTAGGCTCTATGCATGAAATAAATGCAAAAAAATTACAAATATTTCTAAGAGAAGATCGAATTGTTACCCCTTTTGATGGATCACCTATAATTTCATTATCCTTGACATAGTTGTACTCTCTTGGGTAAGATACTTCCCTTTCTTCAATGGTTGGATTCTCGAGAGGATCATGTGATTCTACATCTTTCGTTTCTTCCTTTGATGATGATTCTCCAACGTCATGCCTAACATCATTTGTATTTATAACACATACATCATCATTCAAACAAGAATCCTTCCTCGGAAGGAGATTATCATCGAAAACAACATGTATAGACTCTTCTACAACCAAAGTTCTTTTATTAAATACTCGATAAGCTTTAGAATTTAAGGAATATCCTAGAAAAATTCCTTCATCACTTTTAGCATCAAATTTTCCAAGATTGTCTTTACCGTTGTTTAAAACAAAACATTTACATCCAAAAGGATGAAAATAGCTAATGTTAGGCTTTTTATTTTTGAAAAGTTTATATGGAGTTTTCTTTAAAATAGGCCTAATCATTACTCGATTAATAACATAACAAGCGGTATTTGTGGCTTCCGCCCAAAAATATTTGGCAAATTGTTTTCACAAAGCATGGTTCTAGCCATTTCTTCTAAAGTTCGATTTTTCCTCTCAACAACTCCATTTTGTTGAGGGGTTCTAGGTGCTGAAAAATTATGGCTAATACCATTTGAATTACAAAATTCAGTAAATCCAAGATTTTCAAATTCAGTTCTATGATCACTCCTGACACTAGTTATAGAGTAACCTTTTTCGTTTTGGATTACTTTTGAAAACGTGAGGAATTTTTCTAATGCTTCATCTTTAGTACTTAAGAATAGAACCCAAGTATATCTAGAATAATCATCTACCAAGACAAATGAATATTGTTTTCCACCCATGCTAGTAGTTCTAGATGGTCCAAAAAGATCTAAGTGGATCAATTGTAATACTCTACTAGTTGATACATCGTTAATGGATTTAAAAGAAACTCGCTTATGTTTTCCTTTAGCACAAGCATCACATATTTTATCATTATCAAATTTTAGTTTAGGCAACCCTCGAACTAAATCACCTTGAATTAGCCATTGCAAAACGCTCATACTAGCACGTCCTAGTCTCCTATGCCATAACCAACTATCATGCTCATCCTTAGCAACTAGGCATAAATTAGTTATATCAATAGAATCTAAATGTACAATATAAATGTTTCCTATTCTATGACAAACAAGCATAATCCGATTAGATTCAATGGCAATAACTTTACAACCATTAGTTTCAAACATGACATTGAATCCCTTATCACATAATTGACTAATACTCAAGAGATTATGTTTTAATCCATTCACATATAAAACGTTCTTAATTTGTATGGAAGAGGTATTTACTATTGTACCTATACCTTCAATGTGACCTTTTGAATTATCACCAAAAGTCATTTCTCTTCCAGTTTTGGTGTTAAGCTCTATGAACCGGCTTTTGTCCCCGGTCATGTATCTTGAGCATCCACTATCAAGGTACCATGAGTTTGAATTTGTTTCCCGTTCCTTATAGCAATGCTCTTTTTCCTACAAACATAGATTAATTTAAAATTTTTGGTACCCAAATTCTTTGGGTCCATATTCATTAGTTTTCAAAATCCTAGTCCCCTTATGTATCCATTTGTGTAGGATATCCTTATCTTTGGTAGTAATGAGTCCTTTAGGAACCCATATACTTCTAACGATTTTTCCATTAGAGGTTCTTCAGGGACCTTTATGATTGTAGTTTTTAAAATTTTTTCTAACAAAGTTGGATTTTGAATTTTCTCCATTTTCAAAACGTTTTGTTCAAACTTTATCAAAAGAAGCTTTAAGATCATCAATTTTCTTTTGATGATCATCATTGACCTTTGAAAGTAAATTTTGCAAATCCAAATTTTTCTTTTCAAACTCTTCTAATTTGATTTTCAAATCTTTGATTTTACTTTCAAAATCATTGTTAGTCTTGGATATGAGCTTATTTTCATTTTTCAATTTTGAGACATCATTTTTATATTTTAAAAACAATTTCTCATAATCCGAAGCCAACCCATTATATTCCTCTAGTAACTCATCATAAGATAAATCATCTAATTTAAATGAGTTAGAGGTTACCTTAGAATTTTCCCCGAATGCCATCAAGCACAAGTTTGCTACTTCTTGTTCCTCTTCATCGGAACCTTCTTCATCGCTCTATGTAGCCACATGAGCCTTGTGCTTATTCTTTGATTGACCCTTTCTCTTCAATTGTGGGCAATCATATTTGACATGCCCCGGCTTTTTTTTTCATAGCAAATGATAGGGTCCTTCTCTTTTGGTTCATTTTTGAGGCCTTCATTTCGTTTGAATTTTCTTCCTCGGTAAAGTCTCATCATTTTTCTGAACCGTTTGGCAAACAATGTCATTTTCTCGTCATTGTCATCTTCATCCGAATCACTCTCATCTTTTTTGGATTTGAGAGCAACTCCAATGTTTTTCTTCTTCTCCTTCTCCTTTGGTGTCTCGTCAATCTTATCGAGCTCCACCTCATCTTCAAGCATCATTTCATGAGTGAGGAGGGAACCGATAAGCTCTTCAAGAGTTAAGGACTTTAGGTTCTTAGCCTCGATGATTGTCGTCTTCTTGGATTGCCATGATTTTGGAAGTGAGTAAACTAACTTCCTCACAAGCTTTTCGTTTGGAATGATCTCTCCATATGATTTGAGACCACTGACAATCATTGAGAATCTATCCGCCATATCTTTGATATCTTCATTTGGTTTCATCCTGAATTTTTCATAGCTATGTGTTAGAAGACTAATTTTATATTCTTTTACCTCGTCGGTGCCTTCATGAGTGACTTGTAGTTTATCCCATATTTCTTTGGTGGTTGTACAAGATGAAACTCTTCCATATTTATCTGGTCCAAGAGCACAAAATAAGATATGATTGGCTTTGGAGTTGAGCTGGAACATTCTTGTCTCTCATTCACTCCACAATCTTGGATAAGTGAGAGACTTGATATATCCGTCTTCTACAACATTCCATGCTCATATGTCACCTGCTTAAATGAAATACATCATCCTATTCTTCCAATAGGCATAGTTAGCTCCATTGAAGAAAGGAGGCTTGTTGACGGGCATCGAATCGAGACCGGAGTCTACATTTGAAGTAGAGGCCATTGATGTGTTGATAATCGATGTAACTCTTCCCGAATCGACTCAAGAGGTGATTAAACCTTCAAATGAGTGAGTCTCTGATACCAATTGTTGAGTTAATCGATCGACGGAATCGGCCAAGAGGGGGGTGAATTGGCAATTAAAAATTTTGGTGGAAGCTTTTGCAGAAAATTGAAAAGATTTGCACAGCGATTTAGAGTGGTTTGACTTTCTCAACCAAAGTCTACTTCCACTACCTTAGCTATCCACACTAAGGATTTTCCAACAAATTCACTAATTTATTCTTTCTTTTGAGGTCAAAGAGATAGCCTTACAACTTTCTCAAGAATATACCCCAATTCTTGAGAACACTCTTTCTCAAAGAGAATATTACAAATTTGCAAACTTACAAGGAAATCCTCATAAGGTAGATTGTTTGCACAATTCTAGAACAAAGAAAAGAACACTAAAAAATGAATACAATTGAGTACAAGTAGTGTTCTTGGAAGCAAAATGAATATTGAATGAAAAATTGGCTTGAAATGCTCAAACTTGAGGTTTGATGCTTTCTATTTGATTCTCTATGATTTCTTCTTTCTTGATTATTGTTGATCAATGGCTTGTAAACTTGTTTAAATACTCCTTCAAATGATTCTGAACTTTGGGGATGGTTAGTGGAGTCAATAGAGTTGTTTAAGTATGAAAATAATTAATAAATTTAGTTGGGAGTGTCAGTGCATCGATGCATATCCATGGTACATCGGTGCATCAAGTGTAAATTCAAATATTTTGATCGTTGGACCCTTAGTGCATCGGTGCACTAAGAGTGCATCGACGCATCAAGTGCATTCGATGTTTCAAAATAGCCAGAGTGCATCGATGCATGGCTGGTGCATCGATGCATCAAATGCATTCGATGTTTTCATAAAACTCTGAGTGCATCGATGCATAGTATGTGCATCGATGCATGAAATGTATTCGATGTTCAATTTATTCCATGGTGCATCGGTGCATCACTTTGAAAAATTGATTTTAGGCTTGATTTTGTACAAAATACTTTGTGAAAATTGTTTAAAAAATACATTAAGTATAAAACACAATTTTACACATTTAGTAAGGTTTGAAATTGATCTTGAAGACTTGAGGTAATAATTTGATATTCGAGTAATTAAATCGAATATACTTAGAAAATCATTTGTAAAATCTTAAAATTCATTTAACTTAATTTGTTATATCAAAACATCAAAATGTTTTCAATAGAACCCACTTCGACAACAAGCTCATTGCTAAGACATTGCAAAGATAAATGGTGAGGGACACAATTGCTACATCATATCACCTCCAGCCAAATGGCCAAGCTAAGATATCTAATCGCAAGATTAAAAAATATTTAAGAAGTTGGTCAACCCTAAAAGGAAAGATTGGTCACCAAGGATTGATGAGGTTTTATGGGCTTATCAAATAGCCTTCAAGACACCACTTGGAATGTCCCTAGTCAAGTTTGTTTATGACAAAGCATGTCACCTCCTGGTGAAGTTAGAGCAAAAGGCTTATTGGGCCATCAAAAAGCTCAATATGGACGCCCAACTGATTAGATAAAAAATGTTATTGGAGTTGAATGAAATGGAAGAATTTAGAGCTCAAACATATGAGAATGCACATTTTTATAAGGAGAAAACAAAGAAGTGACATGACAAGCATCTTTTGCCACGACATTTCATGAAAGTCGACAAATCCCTATTGCATGACAGTTCTCACTGTTCTCCATGACACATAAGAGTTTGAACCTAACCTCTTTCTTCTTATTTGCTATAACATTTTTCTATTCTATTGAGTTCATAATTTTTTTTGTTTTTATTCTTTTTTCTTGTCTTTTGGTTCTTTTTTATAATACTGATTTCACATGTCTTTTCAGTGTTTCGTGCCAATATTTTCTCATAGTTACTGATGGAGGGATGGTGCAAGGAAACAAAATATTTCTAATTTTGAAGTTTTATTTGATTTTTAATTTTTGAACCCACTAAATCATGCCACTTTTCAGTTTCTCTCTTTGACTTTTTCTTTGCATTAACTCCCATCATATCACACCACTTCCAAAACCTTACAACTGTCAGCCTTTAATTAATCCACCCTCTTTTAAGTTTTCTCCTAAAACCCCTTTTTATTCCCTTTTTTTTATTATCATTAAAATCTAACCCTTTTATTCTCCCACCTTTACAAAAGCCCTAACCACTAACCAATGAAAACCCCAAAAGTCTTTGTCTTCTTCCTATATACCATCTAGCTACAAGCAAGTCTCTGATGCATAATCTTCATCCCAAAAGCCTTAACAAATATGGATCTACTAGTTCAAGATGAAGCAGCTAAAAAGTAGTTTCAACTCATTAAGGTTGCTGAGTTTACTTAGAATAAGCCTCATATTTCCCCTAATGATGAAGAAGGTTTCGACAAGGAGATTATGGACGTGGTAAATACGCAAAAGTGGAAGAAATTTGTGAAAATCCTAGACCAGTTGTTGTACTGGTGAAGAATTTTATGCTCACCTTGTCGACCCTACAAGCCATTTTATGAAGGTGAAAAGAATAGATTCATCGCTTCCATAATAAAACGTTTTTAGGTTAAAGAATATTGTAGATCAACATACCCATTCTTTGCAAATGCGAATAATGAACTTATCAATGAATCCTCCAAAATTTATGCTTAAACGAAGCAAATGGAATAACTCCACCACAAGCAACTTATCGTAGAAGAAAGTGCCTTAAACCTAAAGCCAAGTTATAAACCACTTTTTAAAGATGAGGTTGATGTCTACTTCCCGTCATACAACTGTTTCCCTTTATCACAAGCTATTTCTCCACTCGACTATTATGGGCCGACCTATAGATATTGGGAAGCATTATTGAGGAGGTCTATGCGTTCCCTAAGAGAAAGTCGAGCCCATTGATTTTCCCAAGATTGATCATACCTTGGTCGAAGAAAAGGTTATGAGGGTATATTCGATGAAATAGTATGGAAAGAACAACCTAACCAAGGAAAATATCCCAAACTTGATGGATTGAGAAGACGCTCCAGAGGGAACATTTGAGTGTGGTGAAAAAATGATTACTGCATCAAGATGGTTTATATGGTTGATGCCTCTAGAGAACAAAGGAGCAACTGGAGGGCATGATGAGCAATTTAAATACCTTCTTCACTTATGTGAAGGAGTGAGATGAGGTCTTATCCTTTTTCTTCAAGAAAATGCTCCTCAGACGTTAGCCGATTTTCCTCAATTTCTTAAGTCCCTACTTGTAATGCCAAAAGATGCTGCAAGAACAATAGAAGTTATACAGGAAAAAGAGACAACCCTAGCAGAGGAAATTCCCACCATTTTGCCTATCATATCCAAGCCCATTACCACATGCCTTTCCTCAAAGCTGAAAAAGGGAAAAGCACAATGGAAGCACTACGCAGCCAAGAGCCAGAGCTCGAGAAAGAGCACACAACATGCTTTGAGAGCGAGACTGATACCATTGACGAAGTTCCTCCGTCCCCGAAATCCTAACAAACCACCAAACCACTAACCAAGAGTAGTTTGAAGAGGTCAGTTGCAGTTGGATTCGTAAACCTAGGAATATGAAGAGGATACACCACCACCTGTTGCACTAGAACCTAAATATCCAATACTAAGCCAATGAAGAAATGTGTCAAGTATAGCGAGCAAGATAACCTCATCACCATAAAAGTAGATGTAGTCGAGGTACCTTGCATTACATGACATTGCATTTAATTTACTTTTTGTTATTTTTCATGCATTGAGGACATTACCTTCTTCAAGTTTAGGGGGATAGTGTTCATAATTAGTCAATTTCATTTGTAGTTGTTAACAAAATTTTGCTATAGTATTTGTCTGATTTAAAGACAATTTTTATGAATAAGTTGATGATGTTCGATGATGAGAAAATTTTTTATGGCTGTGATTGAATGTACATGATTGTTGAGATTGGTGGAATTGACTTTAGGACCTTATTATTTGCGAATATTTTATACACGATTGCATGTTTTCTATGCTTAAGGATTTCAGAAACTTTTTATGAATAATGAAAGACTTAAATTAAACTCTTTTGTGCTTATTGGAAATTTTGAATTGTGAATAAATTCTAAGGTATAATTGTAGAGAGACAGTCCTCTTTGTATTGTATTGCCTGGAAAACCCCTTGAATAAATGGCAGCAATAACATATGAATGAATGAAAGTAGTCATAGAATTACTTTGCTCAATAGGCTAAGGAATGGGGTGTTTGCTTCACTTCATTTTCAAGTCTAGGAAAGTAGGTGTAATAGGTTGACTCCCCTCATAATAGCCTAAAAATTGTTAAAGTCATATGAGTAAACTTGTACTAAAAGGTTAAACAAGTAATAAGGTAAAATAAAGAACTTGCTTGGAATTTTTCTAACTTTGTTAAGCATAGATTGGATGCAATTATGCATACACATTTAAAGAACCTAGTCATAGGGAAAAGTTCTTAAAATCTCAATATGTCTAGCATATTGAAGCCAATTATTTTTATGGACTGAAACTTTGCCATAGCCTGTCTCTATGTTGAACTTTACCATATCATTATTACTGTTAACTACTACTCATTGCTTGAGGACAAGCAATAGGTTAAGTTTAAGAGGGGTGTTAACTCCGTAAAAGGGTATATTTTATGCCTTTTTACTTGGATTATTGATTGTTTAAAAGCCCATTTAGATGCATATAGTTGTATATAGCCCATCTAGTTGCATATGATGGTGTTTTCTTGATTTTTTTTATTTATTTATGAAATTGGTGTTACTTAAAAAGAAATATGGTGTTTTGGTGGTGATTTGTGCAAGTGAGGGAAGCTGGAGGAGAAATTTAAAAATGCTACAACATTCTAGACGAACATTCCTAGGCGCACAAAAGGACAAAAATATGAAGACATTTTATTGTTGTTGTTCACATGAATTCCCTCTGCAAACTGTCCACCTGAAATCCCTCTACTATAAGTGTCCAACCCTCACCTGAAGGGAATATTCTCATAGGGCACACAAGGAATTAGGGCTCAAAACCCTAGGAGTCCCACTATAAATAGTTAATGATACATCATTAAAGAAAGTTTCGGAAAGTATGAGATAAGAGAGATAAACGGGAAAGGTGGTTGTACCATTTTCTTCATTCTCCTCTCATTCTTCATGGTGTCTTCCATTTTTGAAGCTTTAAGGAGTAGCAAGCTAGGTTTTGAGAGAAGCTAGTTAGCTAGAAGCGGTTCACGACAGCTCACGGCTTGGAAGTTTTCCTTCTCAATTAGTTTATCTTAACTTTTATTTATCTTTTTTTGGGTTGTAATGAAAAATATAATAATGGATGATATTTTCACCGCCATGAACTAACTTTATTTGGCGTGGGTTTATTATGGATGATGATGTGTTTTTTGAATGGATGGTTTAGTATTTTCTATCTTCAATACTTGCTTTGTTCATTGTTTTAATGCGTAACTTTGTAAGAGCTTTCGAGAGATAACCTTTATCTTTGTTTGATGCTTGATATCGAGAGAGTTAAGCTTAGATTGACATAATCTTAGATCGATGTGAATAATGGGGTTGAGTTGGGAAGCAAAACCTTAACTTGCCTTAGAGATAAAGATAGAGTTTCAACGACTAAAAGGAGTAGATGTTCATAGATAGTAAATTGTTACTATTTATGTTGAGAAGTATTGTTATAGCATTTTCACTATCAGTTTCTTACTAGAGATAGCTTAGAAACACTTTATAAAACTCTATCAAGAAGTATACTGATGAAAAGTGTTAACCATTTTGGAAGACAAGACACATTATTCCATAGTTTACTTGATTTTCCTCCAATCCCTGCAGAGATTATACTCACTCATAACTTTATTATTTATTCGATGTGTATACTTACAAAGTTTGTGTATCATAATATAATACAGTTACACATGCAACAACAAGTCTTTTTTATTATTTCTCGATTATTTTATATCATTTACCATCAAATTTGTGCAAATTTTATGATTTTAAATAAATAAAAAATGAATATTCTTTCATAGAGAAGAAATAGATGAGATAGATTTCGTAACACCCATATCTCGTATACCTTTCCGTATACGAGATATGGATTTCACCTTATTTTTAAAATAGTTTTGTCTTTTGAAAACCCTTAAAAGTTTGTTTCAAAATTTAAATTAAAACATTTTAGCACAATGATAAAACAATCATTGAAATATACTACCAAAATGTCCTCTTTATATACATTACATAGGATTTTTCTTTAAATTTGATTACATGCCAGCAATTGTTCAAAATAAACATGATTGTCCTATCGTTACTGATGAGAGTCAACCTTAACAGATGATATCTGCTGCTACTGCTGCACTCCTTATTTAATTTGTCTCCGCTTTTACCTACGCGTGGAAATAACGCACATTAAGTATTTACTTAGTGAAATATAATATTGTAAAGTAACCTTTGTGTATACATAGGTATGTTTTATTTATTTAGTTCGTACTAAATCATATATTCTTTAAGGATCATATAATCCTCCTCATTTAAACCGTATTCCATTCACAATCATCTTAATTATTTTTAGTATGCCTAGCATACCTATCTTCCGTTATATTTTTCTTTTCTATTTATCTTTTTATTCGTTATTATTTATTTTCATTGATAACATCCTTTCATATTTATAATGCATCATTATGCCTTTTCATTTATAGCATCTTTTCATACGATAATGCATCCATATGCATTTCAATTATGGCATCCTTTCGTGCCTATAATGCACCCATATGTATTTACATTATGGCATTATTTCATGCCGATAATGCACCCATATGCATTTCAATTATGACATCATTTCAAGATGATAATGCACCCATATGCATTTCAATTATGACATCCTTTCATGCTGATAATGCACCCATAAGCATTTCAATTATGGCATCCTTTCATGCCGATAATGCACCCATATGCATTTCAATTATGGTATCCTTTCATGCCGATAATGCACCCATATGCATTTCATTTATGGCATCCTTTCATGCCGATAATGCACCCATATGCATTTTAATTATGACATCCTTTCATGCCTTTTATACAATGTTATGCATTGTTAGACATCTAGTCTTTTACTCAACGGTATTTAACCGTTCATCTAAATTGCATAATTGACACGTTTCTATGAAATGCATAGTAAGGCCTCAAAGGCACTTAGCCTTCATCTAACTGGCATGATTGACACCTTTATGTCAAATGCACAGTTAGGCCTCAAAGGCACATAGCCTTTCATCTAACTGGCATAATTGACACCTTTCTATCAAATGCACAGTTAGGCCTGAAAGTCACTTAGCCTTTCATCTAACTGGCATGATTGACACCTTTCTGTCAAATGCATAGTTAGGCCTTTAATCTTGTTTTAGAACATTTTTACTATATAATTATTCATAATATCAATGAATTCTCTCAACCCATTATAAACTCTATAGTTTACATTGGTAGTACTAATACCGTCATTTCTTAACCATTACTATACTTTAGGTGAGTTGCATACCCACTACTACTACTGCAAAAATTCACCTAATTATTATAAACTTCTTATATTTATACATATATTTCCTATATGGAAATTCATACACTTAGTATGAATCTCTTAACTTTTTGCACACAAAGTGCCCAATACGGAAATTCATACACTTAGTATGAATTTCTTAACTTTTTGCACACAAAATGCCCAATACGGAAATTCATACACTTAGTATGAATTTCTTAACTTTTTGCACACAAAGTACCCAATACAGAAATTCATTCACTTAGTATGAATTTCTTAACTTTTTGCACACAAAATGCCCAATACGGAAATTCATACTGTTGAGTTAATCGATCGATGAATCGGCCAAGATGGGGGTGAATTGGCAATAAAAATTTTGGTGGAAGCTTTTGCAAAAAATTGAAAATATTTGCACAACGATTTAGAGTGGTTCAACTTTCTCAACCAAAGTCTACGTCTACTACCTTAGCTATCCACACTAAGGATTTTCCAACAAATTCACTAATTTGTTCTTTATTTTGAGGACAAAGAGTAACCTTACAACTCCCTCCAGAATTATACCCCCAATTCTTGAGAATACTCTCTTCTAAAGAGAAGATTACAAATTTCACAAACTTATAGAAAAACCTCACTAGGCAAGATGTTTGCATAATTTAGAACAAAGAAAGAACACTCAAAGATGAATACAATTGATCACAAATGGTGTTCTTGAAAGCAAAATGAATATTGAATTAAAAATAGGTTTGAAATGCTCAAACTTGAGGTTTGATGCTTTCTCTTTGATTATCTAGTTTTTCTTCTTAATTGTTGTTGATCAATGGCTTCTCAGCTTGTTTAAATATACCTTCAATTGATTCTGAACGTTGGGGATCATTGGTGAAGTCAATAGATCCGTTATGGTGTAATTATCATTTAAAAATTCTGTTGGGAGCGTGGGTGTATCGGTACACTCTCTAGATGTATCGGTACACTCTGTGTAAAATTCAAATATTTTGACTGTTGGTTGACCTAGTGTATCGGTACATCCCAAGTGTATCAGTACACTAATTACATTCGATGTTTCTTGGAGCCAGGGGTGTAATGGTACATCAATCAGTGTATCGATACACAAAATGTATTCGATGTTGGGGTGCATCGATGCATCCAAGTTTGTATCGGTACCTCCCTTTGCAAAAATCATTTTTGGCCGGATTAAGGTTCGAAATACTTTGTAAAAATTGTTTCAAAAATATTTTAAGACCAATACACAATTTTACACTTAAGTAAGGTTTGAAATTGACATTTGAAAACTTGGAGTAATATTTTTGATATTCGAATAATTAAATCGTATATATGATTTAAAATTGAATAAAATCTTAAAATTCAATAATACTTAGTTTGTTATATCGAAACATCACAATGTTTTCAACAATCTCCCCCTTTTTGATATAACAAAACATTTAAGTAATTTTAGGATTTTCTTTGAAAATCATTTTGAAATCAATTTTGTTTTGAAAATTACTCCCCCTTACTCTATTCTTCGCCTTTTTGTTAGATCAAAAAGACTCTACGGAAAAATTTAAACAAGGTTTTTAAGAAAACATAGCCAATTGATTTAAATAGATATAGCTTAAGCTGCTAAGATCACAATCAAGAGAAAGATTAGCCATTAGTCCATAATCAATATTCAAAATAATGTGCAATGGTAATTGGTCATATTCAACTGCGATGTAAATGATGCAAAAATTAATATAATCATTAAGTTCAAATTAACCATTCAATCCAAACCAAATTCAAACAATAAACATAACATCCAAGTTTAATAATCCAAACATCCATAACACAAAAAATCCAAAAACATCCAAAATGTTTTAACAATAAGTCCTAAATCAACCAAAGAAAACAAAGCAAGAAAAAAATCTAATCATCCATTGGTGGATCGGGAGGTGATAGATGTGCCCATATGTTAGCCACATCTCGTGTAAGTGCATCGACCCTTTCGTCTATAGCATCGAATCGATGATTCATCGCTTCGTTGTTAGCAGTTAAATAAGACTCGATGGATGCGAACCTCATGTCAAGAGTCTCCATAAACGATCAAAAGTATAGAGGCATCTGACTCTCTTGCTGTACCGGTTCATCCTCAGGTACTTGATCATCTATATCGTGCATGAGTTCTGCAAGCCCATTGATCCTTGTCCCTAGACCATCCCGATTTCTTCAAGGTTGTGAAATTTATTTGGTTCTTTAGAGGGATGGCTACATCAATATGGACCCTTAGATTGGATTTGATAAACAAATTGCTAAGAAGACAACCATAAACTAAAGTTTCTACATATTTGGAGGGAGCGTTGTTCACGTTTTCTACTAGCTTACCAAAGATGATTTGTGGAAGATTTATTTTCTTTTTATTTTGGATACAATGTATCCACCAAAGGTCTAATAATCTAAGCATAGAATATCTACCTCCGGATGGTCTAAACCACCAAGAGATGATTAAGTGAAGAAAATGCTCGTGATAGGTTAACAATGTACTTGCACTAGCTTTGGCTTTATAAGGAGTAGCCATAATTTCTCTTTCATTATCTAATCCCGCGTTATCCAACCCAAAGGTGTTAACGATTGTGTCGGAGTCAATATAAACGAACTGACCGAAAATATAGGATCGAATCCCTACAGTGGCAGTTCGAGACTCGTTTTGGACACAAACCGCATAGAATAGAAAATGCGAACTAGTTAGCATAGAATATCCTCCGGATGGTCTAAACACCAAGAGATGATTAAGTGAAGAAAATGCTCGTGATAGGTTAACAATGTACTTGCACTAGCTTTGGCTTTATAAGGAGTAGCCATAATTTCTCTTCATTATCTAATCCCGCGTATCCAACCAAAGGTGTTAACGATTGTGTCGGAGTCAATATAAACGAACTGACCGAAAATATAGGATCGAATCCCTACAGTGGCAGTTCGAGACTCGTTTTGGACACAAACCGCATTAGAATAGAAAATGCGAACTAGTTAGTGATAAACAATGAGTTTGAGCTGAAAGTGTTTATCCAATTTCCAAGATTTAAGGGTAGAAAGATTGAGATTTCATATTAACCATAGCTTGGATTGAGGGGATACGCTCTTCCTGAATATTATATGACTCGAATGAGTTAACGAACCTATGGTAGAGATCTTCTCAACGACCAGATTGGTTAAAACAGGAATTTAGAATGGTCATTTCGGGAGCGTTTGGGTTTGGATTTTGAGGTGGAATAGGAGGTCAGTTTGGTGGTTGGTTTGACAACCGACTAGATGAAGTCCTAGGGCGTTTGGAATGAGACATGGTTAAATAAGAATGGAATTAAGGAATACCTACAATTTTAAAATACATGTATGCAAAAATATCAATTCCTAAAACTCAATAATAGTCCTCAATATTCAAGGTTCTCTAAAATTAATCTTAATGGACAATGTTTGAAAGTTATGTTGAAAATAATTTTTGAAAAATTATAATACATATAGTTTTCATGAAAACAACAATTTACATCAAAAACATCAATTTAAAAACAAAAATTTTTTTATTTCGAAATTTTTTTTTTTTGAAAATATTATGTTTTTGATGAAATTAGTTGTAGATTATAGTTCTAGACTACAATCTAACAAATTCCCGATATCTAATTCAACCTAGAACTAATCAAAACTAGTCCTAAGTTCAAAAATTAATGAAATAGTGGTTTTAGAAAAATTACCTTGAAAATTCGGATTTGAGTGAGATGTGATGTAGTTTGCACGATTTGATGATCGTAGCAGGATATGGAGTTGAAAATTAAGTGGAATCCGACTTAAAATGTTGGTCTTTAGCATTTGAGTATGGTGAGAGAGGGACAAAACAACGTGAGTTGTTTTGTTTAGGTTTTGAGATAATGAGAAAATTTTAGAGATTTAAACCTAAAACTCGAGGGTGTATCGATACACTCTGAGTGTATCGATAGACATTCAAGGAATGCATCGGTACATTATCATTGTATCGATACATAGTGAGGAAGTATCGATACATAGGTATCGATATACTGTGCACAAAAAATGTTAAAAATTTATTTTAAGCACTTAGAATGCTAAATTAATTAGCTCTAGTGGTATTGACAACTCATATTTCGAAAATTAACTATGTTCAATCAATCAATTCTATCTTTAAATTTTATTTGAACATATAATTAACTTTCATTAAAGATCATAAACTTCCCCCAACTAATAGTAAAGAATGCAATCAAAAGTGTTATTTTTATAAGCATTTTTCATTTCTAATTAAAAGTGCTAAAACTATTTTAAACACTGAGTCAAGGTAGGTTAGTTAAACCTAATTCTCTCTAAGTGTCCAAATCTTTTTTTATATCTAAAGTTTTGTAAAAATGTCCGTTAATTGATGTGAAGTATCAACATATTCTATAACTACATCTCCTTTAGTGACATGATCTCTAATAAATGATGTCTAATTTCAATGTGCTTAGTTCTAGAGTGTTGGATTTTAGTGAGACAAATAGCACTAGTATTATCACACTTGATAGGTATGGTAACAACTTCAATTCCATAATCAAAAAGTTGTTGTTTCATCCATAAACTTGTGCGCAACATCGGATGAAATGTATTCCGCTTCAATGGTAGATAATGCAACAAATTTTGTTTCTTTGAAACCATGAATCATCATATTTTCCTAAGAATTGACAGGTACCAGAATGTTTTTCCTATCTATTTTGCATCTTCCATAATCCACATCAGAAAAGGCATGCAAGCTAAAGCTAGAGTCTCTAGGATACCAAAGTCCTAAACTAGGAGTGTCCTTAATGTATCTAAAGATTCTATTAATATCTTTTAAATGTGATTCTTTAGGGCTGATTGAAATCTAGCACATAAGCAAACACTAAACATAATGTCCGGTCTACTTGCGGTTAGATAAAGCAAAGAGCTAACCATAGACCTAAAGTTTAACATCTACCATTTACCTCATTCATTTTTGTCAAGCTTTGTAGATGAGCTCATTGCAGTGACTTGGGGTTTTCCATCTTCCAATCCAAACTTTTTGAGCATATCCTTTACATAATTTGCTTGATTAATGAAAATGCCATCTTTTGTTTGTTTGATTTGGAGTCCTAAGAAAAATGAGAGCTCCCCCATCATGCTCATCTCGAATTCACTCTGCATTAGCTTAGAAAATTCTTGGAAAAGAGAATCATTAGTAGAACCAAATATTATATCATCAACATAAATTTGATCTACTAATAAATCTTTACATTTTCGCTTTAAAAACAATGTAGTGTCAACCTTCCCTTTTGAAAAATCTTTTTCAATTAAATTTTTTGACAATATTTGTTTTAAACCGTATAAAGATTTGAAAATTTAAAAACATGATTTGGAAATTTTGAATCTTCAAAACCAGGAGGTTGTTCCACATACACTTCTTCTTTTATAAAACTATTTAAAAATGGACTTTTAACATATATTTGATATAATTTAAACTCATTGAAACAAGCAAATGCTAACATTCTAATTGCTTTTATCCAGCTACGAGAGCGTAGTTTCATCATAGTCTATGCCCTCTTCTTGAGTATAGCCTTGAGCAACAAGTCTAGCCTTGGTTATCACTATATTACCACTTTCATCAAGCTTATTCCTAAATACCCATTTAGTACCTACAATAGATTTATTACTAGGCCTTTCAACTAATGTCCACAATTTACTTCTCTCAAATTGATTTAATTCTTCTTGCATAGCCATAATCTAATTTTCATCTTTTAATGCTTCTTGGATATTCTTAGGCTCTATGCATGAGATAAATGCAACATAATTACATATATTAACAAAACATGGCTCTAACCATTTCTTTTAAAGTTTGATTTTTCCTCTCAATAACTCCATTTTGTTGAGGGGTTCTAGGTGCTGAAAAATTATGGCTAATCCCATTTGAATTACAAAAGTCAGTAAATCCAAGATTTCAAATTTAGTACCATGATCACTCCTAACATTAAATATGGAGTAACCTTTTTCGTTTTGGATTACTTTTGAAAACGTGATGAATTTTTCTAATGCTTCATCTTTAGTACTTAAAAATAGAACCCAAATATATCTAGAACAGTCGTATACTAACACAAAGCAATATTGTTTTCCACCCAAGCTAACATTCCTAATTGGCCTAAAAAGATCTATATGGATCAATTATAATACTCTACTAGTTGATACATCATTAATGGATTTAAAGGACGCTCTTTTGTGTTTTCCTTTAGCACATGCATCGCAGATTTTATCATTATCAAATTTTAGCTTTGGTAATCCTCTTACTAAATCTCCTTGAATTAGTCTTTGTAAAACACTCATGCTAGTGTGTCCTAGCCTCCTATGCCATAACCAACTATCATGTTCATCCTTAGAAACTAGGCATAAGTTCGTCATATTTAATGAATTTAAATGCACCATGTATATATTTCCTATTCTATGACCAACAAGCATAATCTGATTAGATGCAATGTCAACAATTTTACAGCCATTGTTGAACTAAGACATTGTATCCTTTATCGCATAATTGATAATACTCAATATTATGCTTTAACCCATTCACATAAAACATTTTCTATTTGTATGGACGAGGTATTACTATAGTATCTATACCTTCAATATAACCTTTTGAGTTGTCACCAAAGGTTACCACTCTCTATTTTTGTCGTTAAGCTCAATAAATTGGGCTATTATCTTCGATCGTGTCTGAGCATCCACTATCAAGGAACCATGAATTTGAACTTGTATTTCACCTTGTACCAATGCTCATTTTCCTACAAAACATAGATTAATTTTAATTTTGGTACCCAATTTCTTTTGGGTCCATATTCATTAGTTTCTAAAATCCAGTCCCATTGGGTATACATTTGTGTAGGATATCTTTATCTTTAGTAATGAGTTCTTTAGGAACCCATATACTTTGAACGATTTTACCATTAGAGGTTCTTTGGGGACCTCTATGATTGTAGTTTTTAAAACTTTTTCTAACAAAGTTGGATTTTGAACTTTCTTCATTTTCAAAACATTTTGGTCGAACTCTATCGAAAAAAGCTTTAAGATCAATTTTTTTTATAATCATCGTTGACCTTTGAAAGTAAATTATGCAAATAAGAATTTTCTTTTCAAACTCATTTAGTTTGATTTGCAATTCATTAATTTTACTTTCAAGATCATTGTTGGTCTTGGATATGAGATTATTTTCGTTTTTCAATTTTGAAAAATCTTTCTTGTATTTTGAAAATAATTTCTCATAATCCGAAGCCAACCAATATATTCTTCTACTAACTCATCAAAACAATAATCTTCAAAATTAGATGAGTTAGGGGTTACCTAAGAATTCTCCCCGATGGCTATTAAGCACAAGTTTGCTACTTCTTGTTCCTCTTAATCAGATTGTTCATCATCACTCCATGTAGCCATGTGTGCCTTTTGCTTCTCTGTGTTGACCCTTCTCTTCAATTATGGGCAGTCATATTTGACATGCCCTGACTTTTTGCATTCGTAGCAAATGATAGGGTTATTGTCCTTTAATTTAGTTTTGAAGCCTTCATTTCTTTTGAATTTTCTTCCTTTGTTGTGCTTCATTAGTTTTCTGAATCATTTGGAAAATAATTCCATTTCCTCTTCATCGTCATCATCATCAAAATTACTCATCTTTTGTGGATTTGAGAACAACTCCAACGTTCTTCTTCTTCTCGTCTCCTTCTTTAGCTCGTTCTTTTTCTCGAGGTCTACCTCATCTTGAATCATCATTTCCTGCGTGAGGAGAGAACTGATGAGTTCATCGAGAGTTAAAGACTTTATGTTTTTATCTTCGATGATCGCCGTCTTCTTCGATTGCCATGCTTTAGGAAGAGAATATATTACTTCCTCACAAGCTTCACATTTGGAATGATCTCTCATATGATTGAGACCATTGACAATCACGGAAAATCTATCCGTCATATCTTTGATATCTTCATCCAGTTTCATCCTGAAATTTTCATAGCTATGAGTTAGAAGACTAATTTTAGATTCTTTTACCTCGTATGTGTCTTCATGAGTGACTTGTAGTTTATCCCATATTTCCTTTGTGGTTTTAAAAGATGAAACTCTTCCGTATTCATCTGGTCTAAGAGCACAAAATATAATATGGATAGCCTTTGAGTTGAGCTGGAACATTCTTGTCTCTTCTTCACTCCACAATCTTGAATGAGTGGATAGTATGGTGTATCCGTCTTCCACGATATTTTATGCTCCCATGTCACTTACTTGAATGAAGTACCTCATTCTATTCTTCCAATAAGCATAATTAGCTCCATTGAAGAAAAGAGACTTGTTAACTGGCATTGAATCAAGAACGAAGTCGAAGTTTGAAGTGGAGGCCATTGATGACTTGAATATCGATATAACTCTTTCTGAATCGACTCAAGAGGTGGTTAAACCTTCAAATGAGTGTAGCACTAATACCAATTATTGAGTTAATCGATCGATGAATCGGCCAAGAGGGGGTGAATTGGCAATAAAAGTTTTGGTGGAAGCTTTTGTAGATAATTGAAAATATTTGCACAGCGATTTAGAGTGGTTTGACTTTCTCAACTAAAGTCTACGTCCACTACCTTAGCTATCCACACTAAGGATTTTCCAACAAATTCAATAATTTGTTCTTTCTTGAGGACAAGAGTAACCTTACAACTCTCTCAAGAATTACGCCAAATTCTTGAGAACACTCCCCCAAAGATAGATTACAAATTTCGCATACTTACAAAAAACCTCACTAGGCAAGATGTTTGCACAATTCTAGAACAAAGAAAGAACAATCAAAGATGAATACAATGAGCACAAATGGTGTTCTTGAAAGCAAAATGAATATTGCATGAAAAATAGGCTTGAAAGCTCAAACTTGAGGTTAATGCTTTCTCTTTAATTCTCTAGCTTCTCTTCTTAATTGTTGTTGATCAATGGCTCCTCAGCTTGTTTAAATACACCTTCAATTGATTATGAACGTTGCGGATCATTGGTGAAGTCAATAGAGCCATTATGGTGTAATTATCATTTAAAAATTATGTTGGGAGCGTGGGTGTATCGGTATACTCTCTAGGTGTATTGGTACACTCTGTGTAAAATTCAAATATTTCAACCGTGGTGACCTAGTGTATCGGTACATCCCAGGTGTATCGATACACTAATAACATTCGATGTTTCTTGGAGTCAGGGGTGTATCGATACATCAGCCAGGGTATCGATACACAAAATGCATTCGATGTTGGGGTGTATCGATACCTCCTTTTGTAAAAATCATTTTTTGCCCGATTAAGGTTTGAAATACTTTGTGAAAATTGTTTCAAAACTATTTTAATACCAATACACAATTTACACTTAAGTAAGGTTTGAAATGAAATTTGAAAACTTGAAGTAATATATTTGATATTCAATAATTAATAATATATGATTAAAATTGAATAAAATCTTAAAATTCTATAATACTTAATTTGTTAAATCAAACATCAAAATGTTTAAGCACATACACTTAGTATGAATTTCTTAACTTTTGCACACAAGTGCCTAATACGGAAATTCATACACTTAATATGGATTTCTTAACTTTTTGCACACAAAGTGCCCAATACAAAAATTCATACACTTAGTATGGATTTCTAACTTTTGCACACAAAGTACCAAATACGGAAATTCATACACTTAGTATGAATTTCTAACTTTTTGCACACTTGGTTCCATTTGGTAATCACCATACATACATCAAATTCCTACAACTAGGACTATCATAGCATATATGTATATAATTAAATGCACTCAACTGGATGTCTCGCTATTTATATCCAAAATGCAAAGTTGATTACCCGGTACTTTTCCTTTGTGTTTAGTTTTGCTGACTCGGGAGCTTGATTTCGACTCAAGCATCCAAAAAGACACGTACAATATCACTGTTAGTATATTTCCTAACAATTATACTTAAATGTTACTCAAGAGTACATATTATTAACTTCTATAATATCATCAATTTTTAACATTTCTGGCTCAATAGTATCGATACCCCCCACCATGGTATCGATACTCTATTACGGTACCGATAGCATTTTGCATTATGTGCTCAATGGTATCGATACCATCCTCCTGGTATCGATACTCCTTTGGTATCGATACCACTTGAATCGGTATCAATACTACTCAACAGATTATACTGATTTTAAGTCTATAGTATCGGTACTGTTATATCAGTACCGATACCCGTGCCCAGAATTTCCAATTTTCTACCTGATTATCACCCACATGGGGTCAAATTTCGTTATGATTACACCATACAATACTATTAAACTCTTATTTACCTTTTAATACTAACTTTCCTTTATTTAGTTTATTAAAACATCTAAAATCTTCCAAGAACATTAAATTCTAAGAATCACACTACTTTTTCTAATATGTTCTTAATCCTATACAATGCTTCCAATCTCTTATTTACCACTTTGACAAGTCAAATCTGCCAATAAACATCCATAAACATTCATATATTAACATATCATTTTAAAACTCATTTTCTTTAATCTATAATATTTCATCTATATCTTTGTTTTAATCCTATTTAACCCTCCCTTTAGCTTACATATCACTTAAGGTTGTAAAAACAACCCATAATCAAAAGGAAAAACTAATTAATTGAAGTTTACCTTTGGCTATGGAGGGTGGTCCTTGCACGGGAAGAAGAAGAGAATAAATAACTCTCTTTGTTTCTACTTTCACCTTTCCTCCTAAAATCCCTAATAAGGATAAATTGTAAATTCATTTCTCTTTAAAAGATTGAAATACCCTCTATATTATCTGCTACAATTTAATCCAAAACATTTTAAATCATTTTCTTCTCTTTTACGATTTATTCAAATAAGTCTTCAAATTTCAAATCTTTTCAATATATTCTATGACCTAATATTTAGGGTATTACAATTCTCCCCTAAAAGAAGTTCATCCTCGAATTTAAAGACTTTATGCGTTTACCACAATACTTCAACTAGAGGAATCGTTTTGGTTATGTGATTTCTGGATTTCTCTAATCCAGATCTGTATTGGTTCTTTTTCAAAATTCAATTATAATCGAATCTCTATTTTCCCCAAAGTAAGAACATGTAATGTATTTGATTGGTCTTTAATAAGCAATGATACATGAAAACATTGTAGGTTTTTGTCCATTTCAGAAACAAAAGCTAACTGATAAAATCTATTAAGGTTCAATAATTCTTAATTTCAATCCCATCGCAATACTTGCTTCCAAAGCGAAATTTTCAGAAAACTTTACCACTTTATTGTTACTCAATCACTTTTCTATTTAGATCAAATAAGACTTTTGTAATTAGCACAACTATAGTACCTCTCACTATACAAATTATAACGTCAAATATTTTAAGACATTCGACTACAACAACTCTAAATTATGCTAGATAATTCCTCTGAGTCTTTAGCTTTATCGAGGCATATGCCACCACCTTACCTTTGTGCATAGCACACTTCCTAAACTGTTGATAGATGCATTAGTAAAAAACCACATAATCTTTACCCAACTCAAGTTGTATAACACTAGTGTCTCTATTATTATCTTTAATATTTTAAAAATCTTTTGACCCTTTTCGTTCTACAAAAAGACATATCTTCCTTAAAACTTGGTTGCACAAAGCTAATGTCGAAAAGTTTTTCACTAAATTTAATAGTAACCAACAAGCCCCAAAGAAATCCGAACTTCAGGATCATTCTTTGGGAGTTTCTAATTTACTACTACATGAGTTTTTCTTAAGATCTACTCTTATACCTTATACGAAACAACATGGCCATAGGAAACCATCTCTACTAACCAAGTTTCACATTTGAATTTTTGGTAAATAAGTTCTTCTCTCGAAGAGTTTTTATTTAACTATCAAATCTATGTATAATCATATATATTTATCTTTCTTTCGCTAATGACAAATATACTTCCCAGATGAAATACTCGAGTTGATAAAAACTTGATCAATTAACTCTTAATTAAGCCTCTAATTCTCTTGACTCACTTAGGCATTTAATACTACATCATAAAACATGCTTAATACCTAATAACTATTAGCCTTGAATTCCACCTTTCAATATGGAGGTAACTCAATCAATTTACCAATTCATTAGATCCACCGGGACATAGCCCCGAGAATCTTTATTAAATGTTTACTACTGTCCAACTCACACTTGCACCATGACTCACTAGGGTTTACCGCTATCATCTCACTCGAGATAAGTTAAATATAATACTTTTATTTTAAAATATTTCATTTCCTTCTTGAGGAAATCCATGTAACTTTCCAGATCCATTTAAAATATTCTCGAGCAATTGAAATATTTATCTCTCAAATAAAAGTCTAAATTATCCACATCATTAAATAAGAAGACTTGGTAACTTTGTAGCAATAACCTCATGCAGTTAATGCTAAATTACACTAGTAACCAAATTTCTCTATAAAAAGTTCAAACTTTTTATTAGATTATCCAATGCAGAAGCATCGTTAAACTAGGGCATTCCTTCAACAGAATGGAGGAAAATCCCCATAAGCTTTTATCATTCTACGGCATGATACTAAAATCATTATTCTCTTGGGTCGAATTTGATCTCGACCTTCTTTTCAATATCATCTACTTCTTACCTTTGTCCTTAGTTTCCGACATCTATTAGGACATACATAAGAATAACAATAAAGCGAATAAGGAGTGACATCAATCGCCCTCTATTTGACACCATATCAGTACTTTGACAATCTTAATGGCATGTAATCCTTTTCATTAAAATACATTCGATTTGGCTGAGAATCGGCTAAACCTGTTGCTCTGATACCGATAAATATAACACACATCACCCTATACCTTTCCGTATATGAGATATAGATGTCACCTTATTTTTAAAACAATTTTTGTTTTGAAAACCCTTAAAAGTTATTTCAAAATTTAAATTAAAAACATTTTAGCACAATGATAAAAACAATCATCGAAATATACTACCAAAATGTCCTCTTTATATACATTACAGAGCATTTTTCTTTAAATTTGATTACATGCCAGCAATTGTTCAAAATAAACATGATTGTCCTACCGTTACTGATGAGAGTCAACCTTAATAGATGATATCTGCTGTTACTGTTGCACTCCTTATTTAATTTATCTCCGCTTTTATCTACGCGTGGAAACAACACACATTAAGTATTTATTAGTGATACATATTGTAAAGTAACCTTTGTGTATACATAGGTATGTCATATTTATTTAGTTCGTACTAATCGTATATTCTTAAGGATCCTATAATCCTCCTCATTTAAACTGTATTCCATTCACAATCATCTTAATTATTTTTAGTATGCCTAGAATACCTATCTTCCTTTATATTTTTCTTTTCCATTTATCTCTTTATTCATTATTCTTTATTTTCATTGATAGCATCCATTCATATTTATAATACATCATTATACCTTTTCATTTATAGCCTCTTTTCATACCGATAATGCACCCATATGCATTTCAATTATGGAATCCTTTCATGCCTATAATGCACCCATATGAATTTAAATTATGGCATCATTTCATGCCGATAGTGCACCCATATGCATTTCAATTATGGCATCATTTCATGCCGATAATGCACCCATATGCATTTCAATTATGGCATCTTTTCATGCTAATAATGCACCCATGCGCATTTCAATTATGACATCCTTTTATGCCGATAATGCACCCATATGCATTTCAATTATGGCATCTTTTCATGCCAATAATGCACCATATGCATTTCAATTACGTCAACCTTTCATGTCTTTTATACAACGTTATGCATTGTTATACATCTAGTCTTTTACTCAATGGTATTTAATCGTTCATCTAAATGACATAATTGACACCTTTCTGTCATATGCACAGTCAGGCCTCAAAGGCACTTAGCCTTTCATCTAACTGGCATGATTGCCACCTTTCTGTCAAATGCATAGTTAGGCCTCAAAGGCACCTAGCCTTTCATCGAATTGGCATAATTGACATCTTTCTACCAAATGCACAGTTAGGCCTCAAAGGCAAAGGCACTTAGCCTTTCATCTAACTGGCATGATTGACACCTTTCTATCAAATGCACAATTCGAGCTCAAATACACTTAGCCTTTCATCTAACTGGAATGATTGACACATTTCTATCAAATGCACAGTTAGGCCTCAAAGGCACTTAGCCTTCCATCTAACTGGCATGATTGACACATTTCTGTCAAATGCACGGTTAGGCCTTTAATCTTGTATTTTAGAACAGTTTCTACTATAATAATTATTCATAATATCAATGAACTCTCTCAACTCATTATAAACTCTATAGTTTACATTAGTAGTGCTAATACCGCCATTTTTAACCCTTAATATACTTTAGGTGAGTTGCAAACACTACTACTACTAAAAATTCACCTAATTATTATAAACTTCTTATATTTATACATATTTTCGTACAAAAATTCATACACTTAGTATGAATCTCTTAACTTTTTGCACACAAAGTGCCCAATACGGAAATTCATACACTCAGTATGAATTTCTTAACTTTTTGCACACAAATGCAATACGGAAATTAATACATAAGTATGAATTTCTTAACTTTTGCACACAAAGTGCACAATATGGAAATTCATACACTTAGTATGAATTTCTTAACTTTTTGCACGCAAAGTGCCCAATACGGAAATTCATACACTTAGTGAATTCTTAACTTTTGCACACGAAGTGCCCAATACGGAAATTCATACACTTAGTATGAATTTCTAACTTTTTGCGCACAAATGCCCAATATGAAAATTCATACACTTAGTATGTGTAACCCCCTAGACCCGACCTATGCGTTTCGACTAAGTCTAGTGGATCACATACATGATTCTTAAAGACATTTTCTGAAACGTTATTCAATCATTGTAAATCACATATAAATGACATGATATTATACTATCAAATCCAACTTGTAAATATAATACCAATAAGTAATAAATTAATTAAAACAGGTCAACAAATACAATTGAACAGTAATAGTAAAGTGTCATCATCCTAAAATACGATACTTTAAAATAAGGTCCATGTCACCAAAATAAAGTCAACTAGCAAGATAAAACATTACAATCAGATATACTTCAAGAGATATGTTGATCCTCCAAGTGCTCGAACCGAGATATCTAACCAACAGTATCTGAAAGGGGAAAAACATTTTCGAAAAGTGAGATAGGCTCAGTGTGTCCCAATATTACCTTAAAATCACAATAGGTACATTAAACAAATCATAGTCCAGTAAATCTCATAAATTCATAAAAGAGTTTAACTTTGAAAATCATAGTTTAAACCTTTTTCTTGTACACCATCAGTAGTTCCCAAAACTATTTTCCATATAGCTTACTTTAAGCACACAGCAAAAAGAAAGCCAACCTAAGGATAAGCTTAGAGCTTGTATCCTTAGGCCCGTAAGTCCAAGTCCATATAGCTTACCCTAAGCACACAGCAAGGGAAGCCAACCTAATGTATCTTGGGGCCCCAAGAGTCACATTAGGCCCATTCTGTTTATTAGCTTGATCAGAGCTATAGTATTGTAATTCAATCCAAAAGTTCAATTGCACCGTGTCACAAATTCCATAAATCATCACATTAAATTGGTGCATCAATAAAACAGTAACCAAAGAACTCAGTGTACCTCATATTAAAACCAATAAAACAGTTCAGTAATAATTAGAGAACACATCTCGATAATAGGTTCAAATAGTAGATCTACTGATTGCTGGTTTCACCACGCTATGCTAAAGTTTCGAACCTATTTTATAATAACCCTATATTACTTATGGGTAAAAAATAAATCTCTAAAATCATAAATTTACGGGTCTTACGGGTGAATACTGGCACACGTGATTTAACTGATCTAGAAGAGCTGGGTCGAGCTGTCGAACGATCCGGAGAATTTCTTGTACCTTCAAACAATAATAATTTATCAGCCCCAAATCTTACTTAATTGTTCAAAGCTAAAATTCTTAAGTATATAAGTATTTTCAAGGTTTGACTATCAATTTGGAGGCCTTCAGGTTCGAATTTGACAAAACGAAATTCGGAAATGGATTCGGGACGTCGAAAACTATCAGAATTGGTATACTCGGAAAAGATTAACGGTCGTTTAATGATCGGTCAAAGCCATTTTAAGTTTTGGTCAAAGGAGGTCAACGGTCAATGGTCGGGTCGGGTCGGTTGGGTCGGGCCGGTTCAGACCGGTCGGGCCAGTTCAGACCGTTTAGACCGGTTCGAACCGGTCAAAACCGGTCAAAATCAGTTCAAAATCGGTCAAACAGGTTTTCCAGCTGCTCACTCTCCCTGCGGCGGCGCGTGTGGCACGTGAGACCCCTTCGGGGGTCTAAAAATTACGGAAAAATTTCCAAAAATTATTTTGAGCGATTTCGAGATACTTACAACGATCAGTTCAAAATTTTGAATGGCGGAGAGCTCGAATTTCAACTCGGGTGAATCTTTGACTGCTCCACCTCCTCACGTACCGCCGTCGACGGCGAACAAGGTTGACACCGGCGGACTCGCAACGACACAAGGAACACGATGATACAGGAGGTGTCGTAAACGGAGCAACGATCGGTGATGAATTTGAGATTTTCCCGGCGATCGAGCTAAATAAAACGTCGAGACTTTGACTGGAAATTCCCGACGTTTGGCAGCGTTTCGCTTCAATTAATTTGAAGGGTTTGTTTCTCGCTCGATGATGAACACAACGGTGGTTTCAAAACGACGATCGGAATTCGTACGACGTCGGGATCTAAGTCAGAAACTGGCGTAGGGGGAAGGGAATTTGGGAGTATGGTTTTCTGTTTTTGAAACAGAAACCACACGTATATAACATATAACCCCAAACTTACCTAACTTTTTTGGGTAAATTCAGGGCTTAGTCCCTGAATTTTTTTAACTCTAAAATAAGCTCTAAGTTTTAAAATCTTTCAATTTAGTCCCTAAATTTTCGCCAATTTTCACAATTAACCTCCAATTTCAATTAAATACTATTTTGTAAATATTCGGGTTGTTACAATTCTCCCCCTCTACAAGAAATTTCATCCTCGAAATTTACCTTATAAGAATAGTTGAGAAAACTGAGCCTCCATTGACTCCAATGTCTCCCATGTAGCTTCTGAGGGGCCTCGGTTACTCCATTGAACTTTGACCATTGGAATACGCCTATTCCGAAGAACTCGCTCATCTCTTTCTAAGATCTGGATGGGCTCTTCCTCATATGACAAATCAGGTCTCAGCTCTACCTCATCAACTTGAATGATGTGATTTGGATCTGGACGGTATCGCCTTAACATAGACACATGAAAAACATCATGAATACGACTAAGATGGGAAGGCAACTCAAGCTGATAAGCAACAGGTCCAACTTTCTTCAGAATTCGATACGGCCCAATAAATCGCGGACTCAGTTTACCCTTACGTCCAAATCTCAATACTTTCTTCCATGGAGATACCTTGAGAAAAACCTAATCTTCAACGTCAAACTGTATATCCTTCCTCCTTTGATCTGCATAAGATTTCTGCCTATCAAATGCCTCTTTCAGACGGTCACAGATCAATCTGACTGTGTCTTCCGTCTCCCGCACTAACTCAGGTCCCAAAGTCTTCTTATCACGCAACTCAGTCCAACAAATCGGGGTGCGACACCTACGCCCATAGAGTGCTTCATAGGGTGCCATACGAATGCTGGTCTGGTAACTGTTATTATAAGTGAATTCAGCCAAAGGCAAAAAGTTCTCCCAGCTACCATGAAAATCAATTTCACAACCCCGTAACATATCCTCCAGAATCTGAATTACTCTCTCAGATTGACCATCAGTTTGTGGGTGGAAGGAGGTACTATAATCCAATCTCGTACCCAAAAGCCGTATGAAGCGTCTTCCAAAATCTCGAAGTAAATCTAGGATCTCGATTTGAAATGATAGATAACGGAACACCATACAATCTAACAATCTCTGAAATATACAACCTCGCCAACTTGTCCAACGTATAATTTACCCGTACATGAATGAAGTGAACTGACTTTGTAAGTCTGTCAACAATCACCCAAATTGAGTCCTTTTTCGAAGGAGTCATAAGTAAACCAGTAATAAAATCCATAGTAATACGCTCCCATTTCCATTCAGGAATCTTGATAGGTTGTAACAAACCTGATGGATGTTGATGTTCCGCCTTAACTTGCTGACAAGTCAAACACCTCGCCATAAAATTCGAGATGTCCTTCTTCATGCCGACCCAATGATACCTCTCTCTCAAATTCTGATACATCTTATCTCCACCAGGGTGCATAGCATATGGACTACTATGAGCTTCCGTAAGGATAGTCTGCCTCAACTCAGCATCATCAGGCACACAATACCGACCTTTGAAGCATAAAACTTCATCCTGATCAAGGGCGTAATCTGAGCTTCTCCCTTGCTCTACTTGCTCAAAGATGGAAAGCAAGGAGCTATCAAGGGGCTGCTTAGCGTTGATCTCATCAACCAAGGTTGGCTTAACTTGTAATTCTGCTAACAGAGTGCCATCGTCATATAAATTCATCATGGCCATTAAAGATCTCAACTCTATTACCGCCTTTCGACTCAAAGCATCCGCTACAATATTAGCTTTACCAGGGTGATAATCAATCACGCAATCATAATCCTTTAGAAGCTCTAGCCAGCGTCGCTGTCTCAAATTAAGCTCCTTCTGGGTCAGATGATACTTTAAACTCTTATGATCCATGAAAATGTAACACTTCTCTCCATAAAGATAGTGTCTCCAAATCTTCAAGGCAAAAATCACTGCTACTAACTCCAAATCATGAGTAGGACAATTACACTCATGCGGTCGCAGCTGACGGGATGCATAAGCCACTACCTTACCTTCCTGTATTAGAACACAGCCGAGTCTTGAGTGTGACGCATCACTATACACTGTAAAATCCTTCCCGGACTCTGGTTGAATCAACACTGGTGCTTGAGTCAATACCGCCTTTAATTTCTCAAAGCTCTCCTGTTGTGCCTCACCCCAGTCAAACGACACATTCTTCCTTAATAACTTTTTCAAAGGAGAAGCAATGATCGAGAAGCCCTCAACAAAACGTCGATAATAACCAGCCAAGCCCAAGAAACTGTGAATTTCAGAGATATTCTTGGGTCATTTCCAATTCACAATAGCCTCGATCTTGCTTGGATCGACCTGAATACCTCGCGCAGAAATAATATGCCCCAGAAACGACACTTCTTGAAGCCAAAATTCACACTTGCTTAGTTTGGCATATAGACGATGCTCTCTCAAAGTCCGCAAAACGATCTTCAAATGCTCGTCATGCTCTGCCTCAGTACGAGAATAGATCAGAATATCATCAATAAAGACCATCACAAATTGATCCAAATATGGTCGGAACACCCGATTCATCAAATCCATGAAAACTGCAGGAGCATTCATCAAACCAAAAGGCATCACTAAGAATTCATAATGACCATATCTAGTGCGAATGGCCGTCTTTGCAACATCAGATCCTTTAACTTTCAATTGATAATACCCTGAACGAAGATCAATCTTAGAGAATACAGTAGCTCCTCGTAACTGATCAAATAAGTCATCAATCCTGGGTAGTGGATATTTATTCTTGACCGTCATCTGATTCAACTTCCGATAGTCAATACATAATCTTAGCGACCCATCCTTCTTTTTCACGAACAGAACTGGAGCTCCCCATGGTGAAGTACTATGCCGAATAAATCCTCGATCGAATAATTCTTGCAATTGGACCTTCAACTCCTTAAGTTCTTTTGGAGTCATGCGATAAGATGCCATAGAAATAGGTACAGATCCCGGATAAGTCTCTATCTCGAACTTTACCTCTCTATCAGGAGGTAAACCAGGCAACTCCTCTGGAAAGACATCAGGAAACTCGCTAACTGTACGGATCTCTTCGATCGTGGATAATGAACCTTTAGTGTTCAAGATACAAGCAATGAAAGTCTCATACCCCTTCCAGATCATACGATCAATTTCCATCGCTGAAACTATATTGGAGAGATAGCCACGCCGTTCACCAATTAACACAACAGTCAAACCATCTAAAGTCTTTAGAGTAGCCCGCTTGTATTCGCAATCCAGATTTACCTTGTGTTTATTCAACCAATCCATCCCAAGAATTAGATCAAACTCCTCTAAAGGAAGTTCCATAAGATCAACGAGAAAAATTTCTCCATAAACCTCGAGAGGACAACGTCGAAATACTTTATTCACTAATACCGCTTGTCCTACTGGACACATAACTGTAACAGTATTTTCAATGTTCTCGATCAGAATCTGAAGGTTTCAAGATACCGATCTCGATACATAGGAGTGAGTGCAGCCATTGTCCAGTAATGCAAAATATGGGATAGAATAAATAGTAAATGTACCTGCAATAACCTCAGGCTCATCTTTGTCATCCCGACGTCTAGTGGCATAAACCAAAGCTGACTATCTAGCCTCAGAAACTGTTGACCCTCTATTTTGCTGAGGTCGGGCTCTACTGTCAGTCCTGGACGCTGAACCACGAGCCTTTACTTAGCTACGATCTCTAATTAGAGTCTGTACTGTAGTCTGAGAACGCACAGGAGTCTGAGTAGCGGTCTGCTCAAACGAAGCTAACTGAGGACAATCCCTCTGAAAATGACCACTAGATCCACACTGATAGCAAAGACCCATCTTCTTACGACACTCTCCTGTGTGTTGTTTACCATAAAACTCACAGAGGAACCCATTATAATACGACGAGGAACCGCCTCGACTGCCAACTAACGGTGAGGATGCTGCAGGCCTGAAACGTGTATTGCTTCTCTGAGGGACTGAAGTACGAGTCCTTTTCCCGGACTGTGCTGATGACTCCATCGGGCATGAAAATTTCTTAGATCGTTCCTGTTCAACACGCTCTCTACCAGAAGCTAAAACTTCCACCTCTTCAGCATCTTTGGCTCTGCCCACCAGCACATCAAATATCTCATCCTGATGGGTTATAACTTGCCTACGTAGGTCGTATCTGAGTCCAAGGGCAAATTTATGACATCGATCTCTCTCAGTAGGTACCATACTGAATCAATACTTCAGTAACTTCAAGAACTCGATCTCATACTCAGAAACAGTCATGTCTCCCTAAACCAGGTCTTGAAACTGCTGACGTCTCTGAGCTAAGTAGCGCTCTCCTAGAAAACGACTCCGAAAGCGATCCTTAAAGAAATTCCAGGTCAAACGATCGGTAGGAACACTACTGGTCACTGACTCCCACCAAGTGTAGGCATTGCCATCTAACATCGCCACAGCACCCTGATATCTCTTAGTTGAGTCTAAACCCAACTGATCCATACGTCTCTCTGTATCCTGGAGCCAATCCTCAGCTTCAGTAGGAGCTCCACCAATATGTCCCCTAAAAGTTCTAACTCCATTGGCAATCAAAGTCTGCGAAATAGGAACCTCTGATACAACACCAATAGCTCTGATTGCTCCCTGTATCAACTGTAGAATTTGTCTACCAAAATTCTCATCCAAAGCAACTCCGGTAGACTCTGACTCAATATCAGTCGCTCCTATGATCGGTGTAGTCATTCCAATACCAGCGGCAGGAGGCAGATTCATTGGGGTCGTAGGAGTAGGATCACCTATCGGAGGTAGGGGATCTACCCGTATCTCATCAATTAGATTTGCAAATCTAGCCACTCGACCTCGTCCACGGCTAGTTCGACGACCACGTCTAGCACTCATTTTGATGGATCTCAAGTTTACTCCAGAAGATAAAACTTAGGGTTAGATAAGCACTTGGAGTCTCGAACATAATTTAAAAATCTTAATAATTTTGTGACATGGCCTTTGTAACTTGTTTTGTAAAATATTTCAAAACCGTATTTTCAATATGGACTCATACACGGTCCGAGGGTTAAAAACCAAAAGCTCTAATACCAATAAATGTAACCCCCTAGACCCGGCCTATGCGTTTCGACTAAGTCTAGTGGATCACATACATGATTCTTAAAGACATTTTCTGAAACCGTTATTCAATCATTGTAAAATCACATTATAAATGACATGATATTATACTATCAAAACCCAACTTGTAAATATAATACTAATAAGTAATAAATTAATTTAAAACATGTCTTCAAAATCAAAATCACAATAAACCAAACAGTAATAGTAAAAGTTTCATCATCCTAAAATACGATACTTTAAAATAAGGTCCATGTCACCAAAATAAAGTCAACTAGCAAGATAAAACATTACAGTCAGATATACTTCAAGAGATATGTTGATCCTCCAAGTGCTCGAACCGAGATATCTAACCAACAGTATCTGAAAGGGGAAAAATATTTTCAAAAAGTGAGATAGGCTCAGTGTGTCCCAATATTACCTTAAAATCACAATAGGTACATTAAACAAATCATAGTCCAGTAAATCTCATAAATTCATAAAAGAGTTTAACTTTTGAAAATCATAGTTTAAACCATTTTCTTGTACACCATCAGTAGTTCCCAAAACTATTTTCCATATAGCTTACTTTAAGCACACAACAAAAAGCAAGCCAACCTAAGGATAAGCTTTAGAGCTTGTATCCTTAGGCTCGTAAGTCCAAGTCTATATAGCTTACCCTAAGCACATAGCAAGGGAAGCTAACCTAATGTATCTTGGGGCCCCAAGAGTCACATTAGGCCCATTCTGTTTATTAGCTTGATCAGAGCTATACTATTGTAATTCAATCCAAAAGTTCAATTGCACCGTGTCACAAATTCCATAAATCATCACATTAAATTGGTGCATCAATAAAACAGTAACCAAAGAACTCAGTGTACCTCATATTAAAACCAATAAAACATTTCAGTAATAATTAGGGAACACACCTCGATAAAAGGTTCAAATAGTAGATCTACTGATTGCTGGTTTCACCACGCTATGATATAGTTTTCGAACCTATTTTATAATAACCCTATATTACTTATGGGTAACATAAATAAATCTCTAAAATCATAAAATTTACGGGTCTTACGGGTGAATACTAGCACATGTGATTTAACTGATCTAGAAGAGCTGGGTCGAGCTGTCGAACGATCCAGAGAATCTCTTGTACCTTCAAACAATAATAATTTATCAGCCCCAAATCTTACTTAATTGTTCAAAGCTAAAATTCTTAAGTATATAAGAATTTTCAGGGTTTGACTATCAATTTGGAGGATTTCGAGTTTGAATTTGGTCAAACGAATTGCGGAATCAGAATCAGGACGTCGAAAAACATAAAGTATGACTTTTCAAAAATTTAAATTCTTGATCAAAGTCAACCACTTTTGACCGTCGATTTGGAAGCCTTCGGGTTCGAATTTGACAAAACGAACTTCGGAAACGGATTCGGGACGTCGAAAACTATCAGAATAGGTATACTCGGAAAAGATTAATGGTCGTTTAATGGTCGGTCAAAGCCATTTTATGTTTTGGTCAACGGAGGTTAACGGTCACGGTCAACGGTCAACGGTCGGGTCGGGTCAACGGTCGGGTCGGGTCAGACCGGTCAAACCGGTTCAGACCCGGTTCAAAACCGGTCTGGTTTTCTAACTGCTCACTCTCCCTGCGGCGGCGCGTGAGACCACCTCCGGGGGTCTAAAAATTACGGAAAATTTTCCAAAAATTATTTTGAGCGATTTCGAGATACTTACAACGATCGGTTCAAATTTTTGAACGGCGGAGAGCTCGAATTTCAACTCGGCCGAATCTTTGACTGCTCCACCTCCTCACGCGCTGCCGTCGACGGCGAACAAGGTTGACACCGGTGGACTCGCAACGATACAAGG
This sequence comes from Hibiscus syriacus, assembly GCF_006381635.1. Lineage (NCBI taxonomy): Eukaryota > Viridiplantae > Streptophyta > Magnoliopsida > Malvales > Malvaceae > Hibiscus > Hibiscus syriacus. The sequence goes on along the minus strand of NW_024063150.1, from coordinate 1,210,232 downwards.
AACACGATGATGCAGGAGGTGTCATAAACGGAGCAACGATCGGTGATGAATTTTTGAGATTTTCCCGGCGATCGAGCTAAATAAAACATCGAGACTTTGACTGGAAATTCCCGACGTTTGGCAGCGTTTCGCTTCAATTAATTTGAAGGGTTTGTTTCTCGCTCGATGATGAACACAACGGTGGTTTCAAAACGACGATCAGAATTCGGACTGCGTCGGGATCGAAGTCGGAAACCGACGTAGGGGGAAGGGAATTTGGGAGTGTGGTTTTCTGTTTTTGAAACAGAAACCACACGTATATAACATATAACCCCAAACTTACCTAACTTTTTTGGGTAAATTCAGGGCTTAGTCCCTGAATTTTCTTTAACTCTAAAACAAGCTCCAAGTTTTAAAATCTTTCAATTTAGTCCCCAAAATTTTGCCAATTTTCACAATTAACCTCCAATTTCAATTAAATACTATTTTGTAAATATTTGGGTTGTTACAGTATGAATTTCTTAACTTTTTGCACACTTAGTGCCATTTGGTAATCAACATACATGCATCAATAATTCCTACAACTAGGACTATCATAGCATATACGTACATAATTAAATGCACTCACCTGGATTGTCTTGCTATTATATCTAAAATGCAAAGTTGATTACTCCAGTACTTTGCCTTTGCCTTTAGTTTTGCTTGACTCGGGAGCTTGTTTCGATCTACTTAAGCATCCAATAAAGACACATACAATATCAATTGTTAGTATTTTTCTTAACAATTATACTTAAACGTTACTCAAGAGTACATATTATTAACTTTCTATAACAATATCAGACTATTTTTTAATATTTCTAGCTCAATAGTATCGATACCCCCACCATGGTATCGATACTACTATACTATGGTATCGATACTCTATTACGGTACCGATACCATTTTTGCATTCTGTGCTCAATGGTATCGATACTCCTCTCCTGGTATCGATACCACTTGAATCGGTATCGATACTACTCAACAGATTATACTGATTTTAAGCCTATAGTATCGATACTATTCTATCAGTACTGATACCCGTGCCTAGAATTTCCAGTTTTTTACCTGATTATCACCCAAATAGGGTTAAATTGCATTATGATTACACCATACAATACTATTAAACTCTTGTTTACCTATTAATACTAATTTTCCTTCATTTAGTTTATTAAAACATCTAAAATCTTCCAAGGACATTCAATTCTAAGAATCACACTACTTTTTCTAATATGTTCTTTATCCTATCCAATGCTTCCAATCTCTCATTTATCTCTTTGACAAGTCAAATCTACCAATAAACATCCATAAACATTCATATATTAACATATCATTTCAAAACCTATTTTCTTAAATCTTTAATATTTCATCCATATCTTTGTATTAATCCTATTTAACCCTCCCTTTAGCTTACATATCACTTAAGGTTGTAAAAACAACCCATAATAGAAAGGAAAAACTGATTAATTGAAGTTTACATTTGGCTTTGGAGGGTGGTCCTTGCACGGGAAGAAGAAGAAGAAGAGAAGAGAGAACTCTCTTTGTTTCTACTTTCCCCTTTTCTTCCTAAAATCCCAAATAAGGATAAATTTTAAATTCATTTCTCCTTAAAAGATTGAAATACCCCCTATATTCATCTATTGCTACAATTTAATCCAAAACACTATTTCAAATCATTTTCTTATCTTTGACCATTTATTCAAATAAGTCTTCAAATTTCAAATCTTTTCAATATAGTCACTGACCTAATATTTGGGGTATTACAGACTTCCTATTGGTGGATGTACAAATCTCGTGATTTCTTCTCAAAATGGGAAATGCCCCTTTAACAAATAATTCAAAATAAATTGATCAATCTTCCATAAAAAGATTTCATTTTAAATTTCGACTCGAGTCTATAAATTCTACTACTACAACAACGTATAAACGATCAGATACCAATTTTGGATGTTGTGGGGTGCTAATCCTTCCCCACTATAACCAACTCTCGAACCCTTTAAAATAGATCTTTGGTAAATGTAGACAAATTTTTGTCTTTAAAATGATTTTTCTTAAAATCGTTTTAAAAAACGTTTTCAAGTATTCGACCTACCTAATCCAAATATCGATGATGTCTCCAAATTTAATTAATCCGAAAATCCAATTTTCCCCAAAAATTAATCATAAATGTAAAAATAGGGTTTTCTTTTTAAAAGGAAATCATCGTTTAAAAAACGTTACGACAATATCCTCAAAAACACATGTTTATACGAACACAAATCATAACTGCACAATGACTTTAAGATTGTACTTCAAATTCCTAAATAAACCTGAATTAACCACATTTCATCATATCTTTTCAAGTACAATATTTTTCTATTTTTGTCACGTATGAACCATATAATAATATCTTAATATAAATCTCCAACAAAATCAACCCAGCTAAAATAAGAGTTAATTGCACGACACATCTTTAAACTATGATATTCATTCTAAATTACTCCTTAAATTTTTAAGCATTTAATTATATCATCAAAGTATGACTCTCATTTTCAATTGATATCTAAACTTTTAAACATTCCAACAACACCCATAAAAGTCATAATTTAGGAACATAAAGTGCAATTATCCCTTAAAATAATATGAAACCTATAAAAGTTTTATACAGGCTGGCCTTTATTATTGTCAAAATAATTAATAGTTGCCCTGCCCATGTGTTAACCAAGAAAATAAATGATACTTAGCCCTATTAACAACATTTTCTCTCATGGGTTTCTCCGAAAAGATGAAATAAATCCACCATCCTTCACAACATAGGACTGAAATGGAAGACGTCAAAGACAAAATAATTAAAAATAATAAATAAAAGATGTTCTTAAATTTAAAATAATATATATTAGAGTACTATAATCTTATCTATAATTTTTGTATAGGTATAATAATATATGCAGTCCTCAACATTTATAATTTTTCTCAAATTGATACAAATATATAGATATTTGAGGATTAAATTTATTATTATATTATATATAAATTATGTACAGATTTCATGATAGTTTTTTAAGAATGAAAAGAATTTAAAACATAGAATAATTTTCTTTGAAAGAAGACATCTTCGTCCTTTGCCAAGATTTGGTCAAATATATAGGTATTTGGGGAAATCTTGTTTGGAAAACAACACCAATAGTTTTTTTTTTTATTTCTAAAAAAATAATTAAAAAGTAGGAGCAAAGTTTGCTAGGTATGACTCAGCAAATACACTAGATTCAATCTCTTAACAGTTTATGCATTTAATTTTATATATACATAATAGGTAAATTTTGTTATTAGTCTTTATTTCGATAGACTATTGTAAATGTTTATTATAGAGACGATCATCGTAATCTAGTTTACTTTTTTTTACAAAGTCTGGATATAAAACTTCCAATTTTGATTAAGAAATTTAATATTCCATTGATTAAGAAATTTAATATTTCATCCCACTAGATCAGGTGATTATTAGTTACAAAATACGTAACTTATTATTTGTGTTGAAAGAATTTTTATACCAGAGATCGAAGTAGAATTTTATGTTAAAGGGACGAACTTATAAAATTTTAGGGGATGAAAACATATTATCAATAAAAAATATAAATAAAATACTTAAATTATACTCACTCTGTCTCATTAAATCTCTCAACTGTTTACTTTTTTGGTCAATTTTTTAAACTTTGACTCATCATTATTTAAAATTTATTATTGATAAAATATGAAAACTATATTTTAAAACCTTAAATCAAGTAGTTTTTAAATATATATTTTATAAATTTGACTATTTAAAATATTTAAAATAATCATGGTCAAAGTTTAAAATTTTTGACATTTTAAAAATCAATAATAGACACATTTAGTAGGATGGAGGGAGTATAAGAATTTAAAATTTTCAAAGTATGATTGCCTCCACAAACCTCCTGAATCTATCTCTTTTTGATACACCATGACAATAAGGATTAAAATGGTGGAAATACCAACAACCAGTTGGTATGTGAGTTGAGACATTAGATTCCTTAAGCAAAGTCAAAGGTTCGACTCCTGATGTTTATGTATATAGTAAATTTAGTTGAAAAGGTCACCCGTGTATTGAACCTTTACGGTATCTGATCTATATTAATTAATTAATAAATCAAATATCGATATTTATAAAAAAATGGTAGAGAAAGTTAAACCCTGTCCTACCTATGGCACCACTTATGAAGGTGCATAATGTTGAGGACGGTGACCCAAATAGCTTTCCCACAGTGGTAAATGGCTCATGGCAATGGTATTTGGGAATTGTAATTTGTCCTTTTGCTTGTCTTTTTGGATATTTTTTTAGGATTTATGTTTTTAAATTTTGGTTAATTTAATACAATATTAATATCACAAGTGATATATTAACTAAAATCCAATATATGTGAATGATAAAATGTTTTTCTAATAACAATTGGGCAAGCTGTGTGTTTAAAGTCTCATGAGCTTAGACTTTCAATGAGCCTAAATACACTATGACTTAGTTTAATTTATTGACAGTATAACAAAAAATCTTAAATCAATTTCTATTGGTGTTTAAAGAAAATGAAATTTGATATTTTAATTGTCAAAAGTTTAATATAATAATTACATAAATTTTTGTTGCAAGACGCACACCGAAAGTTAATGCAGGCATCACCCAACGTTGTAATCAGATAGAGTTGTAAATGAGACGAGACAAATTGTGAGATACTCGAGCTTGACTCTATCGAAACTCGATAAATACTCAACTCGAGTTCCTAACAAGTCGAAACGATCTATTTGATACTCGACTTGAAAATCTCGCGAACAACTCGAAAATATAATATATTAATTAAAAAAATTAAAGTATCAATATGAAGAAACCAGATTTAGTCTTTTTGATATTATATAATATACTTATATTATATAATATATTTTCTTTTATTACATATGTCGTATTTACATATATATATTTGTTTTGCAGTCTGTCGGGCCCAAAACCAAGATCACATATGGTCCGGCAAATACAAGAGGATCCAACAGAAGGCCCGGTTGGTGATCATCAGCTTCCATGTCAAACCCTAGCGCCGCATCCCTTGTTTCCAGCCATGCAAAGACCCCATGCCTCACGAGTCTTCACTGGTCACACCTCTCCCCCGTAATTCCCGGCAACAAACCACCTTCGTGGATATATGGGACTCCAACCCCAGAACGTACAGCGTAAGGATCTCGGCATCAACACCAACAACCAACAAATAGAGTTAGAATAGGACTCTGTAACCACATCTAAAAATAGGATTTTTTACTCCTATAAATATCAGTAATCAAACCCACTTGAGGGGGGTTCACGGAATCAGGGAGAGATTACTAGGTGACAAACACACACACAAGTTCACAATAGCAAATGCAAAGAGAGTTCGAACACTTGTAGAGCATTTCGAAACAAGAAATAAAAGCGAGGTATATTGTTGTTTACCTTTTCGTTCATTTGGCCCTTTGTATGTCAGATTTATCGTCCTTCGTGGTGTTTTGAGTCGAAATTAAACAAATAGAGAAGCTTTTGGCCGATGAAAAGGTGTTTTAGTTCGAGATTATTTTTGTAGTTCTACGAAAACCCGAGGCCTTTTTTTTGAAAAACCAACTTGATTTTCAAAACGCATAGGAGAAGAGCTCCCGGAAAATAAATTTTTTTTTGTGATTTTGCCGCCGATGAACGGCGGTCGTCGCCGTTCAACGACGGCGGTGAGGCGGCGCGGGGCGGCCATTGGCCGGATTCTGGGTTTTTTGGATGAACCCCATCGTGTTCTTCGTTTGGTGAAGAACAATGGAGAGCATTTTGAGAGATGATGGGCGTTTCTGGTGAAAGAAGAGAGAAAATGATTGTTTTTAAAAATTTCTTTGGCATATATATTAAGCCCAGCGGACCAAACTGGCCCGACCCATGCTTATATCAGATCCGCGTATTTTGTAATAAATTAGGGTAAACTACCTTTTCGGTTCCTCCTTCCTTAAAGGTCTGTTATTTTGGTACCAAATCCGATTTTAAACTCCGATTTGCTTTCAAATTGGCCACTCGATTTGCTTTTCTTTTTATTTTAATCCTTATTATATATATACATACTAAATTATATTTTTCTATTTATTTACTATATTTATCTATTTTTGGTGTTTTATTTATTTATGTTATATTATACCATTTTTTTTATCATTATTTCTTATATATATACGTATAGATATATTACTATTAGTACTTTTTCTTCATTTTCATTTCATTTTGTTTCCTTTTATTATTTCATATTAATATCTTGTTTAAACGTTATTATATATGTATATTTTGTTTCTTCTTTTTTTTGTATCTTAATATATATTTTATTTATTTATTTGTATTCTATTTTCCTAATGTTCGTGTATATATTTGCATATATTTTTATTGTTTTTTTAATTATCTTATTGAATGTTATATTATATATATCACTAGCCTACCTAACATTTGAATTATCATTTTCTCATGCCCCCCTTGTCCACAATCTGACCAAAACTTCACCTTTCTGTGAAATGATGGTATTTCATATTTTTAGATTTATAGGTTTGTTTATTAGATATATATGCATATATGTATATTATTATTATTACTACTTCTTATTATATTTTTTTTTTCATTTTAGTTTATCCTATTTTTTATTCGGTTTATTTAATATTTTTATCATCAATTTTTATTTTTTTTAATTTATTTATTTATTCATTTCATTTGACTTATTTAGTATTTTATTTTATTTATTTATTTATTTATTCTAACATTTTAACTTTATAGAGAAACTCTCAATTGATCAAAGGTAAGCAATTAGGATAAGAGTTTTACCTTTCAATTTAAACTTTCAATTTTTCTTAATTTAAGACAACTGGAAATTATATAGTACCGAAAGGGCAGTTCAAGGGTGCTAACCCTTCCTTGACTGTAAATGACTCCCGAATCCGACATATCTTTGGTGACGTAGATCAGGTAAGAAATAAGGTATCCGGTCAACCTATTTATTTATTTTTAAAATAAATGATCGGTGGCGACTCCAATCCATTTTTTTTTCAAGTCGAAGCCCAATTCCGGGGTCCAACCGAAAGACGGTTTCGACAGCTTGGCGACTCCGCTGGGGACGGTAAGTGAGTCAGGCTAAGGTAATTTCCAGTTGTCTTTTTAACGAAAAGGGTAAGTTTAAATTTTAAGGTAACATTTCGATCCTTTTTACTTACTTTTGATTATATTTTCGAGTAAATAGTTGGACTAATCGTTTTCTCGTGATTTCAGCCTTCAAAGTTTTTTTCATCTAAAGCTCTAAACCCGAGCTCCAAACCCTGTTTTAAGTGGGGGTGAAAGCGACGCCTTCGTGTGAATTTATTCACCGTGCGGGCCTAGCAAGTAGCCTTCGGGATTCATATACCTTATGTCTTCGTGTGAATTTATTCACCGTGCGGGCATAAGGGAATGTGTCCTCTTGAGTTTAACTTAGTCCACACAAGCCTGTGATGGGTTTAGGATTAAGGGTCTGGCAAGCCCAAGGGGGCACCGGCAAGGAGCCTTGACTGTAAATGACTCCCGAATCCGACATATCTTTGGTGACGTAGATCAGGTAAGAAATAAGGTATCCGGTTAACCTATTTATTTTTTTTTAAAATAAATGATCGGTGGCGACTCCAATCCATTTTTTTTCAAGTCGAAGCCCAATTCCGGGGTCCAACCGAAAGACGGTTCCGACAGCTTGGCGACTTCGCTGGGGACGGTAAGTGAGTCAGGCTAAGGTAATTTCCAGTTGTCTTTTTAACGAAAAGGGTAAGTTTAAATTTTAAGGTAACATTTCGATCCTTTTTACTTACTTTTGATTATATTTTCGAGTAAATAGTTGGACTAATCGTTTTCTCGTGATTTCAGCCTTCAAAGTTTTTTTCATCTAAAGCTCTAAACCCGAGCTCCAAACCCTATTTTAAGTAGGGGTGAAAGCGACGCCTTCGTGTGAATTTATTCACCGTGCGGGCCTAGCAAGTAGCCTTCGGGATTCATATACCTTATGTCTTCGTGTGAATTTATTCACCGTGCGGGCATAAGGGAATGTGTCCTCTCGAGTTTAACTTAGTCCACACAAGCCTGTGATGGGTTTAGGATTAAGGGTCTGGCAAGCCCAAGGGGGCACCGGCAAGGAGAACTCGGGTACCGTTTTTAAAACATAAACCGGGAGACAATGAAGAATTAGAGCCTACCCCAAAACCACGTTCCAAAACCTAGGATATTTTTACCCTAACCATGTTTTTTTTGCGCTTTTTCCTTCCGTCATTTTTTTTTATATTTGTATTTTTATTTTACTAACGTTTTTACCTTTGTGTTTGTTTTCTAGCATTTGCATCATTACAAGAGGCTATTGATCCCTAAAAAGCATTTATTGTACACAAAATAATTCGAATTAATGGACAAAGGTGTTGTAATACAAGAGATTGAAAACGCTGAGGCACGACTATGGTCCGAGAAGACTCAGAAAGAGAAGGGAGACAGTCTTCAGGGAAATTATGTGTCAGAGCTGGTTAGTCACGCCGCTGTCAGCCTGAAACAGAATGATGCCCAAGAACTGCGAAACATTTGGGACAGTTGGAAGAATGACAGAAAGCAGAAGTTCAGCTAACGATATGGTGATATTGCCCTCTTGCTCCATGTCAAGACTGATGAGCCCCTGCTCCGAGCATTAATTCAATTCTGGAACCCGAGATATAGTTGCTTTACCTTTAACCGGGAAGACATGGTGCCTACAATCGAAGAGTATACTACTCTACTGCACTGCGAAGGCATCAAACTAGAGAGAGCATATATCAAACACATCAAGAGTCAACCTTTCAAGAACGGACTGGCCAAGATTGCAGGGGTTGATGAAAAGTGGGTAACTGATCGACTCCGGCACAAAGGTAGCGGGGAAGGAATCGAATGGATCCATATAAAGCAACTAATGAAAAATCACCCTGATGAGTGGAAGACTGTAGACCTTTTTGCACTAGGTCTGTATGGTTTGATTATCTTTCCGAAGGCTTTGGGGTGCATTGACGCTGTCGTGGTAGAACTGTTTGAGCAACTCTCAAAACGAGTTAACCCAGCACCAGCCATCTTGGCCGAGACCTTTCGATCTCTCAACCATTGCCGAAGAACTGGCGGAGGAAGATTCACCGGGTGTATGCAGCTCCTTCAGGTTTGGATTCACATCCACTTCTGGAAGACTAACAGGGTTGCCTACTGCTGTTTCAGCACCACCTATTCACCTCTAGGTGAGTTCATCACCTTGAAATTGCATGAAGGCGCTTCGAAGGAAAAATGGATGAAGGTCTTTACGCATCTTCAGGACCGGGATATTGTCTGGAGAGCCCCATGGTTATTCCTCAGCGACGTTCTTTTCCGATGTGGCGATTCTGACACGGTGATCTTACTTGGACTTTGGGGAGCAGTCGGGTATGCACCGTTATTAGCACTTAGACAATATGGAGGAAAGTATTCCGAGTGGATGTTGTAGCTGCCAAAAGCATGCTTACTCCTGATTATGTGGAGTGGCGAAGGTTGAGAAAAAATGACAATATTCCGATGCCAGACTGTGAGGACACCCGTACCATGGAAGAACATCTCAGGAATGTCCCTTCTGAGCTTGAGATAGCCAAGACCGAGTTTGAAGCTATGAATAGCGAGCTGAAGCAGAGGATAAAGGAACTTGAAGCTGAGCGCTATCAGTGGAAGCTAGAGGTCGACTCTCAGAAAGATCGAGCAGATAAACTGGAAAGAGAACAGAAAAGAGTCCGTTTTGAGCTCGAAGACCTGAGAAAGGTGTATCAAGATAAAGTCAAAGATAACTCCAAGTTGAAAGTGGCTTTCGAATACTGGAAAGACAAAGCTCATAGCCTGAAAAGGAAGTTCGAGGGGCCTGATGAGAGAGCTTGGAAGGAACAGATGAAAACTGCCCAAAGACGCTTGGCAGATAGTCAGTATCAAAACCAGCGCTTGAGAGTTCGGGTAGCTGACTTAGAAAAAAATCATGAAAAGGTTGGCAAGACAATAGCTGAGTTAGAAGCTATTGTAGATGGGTTCAAGAGACAAACAAACGAGCTACAGATAGTGCCTTTCGACGGAGGATTACAATGGCGTTTCCGTTGGGAGCAAGTACAGCGAAGGGTGAGGGCCCGAGATGCAACCATCCGAGATTTCCTGGATCAAGTGCAAAAGCAGCCCGTCATCTTCACGGCCTGGAAAGGGAAGCTGGAGTGGTTCGACAAGGCATTCAACCAGTGACAGATGAAGGCAGGAGACTTGTCAACCTACTGGAAGCTGTTCAGGGTCTAGAGGATTTAGTCCGAATGTACCTTTAATTTGTTTTATGTCTCTAAAAAGATAAAACATTTTTGTCTGAATAAGGATTATTTATAATAATGAACACTTTTCTGGATCAATGTCTCCAAATTGCATACATCATACATTGCATATTTTGCATTTTTATATTTCATGTTTTTTTTTATTTTTATTTTTTATTTTCCATGTTTTTACATTCGTATTAACTAACAGAACATGTCTCAGACACCGAGCTTACCACCGCAAGCATCAGATACACATCACCCGCGCAATACTCGAGCAAAAAAGAGACAAATGAAAGCCATAATGGAGAAGATCGAAGAGAACATGGCAAGACTTCAAAAGGAACTAGAAGATAAGATGGCTCAGAACAGTGAAAGTACTCTGGAGTCCATCAAGAAAAATCAGGAGTCCTTGGTCGACCAAATCGTAGCCAAGTTGTTGGGTCTACAGCAAGCTAGTGCATCAGGGGGCATTTCTTCCGAGGGGGTGGCCATACCACCAACCCCGCAAGTGGTTATCTCACCCTGAGTATTACCCGGGGACTCATCCGCTACTAAAGGGAAAACAGCACTACCCGGGGACTCATTCGTTACCAAAGTGAAAGTTGCACCTGCTGTGAAGATACAAACTTCTACGATCATCCCTGACGATCATCCGGATGATTATCATGTCCCATACTTTGATGAGGAAGATAAAGCCAAAAAGATGGAAGAAAAGATAAAAATATTAGAAGATCAAATAAAGATGGTCCAGGGAGACCATGATTATTATGGAGTGGACGCAATGGAGCTGAGCCTAGTTCCAGACTTGGTGCTTCCACCAAAGTTTAAAGTTCATGAGTTTGAGAAGTTCGACGGGAACAGCTGCCCTTCAGCCCATATCACTATGTTCTGTCGAAAGATGACAGGATATGGCGGGAATGACCAACTCCTGATCCATTGCTTTCAGGAGAGCCTGTCCGGTTCAGCTATTCGGTGGTACAACCAGCTTAGCCGAACTCATATCAAGACGTGGAAAGACTTAGCCAAGTCTTTCTTGGAGCAGTATAAGCATATCAATGATATGAGACCAGACCGGGTTATGTCACAAAGCCTGGAGAAGAAACACAATGAGAGTTTCTGACAGTACGCACAGAGATAGAGGGATTTATCTGTGCAAGTTCATCCACCCTTGGATGAAAAGGAAACTAGAAAGTTGTTTGTACAGACACTGAAGGCACCTTACTTCGTGCATTTGGTAGCAATCACGTCGGGGAGTTTTTCAGATTTAGTCATGGCCGGTGAAATGATCGAGTTGGCAATTAAACAAGGAAAGATTGAGGGAGGAGACTCCAGTAAAAAGCCTCCCATGAAAAACAAAGAGCGAGAGATCAACAATGTGAACACCTACAACGTCAACAAGGGGGTTACGATCTCAAGTTCAAATTCCACAGCAGCTGTACCATCCGGTACTTCTAGACAGAACCAGAGGGACCCAAGAAGGAAAAGGGAAAGGGAGCAGTTTGACCCCATTCCCTTGACGTATAAAGAATTATACCAACAGCTCTTCGACACTCATGCAGTGTCTCCTTATCTTATGGATCCAATAAAGCCCCCTTACCCGAAATGGTATGACGAGAGCGCTCACTGCGAATACCATGGCGGTGTGCAGGGGCATTCGATTGAAAGTTGTCTCGCATTCAAGAGACTTGTGCAACGAATGCGTAACAAGAATTGGATCACTTTCAACTCCGAAGCACCAAACATCGCCCAGAATCCCTTGCCCAATCATCAGGAGACAGGAATCAATGCCATTACTACCGAAGGGGGCAGGAAAATTAAATCGAGTGTTTCAGAGATCAAATCTCCTTTGGCTTGGGTATGGAGCCAAATGCTGAAGGCAGGGCTTCTTGCACTATATCCAGATATGACAGAAAATGAAGATGGTAACCATTGTTGTTACCACAACAAAGAAGGGCATAAAGTGCAAAATTGCCCAGAGTTCAGATCGTTAGTCCAACTCATGATGAACCAGAAAGAGCTGGAGTTTTACGAAGAAATTCAAGATTCTTTGGAAGCAGATGTTTGTGCCACCGGGGAATCATCAGACAGAAGATTTGGTAGGGGTAGTCCTTTGATAATTACCCCTAAGGCAGGTATAACAGTAACAACACCAGCCAAGGTGGTAATCACAGCACCTCGGCCTTTTCAATACAAGGACAATCGGCAAGTGCCATGGAAGTACGAATGCCAAGTGAGTACTTCCAAAGGATGCGATAGCAAAGTAGGGCAAAGACCACTTGAGCCATTCAAAGAAGATGTGTTAGTTGTCAATGAAGCTATAAAGGAGGAAGAAGATAAAGAGTTCCTCAAGATCTTGAAGCACAGTGAGTAAAACATTGTAGAACAGCTCCACAACTTACCTATATGTACTTCAATGCTAGCACTATTTTTAAACTCGGAAGCGCACCGAGAAGCGCTGTTGAATGTCCTTAATCAAACGTTCGTGCCACAAGACATACCAGTCAGCAAGATGGATCGATTGGTGAACAATATTCAAGCTGATAATCTCATCTCGTTTTCAGATGATGAGATTCCATCCGGAGGAAGAGGCCGAACAAAGGCGTTACACATTACTACCTATTGTAAGGGGCACGCTTTACCAAGCGTCTTAATCGATAATGGCTCGGCCCTGAACGTGATGCCTTTGGTTACATTGAAGAGGCTACCAATAGATACCTCTCATATGAGAGCTTGTCAGAATGTGGTCTGAGCATTTGATGGGACCAAAAGAGAGGTAATCGGAAAGATCGAGGTACCATTGACCATCAGACCAGCCACCTATGATGTTGAGTTCCTTGTGATGGATATCATACTGTCCTATAGCTGTCTTTTGGGAAGGCCATGGATTCATCAAGCAGGTGCAGTACCCTCCACGTTGCACCAAAAAGTTAAATTTGTTATTGACGGGGCCTTAGTAATTATTAACGCTGAGGAAGATATCGTGGAAAGCGTGACCACGGAGGCTCCATACATCGAAGTAGACGAGGAAGCGGTAGAATGTTCATTCTGCTCCTTGCAGTTTGTGAATGCCATATTCGTGGCAGAAGGAAAGAAGATTCCAAGACCTCGACTCTCCAAATGCACAAAGATGGAGATCAAGCAAACCTTGGGCCGAGACGCCAAAACTGGGAGAGGTTTTGGGAAATATTTGCAAGGAATGATTAATCTTGTCCTTCCTATTTCAAAATTAGACCAGTTTGGGCTCGGTTTTCAGCCCAGTTATCATGAAAAGAGAAAGGAGATCCGAAAGAACCGGGAGAGAAGATTAGCCAGATTGCCTGGAAATAAACTCCAATGGAAGCCTATGACATTCCCGCCTCTTTTCAGAACATTCAAGTCAGGTGGTTATGTGTTTGAGACCACCATATCCGAGTTAGAAGCGGCTCTGGAAAATCTGAACATCAATGCTGTGACCACAGAAGATGTTGACAACGGAGATAGATTCGGGATATGCCCTCTGCCACCTGGGTTCGTGCCTAGCAGTTGGTCGGTGGAAGAACTACCTGTGGTTTACAAGAGTCTTTCAGAGTAATATTCGAACTATCCCTATTTGCCTATACACGGGGCAATAGGTGATCTGTTGTAATGGTGAATAAACATTTTGTTTAAGTTTAATAAAAGATGCATTTTTGTTTTTCCATGACAAACAAACTTTTCTTTTATTTTTGAATTCGTTATCTATCTCCTTCATTCCAGTACTTCATTTCCACTTTCTCTCGAATTTAATTCTTGACTGTTCCGTGTGGGATATTATCCTCTCACGCATGCACATTTTTCTTCTTTCAGGTCCCCAGATAGCGATAATGTAGGCACTGATGATCCTGATCCAGAGGTGGATTTTGAATCAACCGTTTGTCTTGGGGAATTTGATGAATGTGACAATGAATATGAGTGCAACTTGCCTACCGAATTGTTGAGAATGATAGAAATAGAAGAAAAGCAAATACTTCCACATGAGGAGGCGGTCGAAATCTTAAATTTGGGCACTGAGGAAGATCGAAAGGAGGTTAAAATCGGCACAGCTCTTTCGACTGAAGCAAGACTAAACCTGATAGTCTTACTTCAGGAGTACAGAGATGTGTTCGCTTGGTCGTATCAAGACATACCGGGGCTAGAAACAGACATGGTAGTTCACAAACTACCAATCAAACCAGAATTCAAACCTGTGCAGCAAAAACTGAGAAGAATGCGACCAGAAATGCTCCTTAAGATCAAGGAAGAAGTCAGGAAGCAATTTGATGCCGGTTTTCTTCAAGTGGATAAATATCCGGAGTGGGTGGCCAACATAGTGCCTGTACCGAAGAAGGATGGGAAAGTACGCATGTGTGTCGATTATCGGGACCTTAACAAGGCAAGTCCCAAAGACAACTTTCCTCTGCCACACATAGACACGCTGGTGGACAATACAGCTGGGAATGCCTACTTTTCATTCATGGATGGATTTTCGGGGTACAATCAGATCAGGATGCATCCTGAAGACATGGAGAAAACCAATTTCGTCACAATGTGGGGAACTTTCTGTTACAAAGTGATGCCTTTCGGATTAAAGAATGCTGGGGAAACATATCAGAGAGCTATGGTGACCCTGTTCTACGATATGATGCACAAAGAGATCGAGGTTTATGTAGACGACATGATTGTCAAGGCACAAATCGAGAATGAACATGTCGAGAATCTGAGAAAGCTCTTCCAGAGATTGAGGAAATTCCGGTTACGGCTGAACCCTAGTAAGTGTACCATCGGGGTGACATCCGAGAAGCTATTAGGCTTTGTAGTCAGCAGAAAAGGCATTGAGGTTGATCCTGATAAAGTTAAGGCTATCCAGAGTCTACCTCTACCACGAACACAAAAAGAGGTCCGAGGTTTTTTAGGAAGATTGAATTACATTGCTCGGTTTATATCTCAGTTGACCGACAAGTGTGATCCAATCTTTCGCCTCCTCCGAAAAAACAACCCTGGAGCATGGGATGAAAACTGTCAGATTGCATTCGAGAAGGTAAAAGAGTACTTATCTCACACTCCTATCCTGATGTCCCCTATCCCAGGAAAACCTCTGTTCTTGTATCTCTCCATATTCGAGAACTCCATGGGGTGTGTCCTGGGTCAATATGACGAGTCCGGGAAGAAGGAAAGAGCCATCTATTATTTAAGCAAGAAGTTCACCGATGGCGAGGTCCGATATCCTCCTATTGAGAAGGTTTGTTGTGCTCTGGTATGGGCTACAAAAAGACTCCGGCAATACATGCTGTATCACACTACTTGGCTGATTTCCAAGTTAGATCCATTAAAATACATGATGGGTGTACCCGCTCTATCCGGAAGGTTAGCCCGATGGCAGATGCTTTTGTCTGAATTCGACATCGAATATGTGAGCCAAAAAGCGGTAAAAGGCAGTGCCATATCCGATTTTTTGGCAAGCAGAACTGGTGAGAGCTATGAGCCGCTGGACTTTGACTTCCCAGATGAAGACTTGATGGCCATATCTTTAGAAGAAGCAAAGACTTCAATAGACAGCTCCTGGAGAATGCATTTCGATGGAGCATCAAATGCATTAGGACACGGCATCGGGGCAATGCTGATCTCTCCGGAAGGGAGTCATTGCCCATTTACCAGCAGACTAAACTTTGATTGCACCAATAATATGGCAGAATATGAAGCATGTGTCTTGGGAATTCGGGCTGCATTGGGGCAAAATATAAAGACTTTGTGGGTGTATGGTGACTCAGCCTTAGTAATTTTATCAGCTCTGAGGAGAATGGGAAACTATGGATATAAAACTGTTAGAATACCGGAGACTAGTGTTGGATCTGCTCGAAGAGTTCGACGAAGTCACCTTCCACTACGTGCCTAGAGAAGAAAATCAGATGGCTGACGCTTTAGCTACCTTGGCAGCCGTATTCAAGGCTGGTGGGGAGTCTGAAATGATGCCAATTAACATGCAGTCGTATGAGTACCTCGCTCATTGTTACCAAATTGAAGAAGTGAAAGACATTAAGCCTTGGTACTACGACATTCCACAATATATCAAGCATCGGAGTTTTCCAGAAAAAACCACTGAAACCGAGAAGAAAACCCTTAGAAGGTTGGCAGCTGGATACGTCCTTGACGGAGAGGTTTTATACAAGAAGAGCCATAATCAAGTCCTGTTGAGGTGCGTCGATGCTGAAGAGGCAAAAATGATAGTGGAAGAAGTACATGAGGGAGTTTGTGGAGCACATGCAAATGGACATATGATGTCAAGACAAATAATGAGATGTGGATATTTTTGGTCCACAATGGAAAGCGATTGCATCAACTGTGCTAGAAAATGTCATAAATGTCAGATTTATGGAGACAAGATAAATGTTCCACCCCATCCGCTTCACGTAATGACGTCACCATGGCCTTTCTCTGCGTGGGGCATGGACGTCATCGGGCAAATCCATTCGAAGGCTTCGAATGGTCACCGTTTCATTCTCGTGGCAATCGACTATTTCACGAAATGGGTAGAGGCTGCGTCATATGCCAGTGTCACTCAATCCCCTATTTGCAAGTTTTTAAAGAAAGAAATTATATGTCGGTATGGTCTACCTGAAAGGATTATCACCGATAACGCAACAAACTTGAACAACAAGATGATGAATGCTGCTTGTGAACAGTTTAACATAAAACATCACAATTCCACTGCTTATAGACCAAAGATGAACGGAGCAGTAGAAGCAGCAAACAAGAATATTAAGAAGATAGTGGAGAAAACGACTGAAACATATAGAGATTAGCATGAGAAGTTGCCTTTTGCTTTGTTTGCTTATCGAACCTCGGTACGAACCTCGACTGGAGCAACTCAGTTTTCACTAGCCTATGGAATGGAAGCAGTGCTACCCATTGAAGTCGAGATTCCGTCTCTCCGGGTCTTGACAGAAGTTAAATTGGACGATGCAGAGTGGGTACAATCCAGATATGATCAGCTTAATCTGATAGATGAAAAAAGACTGAAAGCCATCCACCATGGTCAAATCTATCAGAAACGAATGATCCGGGCACATGACAAAAAGGTGCGCCCAAGAATGTTCCGCGAAGGAGATCTAGTGCTAAAAAGGATTTGGCCAGTCCAGAAGGATTTCCGAGGAAAATGGACGCCAAATTGGGAAGGACCTTATGTTGTGAAAAAGGCTTTCTCCGGAGGAGCCCTCGTCCTGGTTGAAATGGATGGACCTGAACTGCCACATCCCATCAACTCGGATGCAGTCAAGAAATACTTCGCTTAGGATGAAAACCCGAGAGGGCATCCTACGTTGAAAAAAAAAGAAAAAAAAGAAAAAAAAAAGAGAAAAACGTTTAGGGTGAAAACCCGAAAGGGCGCCCTAAATTGAAAAAAAAGAGAAAAAAATAGAAAAACAAACGAAATGAAGGAGAATAAGGTGGGTTCAAGATGAAAACCCGCAAAGGGTGTCTTACAACCAATGATGGGTCCAAGATGAAAACCCGGAAAGGGCGATTTGGATATTAACAGTGGAAACATCCTGGCACATGAATCTTCTACAAACTCAATAAATCAGAGAAATGTTGCACTCTCCTGAACGTTGTCGCATTCTCAAAGATCCTTTGGCAAATGCTGCATTCAAGGTCACCAAACGGCTTTTTAGCTCAGAAGGGCCTACATTATCGAGATCTGAGACATTCAGTTACACCTCACCATGTATTCATTTTCTAGAATGTTCGTCATGTATTATTTGTTCTTCTTCTCCCTTATGAATAAAGGCAATCTTTCCTCAAAATCAATTCCTTTTGTGCATCTTGAATTGGATTTAAACCTAATGTTTTATTTACTTTTGCAAAAGATAATCGCATATTACTGTACAAAGATTCGTTGAAAAGTACAGGTACCCAAAAGCCGATCAAGGCTCATGCACATACTTGAGATGGTTGATGAGCATCTCCCAAATCAAAAAAAATTGAATGTGCACATCAGTTTTAAACATTTGAAGAATTCAATATCAGATTTTAAAACCAAGAGTCAACAACGACAGGCCACCGGAGATCGAGATTTCTCTCCAGAGCCCAGAATAACATATGTTGCATATGCATTTTAGGCATACCTAAGAGCATGACATCCATAACATTGTATATATGCATATCTTTGCAGGTTTTACCTAGAGCCAATTTCAACTTCACATTGGACTCCAGACAACGCAAGTTCAACTTCACGATGAAGGGACCGCTGGTTGTCAATAACAATTTCAAGAGCCAATTTCAACTTCACAACGAAGGATATTGGACTCCAGACAACGCAAGTTCAACTTCATGACGAAGGGACCGCTGGTTGTCAATAAACAATTTTCCAGCTCCAGAACCAATTTCAACTTCACAACGAAGGATATTGGACTCCAGACAACGCAAGTTCAACTTCACGACGAAGGGACCGCTGGTTGTCAATAAACAATTTCCCAATTTCAACTTCACAACGAAGGATATTGGACTCCAGATAACGCAAGTTCAACTTCACGACGAAGGGACCGCTGGTTGTCAATAAACAATTTCCCAATTTTAACTTCACAACGAAGGATATTGGACTCCAGACAACGCAAGTTCAACTTCACGACGAAGGGACCGCTGGTTGTCAATAAACAATTTCCCAATTTCAACTTCACAATGAAGGATATTGGACTCCAGACAACGCAAGTTCAACTTCACGACGAAGGGACCGCTGGTTGTCAATAAACAATTTCCCAATTTCAACTTCACAACGAAGGATATTGGACTCCAGACAACGCAAGTTCAACTTCACGACGAAAGGACCGCTGGTTGTCAATAAACAATTTCTCAATTTCAACTTCACAACGAAGGATATTGGACTCCAGACAACGCAAGTTCAACTTCACGACGAAGGGACCGCTGGTTGTCAATAAACAATTTTCCAGCTCCAGAACCAATTTCAACTTCACAGCGGAGGATATTGGACTCGGAACGATACTTGGATTTCAACTTCATGACGGAGGATATTCATGTCAAGGCTCAACTTCACGACGAAGGGGCCATATACATATATGACTTCACAAATAGATGGACCCAACTTCACTACGAGGGAGTCATCTGTAACACCACAACAACAAAGTCTTTAGGTCAAGTTTCACTTTCACGACGAAGTATCTTGAGCCAGAAGACGATTCAGATGCCATTTGCCACAAGATTTGAGCTCGTCCTCAACTTCACGATTTCAACATTGGGTTTCAACTCTACGACAGAGGATAGTCGATGTGGACGAAATCTGTGTCTTTTAATCTTTGCTCTATTTTTCGTTACACGATAAGGAGCAAAGAGGGGCAGCTGGAGACACCAGATTTTGTCTTTTTGATATTATATAATATACTTATATTATATAATATATTTTATTTTATTACATATGTCGTATTTACATATATATATATTTGTTTTGCAGTCTGTCGGGCCCAAACCCAATATCACATATGGCCCGACAAATACAAGAGGATCCAACAGAAGGCCCGGTTGGTGATCATCAGCTTCTATGTAGAACCCTAGCTCCGCATCCCTTGTTTCCAGCCATGCAAAGACCCCATGCCTCACGAGTCTTCACTGGTCACACCTCTCCCCCGTAATTCCCGACAACAAACCACCTTCGTGGATATGTGGGACTCAAACCCCGGAACGTACAGCGCAAGGATCTCGGCATCAACACCAACAACCAACAAATAGAGTTAGAATAGGACTCTGTAACCACATCTAAAAATAGGATTTTTTACTATAAATATCAGTAATCAAACCCACTTGAGGGGGGTTCACGGAATCAGGGAGAGATTACTAGGTGACAAACACACACACAAGTTCACAATAGCAAACGCAAAGAGAGTCCGAACACTTGTAGAGCATTTCGAAACAAGAAATAAAAGCGAGGTATATTGTTGTTTACATTTTCGTTCGTTTGGCCCTTTGTATGTCAGATTTATCGTCCTTCGTGGTGTTTTGAGTCGAAATTAAACAAATAGAGAAGCTTTTGGCCGATGAAAAGGTGTTTTCGTTCGAGATTATTTTTGTAGATCTACGAAAACCTGAGGCCTTTTTTTGAAAAACCAACTTGATTTTCAAAACTCAGAGGAGAAGACCTCCGGAAAATAATTTTTTTTTTCGTGATTTTGCCGCCGATGAACGGCGGTCGTCGCCGTTCAACGGCGGCGGTGAGGCGGCGCGGGGCGGCCATTGGCCGGATTCTGGGTTTTTTGGATGAACCCCATCGTGTTCTTCGTTTGGTGAAGAACAATGGAGAGCATTTGAGAGATGGTGGCGTTTTTGGTGAAAGAAGAGAGAAAATGATTGTTTTTAAAATTTCTTGGCATATATTAAGCCCAGCGGACCAAACTGGCCCGACCCATGCTTGTATCAGATCCACGTATTTTGTAATAAATTAGGGTAAACTACCCTTTCGGTCCCTCCTTCCTTAAAGGTCTGTTATTTTGGTCCCAAATCCGATTTTAAACTCCGATTTGCTTTCAAATTGGCCACTCGATTTGCTTTTCTTTTCATTTTAATCCTTATATATATATACATACTAAATTATATTTTTCTATTTATTTACTATATTTATCTATTTTGGTGTTTTATTTATTTATGTTTATTATACCATTTTTTATCACTATTTCTTTATATATACGTATAGATATATTACTATTAGTACTTTTTTTCATTTCATTTCATTGTTTCCTTTATTATTCATATTAATATCTTGTATAAACGTTATTATATATGTATATTTTGTTTCTTCTTCTTTTTGTATCTTAAATATATTTTATTTATTTATTTGCATCTATTTTCCTAATGTTCGTATATATATTGCATATATTTTATTGTTTTTTAATTATCTTATTAATGTTATATATATATATCACTAGCCTACCTAACATTTGAATTATCATTTCTCATGGCCCCCCCTTGTCCACAATCTGACCAAAACTTCACCTTTCGGTGAAATGATGGTATTTCATCTTTTAGATTTATAGGTTTGTTTATTAGATATATATGCATATGTATATATTATTATTACTACTTCTTATTATATTTTTTTTCATTTAGTTTATCCTATTTTTATTCGGTTTATTTAATATTTTATCATCATTTTTTATTTTTTAATTTATTTATTTATTCCTTTCATTTGACTTATTAGTATTTTATTTATTTATTTCTTCTAACTTTTAACTTTGTAGAGAAACTCTCAATTGATCAAAGGTAAGCAATTAGGATAAGAGTTTTACCTTTCATTTAAACTTTCAATTTTTTTTAATTTAAGACAACTGGAAATTATATAGTACGAAAGGGCAGTTCAAGGGTGCTAACCCTTCCTTGACTGTAAACGACCCCGAATCCGACATATCTTTGGTGACGTAGATCAGGTAAGAAATAAGGTATCCGGTCAACCTATTTATTTTTTTAAAATAAATGATCGGTGGCGACTCCAATCCATTTTTTTCAAGTTGAAGCCCAATTCCGGGGTCCAACCGAAAGACGGTTCCGACACAATAATATTAACATTTATGTGTTGATTTCTTTTTAAAATGTAATGTAATATTTTCATGTATTTATAGTTCAGGTCTAAGTTCGAGTTTAAGCTTCAACCGAGTTAGTTTAAGATTTTTTTTTTATTTTAAGCTTTCTCGAGCTTCAATTCATGGTTTCAAGTTCGAGTTGAACTTGAAAGTTTTAGGCTCGTGAGCTTTCGAGTTAAGTCGAGCTTTATTTTAAAGTTTTCTAGTCAAGTCAAGCTCAACAGTACTCGAGCTCGACTCGGCTCATTTAAAGTCCTATAACCGACAGAACATGTTTGGTGATACCTATACCATTCATTTCGCGGGCAAGAACACCATAGCAGCGACTCCCAAATCAGAAAGATAAGCCCCATCCACGTTGATCTTAATGGTTTGAGCATGTGGTCAGCACCACGAGGTTGCAGCAGCGGATGAAACAGTGAACGATGGACCAACAATAAACATAAATGACGGTTAGAGAACACGACCATCAGCTATAATATGCCACTTCGGAAGTAGATGACCTTCATGAGATAGATTTACTCATATTCCATAGATTCCAGAGGAGGACCATGAGATTAGTAAATTGTACCACAGTCAAAACGCCCCAACAACATCGATAACCAAGTATACCACAATCTGTAGTCAAAGAGGAAAGCAAAACGGCAGAAAAACCAACTTGTGTCAATATATCTCATTTATCAAGGCAGTGACGCATGGCGTACAACACAATTTCTTCAGCAGCACCACAAATTGGACATCAACCATCACCCAAATGAGCCAAAAATAACATGCGGCCAACAGGAAGATCCTAGGCGCCTTGCAAACATTTTTATCTTTGGAATGGTCGGGATTCGAGAAATATAAAACTAAAGGAAAGAAATAGCAACATTCTCACGACGCTGTCGCGTGAAGAAATGGTACCCTGAGCCCACATAACATAATAGATGCCAGAAGAATGGCCACCCCAATTGAGTAAATCACTATGCATATGAGCAACTGGACAACTAAGAATACTAGTGGCATCATCCTCCAGAAATACATGGCACACTCAATGCTCATTCCATTGTGGCATATCAACAACCATAAAGTCACCACAAGGGGTCGAGTTATATGAGTTATCAACGTAGGATGCCACAAGATGAACACAAGTAGTATCACCATCGATCCTAATGTAAGCATACCTGACTATTAAGCCCAACTAGAAAGAAGAAACCTTCATGTAAGTTATGAAGAGCAGCGCATAAGCCACGCCAAACATAAGAGGGACGTACTCCCAATTGAGCGGATAAAAGATCTCCCCGGAAAATAACGAGCACCAAGTACTCAAACAACAAGGTTGGACGATGAATGAAAAATACGCCAAAGTTGCTTACCCAATAAGGCAAGATTGAAGGTTCATAAGTCTCGGAAGCCAAGTCTCCTTGCTCGTTTCGATTGACAAAGAGTGAACCATACAAGCAAAGGCCAACCACGCTCAAAAGGCTTCCCCGACCACCAGTTGTCTCGTAAAACTCGGTCAATGTCAACAAGAACACTCTCCAAGAGTAGGAAGCAACTCATAGCGTATGTGCGTAATGTTGGGGGAAAAAAGTGAATTACTTTGATGGATTTAATATGTATATTAAATTCAAAGTTATTTTAACTATTGTAAATTAAAAGATAATTTTAATTTGAATATTAGTAGGATACTTACTCTTTAAATATATCAATTTAAAATGGTATTTGTTATCTTGCTTATCTTTGAATATTAAAGATAATTATATACTTTTATATGTTTCAAATTAAAATTATATCTATTTAAGTTTGAATAGTAAAAGGAGTACACATCTTGTTAATATTTCAAATATAAAAGATATAATTATATTTTTTTAATATTAAAAGATATCTAGTTAGAGTAAAACTCTCTTAAAAATCCCTATAAATAGTAGTTAATTTTTAGGTTAAACACAAGTTTCACAAGTTTTCATATCTTAGAATTAAAGAACTTTTCTTATCTTGAAAAATATTTTCTCTCATTCTTAAAAAATATTTTTTTCACTAGTTTTCCAGTGATAGTCGAAGGCAAGGATCGTTCGTGATCTCTGTAAATATGCTACTATAGCTTATCATAAGTTGTTGTATACTGGGAGAGAGAAGACCAACGAACTCGAGTACCAAAGGAGTAGCCGAAAATCTGTCTTAAGGAAACATTGTAGCGACATGTCTCAACTGCTTTTGATTTGAAGATCAAATCAAAGAGTATTTTATCTTCCATTTATTTTCTTATTTTAAAGAAATTTAATTTTTTTCTTATTTTCTCAGGTTTTGAAATTCATCTCGACTGTTACTCTGATTAACAATCTTAAGATAACATTTTCATCTTCTACCTTTCTTAATATGAAATAATTCAGAATTGTGGAAAAAAATGAGATAGTAAAAAACTTGTTTCATGATTTATCCTGTCGTCTTAACGGGTTTACTAAAATCTCAAAGTGGACAAATCTATGTAACAGAAATTGACATGAAAGTAACTGTGGTTATTGATTTTGTTTCAAATATTGATTATGTCCAATAACAAAATCGAAAAATAAACGAGATTTAATTTTATGTTTATTGGAATTTTTTATTTTGTATTTGAAATCAATTAAGATTTTAATCATGTCGTGTAACAGAATTATTTGATTTCTATTAATAGTAATCGTGGAAAAGTAACAACTTTGTTATTAATTTGTTTCAGAATTTTAGTTCGTGACTAAATTTTTGTTGATAGAATAAATCAAAATTTAATTTTGGTTTATTGTCAAAATTATTAATAATTCTAATTTATTGTTAAACGAAAATCATGATTATTGGTAGTCATGAGCCACAATAAGAAACTTGTAAACATTAGATTTTATTTATTGGTCATGCTGAATTTGAGCAAATGCGAGGTGATCCTCCTACTATTAGAGAGGATGAAGTAAACATTGTTACCACATTAAAAAAAAGGAAAATACATAAGCATTAATCATGATCTTTTAATATATAATATTAAATATGACATGAATAAATAATATCATTTGATATTTATATATTAAAAATTATAATAATTATGGTTTATGTTTGGAAACATTGTACTATTAATTTCTTGTAAGAAATTTTATAGATACAAACAGATTCAGAGTTTAATCAAATGATCTTGAATGATGGATTGTCAAGGTTAAAGGATTAGTTCCTATTATTTCTAGTTGTTAAGTAGAATCAAATTGCCTTGATATATCTATTTTTGGATTTTAGTGCTACTAATTCCATCAGTTAATAGAAGTTATAACACTGGAAAAAGAGAAATAAATTGTTAAATTTATTTCATATTAGATTCATGCATTGATTCTAACTTTGAAAATGAAATAAGTCGTTGAATTTATTTTCCTATGAATCTTATATGATTTTGGTTTGTAGAAAAAAATAAAACATCAAATTTATTTTCTTGGATAATTATGGTTTTCTAAGATGTAATTACATTCTCAATGTCTTATCTGATACACATTATGAAGTGTACAATGTTTAAAATGACTAAAAGAGTTATGGATAACATTGGACCATAAATACGAAATAGTAGATGTTGATACTAATGAATTGTTAGTGACTAAGTTCTTAAAATTTGTAATAATGGCACAACAAGAGAGAATAAATATTTTATTACCTCCATTGATGATAGTAAAAGTATTGCTATGTATATTTGCTAAAAGAGCAAAAACGAATTTATAGAGACATTTTTTCTCTATAAATAAGAAGTTGAAAACCAACTTGATAAAAAGATTAAGATGGTAATAAGTGATAGTGACGATGAATCTTTAAACCATTGTGTACAACATGATATTATTCATGAAGTGACATCACTATACTCTCCTAAAATAAATAAAGTAGCAAACCGGGAGAATTAAACCATAAAGGAAATAATGAACGTAATGCTAAGAAGTTCTGAGTTGTCACACAACATGCGAGAGAGAGAAGTTGTTCTATCAACTAATTACCTTTTAAATAAAGTTCCATGAAAAAAAAGGACAAGACACCAAATGAGTTATGAAAAGGTTGAAAACCTATGTCATACAAACTCTTGAAAATATAGGATGTCTTGTGAAGGTAATGACCACGTTAGAAAAAAATGAAAATAGGTCCTAAACAATGGATTGCATTTTCTTTGACTATAATACTATCTTAAAAGGATAGTTCGATGATAGTTGAAATTTGATATTCAAGATAACAATGACATAAGTGAATATGTTTCACATTGAAAGAAAAAACATTGTCAAGAAAATCCGTAAGAAAACAGTTAT
This sequence comes from Hibiscus syriacus, assembly GCF_006381635.1. Taxonomy (NCBI): domain Eukaryota; kingdom Viridiplantae; phylum Streptophyta; class Magnoliopsida; order Malvales; family Malvaceae; genus Hibiscus; species Hibiscus syriacus. The sequence continues at coordinate 1,184,014 of NW_024063150.1, read as the reverse complement.
AACCATATTCATAATGGAATCTTAGAGGATATTCTTGAATGGCTAAAACATGTGCCCACAGTATGCATATACTATGACTAGCATATAATTTCAGGTATAATGGTAAGTTGATATATATGCGTCGTCTACTCAATACCATTGACAACTAATCTTAAATGGAGTTATCTCTATTGATTTTGTAAGATCAAAGGATAACATTACGGATCCACTAACCAAAGAGTTAAATCGAGATAAATTTGAGAAAATATCTAAAGGAATGTGACTAAAGCCCATGAAATTTAAAGGTGTTATGTGAAGGAAAACCCTACTTTGTTGATTGGAGATCCCAAGATCTAGGTTCAAAGGGACAACCTAATTGCATAACCCATATACGGTCACTATAGAGGTATCTTATGCCAAGTCCGTTCCTATGATGTAAATAGTTATCAAAGTGATACATGCTAAGAAAAAACGCTTTTAATGACCATTGTGTGATACAGTGAGTCGAGCAATAAAGTCACATATGTGAGAGTGAAGTGAGGCCGTTTCAAGGAGACTATTGGGCATAGTTCTTTCAAACTCTTACAGAACTAGGTAGATGTTCATGACTTTAAAGACATACCCATGAGAATTAAATTCTTGTCAGAGCGGTAGTTGTGCGAAGTATGTCATCGCTTACACAAACGGCAGAACAGTTCAAGGACATCGCGTCTACTGTTTATCAAGTAAAGTAAATATACTATCATAAGGGAATATTTAAAGGAGGACACCTACCTATCCTATGGAACTATCGATCGTAGAGGCTATCACCACATCTGCCAAAATGTTTTTGATTAAATCATCAATTTCATTCATGTGGGATATTGTTGGAAAAAAGGGTTAATCACATTGATGAATTTAATATTTATATTAAATTTAGAGACTATCGATCGTAGAGCTATCACCACATCTGCCAAAATGTTTTGATTAAATCATCAATTTCATTCATGTGGATATTTTGGAAAAAGGGTTAATCACATTGATGAATTAATATTTATATTAAATTTAGAGTCCTTTTAACTATTGCAAATTAAAAGTATTTAATTTTAATAGTAGTATAATTACTCTTGAATATGTCAATTTAAAACGCTATTTGTTATCTTTTAACTTTAAATATTAAAGATAATTATATATTTTTATATATTTTCAAATTAAAATAATACCTATTTAAGTTTGAATATAAAGTAGTGTATATCTTGTTAATATTTCAATCTAAAAGATGTAATCATCTGTTTTTTTTTGTATATTAAAGATATCTAGTTAAAGTAAATCTTTCTTAAAAAATCTCTTACAAATATTTAGTTAACCTGCTATGTTAAAGAAAGTTTGACAATTTCACAAGTTTTCATATCTTAGAACTGAAGATTTTTTTTCTCTTGAAAAATATTCTCTCATTCTTAGAAAATATTATTTTCTACTGGTTTTCAGGTGATAGTCGAAGTCAACGATCGTTCGTGATATCTACAGATGTGCCACTATTGTATCTTGGGAGACAGACGACCAATGAACTCGAGCACCAAAGGAGTGGCCAAAAATCTATCTTAAGAAAATTGTGTAGTGACATGACCTAACGGTTTTCGATCTGAATATCAGAATCAAAGCGTATTTTATCTTCCGTTTTTTTTTTTAAAAAAATTTAATTTATTTCTTTTATCCTCAATTTTCAAGTTTTGTCTCAGATTGTTACTTTGGTTAACAGGTCATACTTGAGCACAGCTTTGGTGAACACCGCGCGACCACCATAAGAGAGAAGACGTTTATTCCAGCCTTGCACACGATGGAAAACCCGATCGTGGAAGAAACCAAAAACGATGAATTTTTGCGACCAATAAGGAGAGGAAGTCCAAGATACAAATCAGGATCCTCCACCACACAAACACCAAGAGTTTGACGCGTACAGTCGATGGTGTCGAGGGAGAGAAATAAATACTAGAGTTGGCGAAATTTCACACGTTGACCTGAAGTTGATTAATAAGTTGTAAGAACTAAGAAGATCCCGTATACATTGAACTTCGGTATCATTCGTACGGAGAAATAATAGAGCATCATCAGTATAAAATAAATGTGTGAAATGGGGGACTGTCAACAAGGTGAAGACCATGAAGAAGTTAATTATTATGGGCAGTGTGAAATAGTGAAGACATTCCTTGGGTGTAGAACAAAATAAATGGATCTCCTTGACGCAATCCAAGCTGGGTTAAAAGTGCTCAGTGAGGAACCATTTATCCGAACAATAAAGAAATCGAGATGGCAGAAGACATGATTAAATCAACTCAAGGCATGCTACCAATTACAACATCATGTTAGGAGGATTGATCAATCACTCGATCACAAACTTTTTCCATGTCAAGCTTTATAGCGGCCCCACGGGCGTAGATGGAGGGGTATCATCAGGAAAGGAAAAACCTCTTGTGCAATTATAACATTATCCGAAATCAAACGCCCTAGGACAAAGGCAACCTGCGTAGAATCCATGCATTTTGTCATTAGCAGTTTGAGTCGGTTCACTAATACCTTGAATACAATCTTATAAATAACCGTACATAATTCAATAGGATGAAACTGAGTCGCAAAGGCTCTGCCACGTCGGGATAGGACCAAAACCATTTGATTCATAGTGGGCATCTGTGTAACCCTTAACCCGTATGTCTCATAATACAACTAAAGATGTCACGTTAACTCAATAGACATTTGTTGAACTTAAATGCTTAAAATTTTTGTTTCATTTAAGAATTTCCTTTTTAACTTTAGAAACTTTTTCCTTAATCATATAAATTTATAAAATACTGTTTGATCATTGAAACTAATTCGATTAGTCATAATTAGACAGTTCAGTGTTGTTCCATATCCAAATAACTGCATAATATCGAAACCATTTGATTCATAGTGGGCATGTGTAACACCCTTAACCCGTATATGTCTCATAACGAGCTAAAGATGTCACGTTAACTCAATAACATTTGTGAACTTAAATGCTTAAAATTTTGTTTCATTTAAGAATTCCTTTTTAACTTTAAAAACTTTTTCCTTAATCATATAAATTTATAAAATACTGTTTGATCATTGAAACTAATCCGATTAGTCATAATTAACAGTTCGTGTTGTTCCATATCCAAATACAACTGCATAATATCGATTGATTTTAAACCATTTAAAACATAATATTTATACTATGTAAGATGTTTGCCTTCTGAAAACCTGAAAATCTCATCTCATGATTTTATCAAAAATCATGTAAGTCATCATTAAATATCATAATAACTTTTTTATTTTCATTCGAACATATTCATAACTTTCTTTTCAATTATATGTTCTTTTCTTTTATATAATGTCATAACTTTCACACTTATTGTTATAACCCAATATATAGTAAAATAATATAAGGTACATGAGTTTAAGGTGCGCACTAGGCACAACACGGTGCCGAATTATAACTGAAACTGCAATATGATGCACTTCAGTACAATTATACCTGAGCACACAGTGCTGAACATTGTACACGAATGTACCAAGCTGAACTGATAACTGATAACTTAAAAGTACTCACTAATGGCATGTCAAATACCTATGATTCTCAATGAAACATACAATGGGCTTATATGTATCATCATAGAATTATTTATTAATATGTGTCTGATACTGTAAAACATCTGATATATGTATCTGATAACTGTATAATCTAATATCTGTAAATATCTGATAACAGTGAAATGTTTGATAACTGTAAACATTTAGAATTTATCATAATAAATATCATACTTTGGCAGTTCATACCCAATATCATTCATAAAACTTGATGAAAAATATTATAGAAATATTCCTTACTGAAAATTTATAAATCATACTAAAAATAAAATAAGGTTGACTTATCGCAAGTCATCCTCGAACAGAGTAAATAAATAAACTAGACTCATTTGAAAATTTTACTTATAATCAAATATAAGTCTCACTAATCTTTAAAAATTGTTTCCACTACAAAATTTATTGAAATTTCATATTCTCGCAGTTTGCACTACCTTCATAGAAATATTATTCTGTGATAATATATATATTAATAAATTATTCTGTTTGTACCACTAAAAACTAAACTCAAACACGAATCTAACCATATAAGTCGCTCCGTCTAGTTCCACTTTTACAATTTATAGCAATTTTTCAAAGTTGACTGACAGAAGTTGTTTTGGACAGAATTTGTTGTCCTATTATTTTTGGACCTATCACTATTAAAAGTTCATATCTTTTCTTACACTCCTTGAAATCAGTTTCTGTTTGTTCTAAACGAAACTAGACTGATATAAGAATCCAATGGTGTAAGTTTCATTCTCTAATTATTTTTGTATAATTTTTGATGATTTTCTAAACTTACTATTTAAAACAAATTTCTAGGCAAATTTTACCAACTAGTGTACTTGAATTATTCACTAGTTCTATTAGCTTACGAAATAAACATATAACCTTGAATCACACTTCACATAACACTAGGAGTCACTTCTTAACTTAACTCTGATGCTGGCTCATCGCAAGCCATTATTTTGGTGGAAACATATATACAAATGAAATGCTCTCACCTTTGCCTCATTATCGAATCTTCCTTCACGATAATCTTCTAATTTAGCATATTTTCCTTATCTTTTAAGTTACTTGGATCACTAAATTTTTCGTAGTCTGACAACGTCATATAACATCATAAATATCAATCTTTATATTAGCATCTAACTAACATAATTTAAACTTAAATATAAAATTTAATAAAAATAAAACGATACTTAAATTGATATAAAACTAAATCGTACTTCCATCGTAATTTCAAACTTCTCAAAAATATTCCTTAAATTCCATGAATATTTTGTTTCACTATCAACTCTTCAACTTTTACTAATTTCATAATCCAACCACTACTTATGATTTCTTTTTAGTATTCGTATCAACTTTCCTATTTAATCCATAATGACCCTTCACCATTATGATCATTTCACATTAATCACATAAAATTTCTAGACCTCAATAAATATTCAATCAACACAAACATTCAAAGCTTGCAATTTTATCCTAAACTTTCTTAGACTTTTCAAATTCAACTATACAACTTGATAAACTTGAAATTAAATCTCAATTTAGAATTAAACCCAAAATTCATCATATTAAATAAATTTCCAGCATTTATTCAAATGACACTTCCACATTTAACAAACTTAAATCAAGTCCCTATAATATTAATACTTTTCAAATTCTACCCTCAAATTTTATCAAATTTGAAATTTGGTTCCAAACAACTTTTCAACTTAAACTTCCACATTTTCAACTGTCAAAATCAGCATTAACCCTTCAAATATTGCATTCTTACAATAATCTCACAGTTTCAAAACTTGTATATTAACCCTTTTACAAACTCAAGCCTCTAAAGTGATCCAAATTAATCTCCAAGTCACATATAACACTTCTAATATCAATTCTAGACCATAGGAAAATTTTCCATGATTTTCCCCTAATTTATTCATATGGTCGAACACCCCAAGAACAATAAACTTGATTTCCATTCAATTTCAAGCATGAATTCACTTCATAGCATCAATTCATGCTATTATAATCACAATAACATCAAAATCCAATCACTCTCTAAAACCCTAGCATGGTCGAATATCATATAAGCTTGTACAATTATTTTAACATGCCTTAGGATTAATCACTAACATAAAAACATAAAAATCTTCCAATAAATCTTAAAAATCCATAAACCCTAATCACCAAATCTCAACATCCAGCATTTTAGCATGAGTTTCTTACAAAAAATGATAGAGAATTTGATGTAGAACATTTTTCTATTTCATAACTTTTTTCCAAATCTTACTAAATAACTCAAAAAATTAAAAGAAATTTTTTTTCTTACCTTGAAGGGGGTTCATGGAAGCAGCTGATGGAGGAAGAAGAACTCTAAAATTTTCTAGTAATTTTCTAACACATTGCAATTTAACAAATTTAATTGAATTTAAAATTCAATTCTTGAGAATTTTCATTTTTTCCATTAATGAATCTTAAAATTTACCAAATGCCACTTCCATATTCTCCATTAAAATATGCTTTGGTCAAAGATGAATCACTTTCTTTAATTTCCACTTTGGTCATGAAATTTTTGAAAATTGCATTTTAGTCACTAAAATACCACTGTTCGACCAAATCTGAAAAATTACAATGTTCTGAGCCAAATTTCTTTGATCTAAAATATAGAAATAATTTCCAACCATTTTCTAACATCTTCAATTTTCAAAATTCAGTTCGATCCGATTTCCGATTTCAATACCGAACTTTATGTTTTATAACTTTTAACATAATCCCGTACATAAATTTGATTCTCACAAAATCATTGTTTTAGGCCAAATATTTAATGCTAAAATCTTAACTTTTCAAAATTACATTTTTTGTCCCTAAAGTTTTACAAAGTTTCTACTTTAGCCCTCAAACTTTCAAAACTTACATTTTAGTCACTAGTCAAAATTGGGGTATTACAATCGGCACCCTCCCAACAAGTAAATCAAGATAGTGTCATCACATTAGCACTGACAATTGGCCAAAAGGATCGAAGAATCTTGCGAGTAGACTGGCAAATTTGACCCATACCCGATTATCCGAACTGATTTACCCAACCCGAGACCGATATAGTCATGAATATGATAACCCAAAATTGATCCAAAACCCGAAATAAATCAACTCAAACCGTAACCATCGAATTATAGTTGAACTGAAATCACCCAAACCGAAACCAAGAACCGAAATCAACCCGAATCAAAGCAACCCGAACCGAAATCAACCCGAATTTAATTTACCCATGTCCGATCCGAACCGAACTTTGACCCGATTTTAATATGATTTGAGTCTAAGTGAATGAATATTATTATTATTATATCTATTTTTATTAATTAGATAAATAATATAATGATATATTTTATACTCATTTTATATATAACTAGTTAATCACCACAACTTTGACCCGATTTAATATGATATTTGAGTCTGAATGAATAATTTATTATTATTATTATATCTATTTTTATTAATTAGATAAATAATATAATATATTATACTCATTTTTATATTATACTAGTTAATCACCACCTTTAGTATAGTTTAATAGTTCAATAATTTTCTTAGTTAAAATATCATCTCTATATCTGATAACTTCTAAATCATTTCAAACATTATGATATAAGGATTATAATAAAAGTATTCAAACAAAAATTCTAATATCTGATAGCTTTAATTCACATTATTTAGATGGTTGACTATAATTAACTTTAAAAGAAAATAAATTTTGAACATAAGTGTCAAATAAAAAATTCTCATTTAAAACTGATATAATATACAACCAATCAAATAATGACACAATGTAGTAATACTCATATTCTTGCATGCCAAACTCAATTATATTAAAATAATTGGGGAATTTTTGGTGTGTCAGAATGCATATATAAAATTTAAATTAAAATAATATAAAATTCTAGGGTTTGTAATTTTTAAATTTAGGGTTTAAATTTGAGAACATAATGTGTTTTAAAAAAAAATAAAATAAAATAAAATATATCTATATATTATGTATTTTTTAATATGATAAATGATAAGAGATATAATAAAAGTTATTCTTTATACTTCCAAATATTATAATTTGATTCATTTTGGATTTTAAAGATTTATTGATTCAATTCTTTAAATTTTAAATTAAACTTATAGCTCTGGATGGGGATGTGATATATAGTTTCTTAAAATTCTTGAATTACAAGTTACGAAGCATCATTGATGACTATGATGGCAAAGAGTGATGACGGTTGAAACAAACTGAAATCAACCGAATTGACCCAAAAATATAAAGGTGACCCAACTAAACCGACCTGAATTGACCCAAAATCTAAAGGTTGACCTGAACCAAAACAAACGACCCGATACTAAACTGACTCGAACCAAATGATCCAATATTAACCCGGCCTGAAAACCAACTGATTTAATTTTGACTTGACTGAAATCAATCGTTCTAATTTTGACCCGAGCCGAATTAAATTTCCATAGACCGAACTAAACCCGAACCCGATCTGACTGACTTGACAAGAACCTATCTGAATACAGTCTAACCCAAATGACCCAACTAGAAGTGATCTAACTCGAATATGATCCGTATGACCCGATTACACTCGACTTGTGTAAACCATTAATTATGGGTGCTTTCTGAGGTCTTATTTGGTAGAATGCTGTAACATCCCAAGTATTGGGTCAGTGACCAAATGGTAAGAACTTCTAAACTTAGTGGTTAATTAAAGAATAAAGTGATAAGTTTAGTGATTTATGGATGAATTTTTGTTGGGTATTATAGTAAATATGGAATTATAACAAGGGTAAAATGGTAAATTGCAAGGAAGGATATTTTAATTGGTTGTGGTTTGAATATATATGAAGTAAAGGGAAGAAAGGGTTGGTATATCATCATACTCTATTCTTCTTCAACATGGGCTTCATCCTAAAGGTAAGAATATGAATTCTGTGGTGTTACTTTGATTTTTGGGTTGGTAATGGAAGTTTGGATGGTATATAAGCTTAATGAAAGCTTATATAGCATTAAAACAACAAGATGAGTATTTTAGAGAAGGATTTGTAAAATGGGTTTTTAGATGAAATTTTGTTATGAAGGAGTTTTTGAAGTTTGAATAAGATTTTTGACTTGTCAATAGCTTAATTAAAGGATTAAGAGTGATAGAATTGGGAAATAAGATGTTTGAATGTTGAGTATGATTTGAAGATTAAAGTGTTTAAATGAGAATTTGGGTTGTTTTTGAGTCATAAATGTGTACAAGTTGGTTTGAAGGTATAAGGGTGAGTTTATAAACTCAAAATGTGTTTAAGAGAATTTTTGGGTGCATTTTAGGTGATTTTCGAGATTAAAATGGTCATTATGGGCCTAGTGTATCAGTACCCTTAAGAGAGGTATCGATACCCCATGAGTTGAACATGCGTAATTGTATGAGTGTGTATCGGTACACTGAGGAGTGTATCGATACCTGCAAAACATCGAATGCCATTTGTGTATCGATACATTGAGGAGTGTATCGATACCCTCAAAACATCAAATTTTAATTGTCTATCGGTACACTGAGGAGTTTATAGATACCCTTGTCATTTCGAATGCAATTTAGGTATCGGTACATAGGTAGGTATCGATAACCCTAAGTATAAAATAAAGTATAGGGTTTCTTGTATATCTAGTTATTATGATTCGATATAATTAAGATAAGATCTATATTGATTCTAAATTGTTTGTGTAGTGATCGAACGTAATTGACTTCCCGTCAACTTTGTATTTTCGAGTATCAATTCAAAGAGATTGAGATTATACCTTAGTGAGGAAAAGGTGAGTGCAACTCTATGTTTCATAATAGAATTGAGGAAGACTTGCGATAAGCTAACCTCAGTGTTTTCGATCGAAAACTTTATATTTATTTTATGTTCTATTTAAATGTTTTATTCAAGTTCTATTTTTACAAGCTATGTCTTATGACTATGTGTTAGGAAAATATGAACTTTGAACATGTGAATATGAACTTGGAATCAGTGAATGTGAATATACTCTTTGAGAGAGAAGCTATGTGAATAAGAAACACTTTGAATAAGAATTAAATCTAATTATGTGATTAAAAGACCAATGTATATGTATGAGGATTAGAGGTATAGTTGGCATGTCAAGAGTAGAGGGTCTATGTGGTCCTTCTGGAGAATTATGTGGTCCTCCGGGACAATTATGTGGCACTTCGGTGTAACCCTATGTGGTCCTTCGAGATAATTATGTGGCACTTCGGTGCAAATTACGAGCTGTGGTGACAACATTAGTGCGCAACCTCATAGTACTCAAATACCTAGATTTCTTAGTAGTATACTTTAGGTAATTAGCTCACTAAGTCATCAACTTAGCATGTGTTTTCTCACGTATAGGTTTGAAGAAGGCTGACAAGTGATTTGGGGTTGAGGATAGCATACACGTCTGAAGATCAGATCAATACAAATTGAATATAGGTTTTGTTTATTTTTTTAAACTGTTGGCATGTATTATACGTTTAATTTAGAATGTTCTGGTCGATTTTATAAACGGTATAATTTTGTATTTTGTAAACTCTTTCTTTTGGATTATATATGTAAATTATTAAGATTTTATGTGAAATGATTTTATAGTTGGAATGTTATTATTTTCTTTATCCTGATTGGAATAATAAGTTTTAAAATTATGCTCATTTGTGAATTCCGTATGTTTGAAAAGTCAAATATGACGCTTCGGATTCATTTCTAGGTTGGTACATATCAGGGGTGTTACATTTAATGGTATCAGGCCAGGTTTAAGTGATTTTAAGTTTGAAATGAAGTCATTTTCGGTTTTAAAAAGAGTACATGCCAATGTTTGATAAAGTTTTCTGATCTGATAAGGGAATCAATATGCTATCTTCGCTAATACCTTTAGTAATTTGTTCTTAATAGATGTCGAATTTTGAAGGCTCCTGAAGTGATAGGATGGAGGAGAGTAGTAACTCCCTTGCCCCTAGTAGACAGAGTGAGGAGTAGGCACAGCCTGAAGTGCTTGTTCAAGATCAAGGGACATTCTTTCAGACGTTGGATGCTATCCTGACGCGTCTCCAACCGTCTGTCTCTTCAGCCCCTAAGATGAATGTTCTTAAAGAGTTGAGGAGTTTAGAAGTGCCAAAATTTAGGGCAGAAGCTGAAGAATGACCATTTACCGTAGATATGTGGCTTAACGATTTAAAAGTGATATTAAAAAATCTCCATTGCTATGAAATGGAGAAATTGGATGGTGTGGTATCTTTATTAAGAGGCCAAGCTAGAATTTGGTGGTCGAACGTGATTATGAGAGCTTCAAGGGATCATGTGACCTGTCCCTTTTTCCTGGAAGAGTTTAAGAACAAATACATAGGGGATCAGTTCATTCGTCAGATGAAGAACGAATTCATGAGTTTAAAGCCATGGAATCACATGGTATATGAGTTTGAGTGCGAATTCAACAAACTGAGTCGATTTGCTGTTGAGTTAGTTCCGACATAGAAAGACTCTTGTGACTGGTTTGTGGAGGGTTTATAACCCATATTGAAAGAGCCGCTATTGGCTCTTAACCCCTCTTTCTTCCAAGAAGTTGTGAACCAAGCTAAATCCATAGAGTGAGCTCAAAATAAAAGGTTTTTGGAGCAGTGGACGCAATGGAATAAAAGATCTGGTGCATTGTTCGGTTCTTCGCAATCAAAGAAGAACAGAGGTTCAAGTTCTTGACCTCAAACCAGAGCATAATCTACAGCATCCTCGGGCAGAGGATCAAAGCTGGGAAGAACAAGACAAGCTTATTCAGTAGAATCTAGAGTGGATAAGCCGATGCAATGTCCGCACTGTGGGAAGAACCATAGTGGAGTTTGCAGATGGGTCTCCAGAGCTTTTTTTAAATGTGGAGAGGTAAAACATTTTATTCGAGACTGCCCAATGATGACTAGAAAGCCTGCTCAGATAGAGAGATCTATGGTTGCACCAGTGAGAGAAAGAGGAAGGAATCAAACCGAGCCTACTGCTCAACCTGAAGTGTGTTCTACAGCTTGGGTTTATAATTTGAAGACTAGTGAAGATTGTGATGATCCTAAAATCATTGTAGGTACATTTCAGATAGCCGAAATCTATTTTGGTTGTGATTGACTTGGGATCAAATAATTCTTATGTCAGTAGTAAATTGGTTAAAAAATTACGTCTTTCATTAGAGTCTATTCGTATTGAGATGATTGTGATGAATCCATTAGGAAATAGTGCTCGGATGAGACAAGTTTGTAAAGGGTGTCCCATAAGGCTTCAGGGAATTGAATTCCCTGCTAATGTAATAGAATTACCTTTTGAGGAATTTGAGGTTATTCTGGGATGGATTGGCTTTATCGTTATTATGACAATTTGGATTGTTGTCTTAAACAAGTTCAGTTAACAAGTCCCGAAGGATTGGAAGTCAATCTGGTCAGTGAAAGAATCTATCATTTAACTAATGTGATATCAGTAATGTCGGTTCAGAAGTTGATGTGGCAAGGATGTCAAGCGTACATTGCTAATGTAATCGATACAAGAGCTACAGAAAGTAAGCTTGAAGATATTCCGATAGTCAGAGAGTTTCCACATGTGTTTTCGAATGATCTATCGGGGTTACCTCTAGATAGGGAGGTTGAGTTTCAAATTGAAGTGATGTCAAGATCAACCCCCATTTCGATGGCTTCTTATCGGATGGCTCCGAGGGAGTTGAAAGAGTTAAAGGCTCAGTTGCAAGAGCTTTTAGATAAGGGATTCATTAGACCCAGTGTATCTCCCTGGGGTTCTCCAGTGTTATTTGTAAAGAAGAAAGATGGTTCGATGCGCCTCTGTATAGATTATCGTCAGCTTAATAAGGTGAATATAAAGAAATATCCTCTTCCAAGGATAGATGATTTATTTGATCAACTCAAGGAGCGGCCGTGTTTTCAAAGATCGATTTACGCTATGGGTATCATCAGTTAAAAATTCAAGAATAAGATGTTCCTAAAATGACGTTTAGGACTCGGTATGGTCATTATGAATTTATTGTAATGCCATTTGGGTTAACAAATGCACCTGCAGCGTTTATGGACTTGATGAATAGAGTTTTTCAACCATACCTTGATCAGTTCGTGGTCGTCTTTGTTGATGACATATTAGTGTATTCTAAGTCGAAGGAGGAGCATGATGTTCATCTTCTTGTAGTTCTTCAAACAATGAGAGATAAAAAGCTTTATGCTAAGTTCTCAAAGTGTGAATTTTGGTTATCTGAAGTGACATTCCTTGGACACATGGTTTCAGTGGGTATTCGGGTAGACCCACAAAAAGTTAGAGCTGTATTAGAATGAGAGAATCTGAAAAATGTGTCAGAAGTTTGAAGTTTCTTAGGTCTCGCATGTTATTATCGGAGGTTTGTCAAAAACTTTTCGATGATATCTCTGCCTTTAACCAAATTATTAAGGAAGTATGTACATTTTGAATGGACTCCTGAATGCCAGAAAATTTTGGAAGCATTGAAGAAAGTTCTGACCGAAGCTCTGGTGTTGGTGCAACCGAAATCTAACAAGGATTTTATAATTTTCAGTGACGCTTCCCATAATGGTTTGGGATGTGTCCTAATACAAGATGGGAAAGTAGTTGCCTATGCCTCGAGACAGCTGAAGCCTCATGAAAATAATTATCCGACACATGATCTGGAGCTAGCAGCTGTGGTCTTTGCATTGAAAATTTAGAGGCACTATTTGTATGGTGAGCGGTGCTACATCTTCACCGATCACAAGAGCTTGAAGTATTTATTGACTCAAAAGGAGTTAAATTTAAGGTAAAGAAGGTGGATGGAGTTACTGAAAGATTATGACGTGATCATTGATTATTATCCAGGAAAAGCTAACGTTGTAGCATATGCTCTCAATCGGAAGGCTTTTATTTTTGAGTAGTTTGAACGCTCGGTTGATTGTAAAGAAAATGGTGCATTGATGGCTGAATTAAGATTGAAACCAGTGTTGTTGGATCAAATCTAGGAGTTATAAAAGAAAGATGATAAGTGTTTAGCTTGGTTTGATCGAGTAGAGAAAGGTGGACTTGAGAACTTCGAGGTTAAGTCAAACGGATGTTTATATTTCAAGAATCATGTGTATGTCCCTAATAACTGTGAGCAGAAACGAGACATTTTGTATGAAGCACATTGTAGTCCTTTAACGATACACCCAGGAGAGATCAAGATGTATCAAGAATTGAAAGAGCGTTATTGGTGGCCTGGTATGAAGAAAGATATTACAAAACTTGTAAAGAAGTTTTTAAATTGTCAACAAGTGAAAGCTGAGCATCAAGTGCCTTCCGATTTGTTATAACCCATATTAATTCCGAAATGGAAATAGGAAAATATTATGATGGACTTCGTAACGAGTTTGTCTTTATCGCAGGGTAAAAAGGATTCAATTTGGGTAATTATGGATCGTCTTACAAAGACATCGCATTTCATCCCTGTGGGGACGGATTTCTCTATGGAGAAACATGCAGAATTATATATCAAAGAGATAGTGCGACTTCATGGTATTCCACTTTCGATAGTTTCTAATATAGATCCCAGATTCACTTTGTGATTCTGGAAATCTTTGCAATGAGCTTTGGGTACCCGATTAAATTTTAGCACGGCGTTTCATCCTCAAACGGATGGTTAATCAGAGCGAATAATTCAGATTCTGGAAGATCAGCAATTTGAAAGTTGCCTCGAACAGAAAAAGTCATACGCTATCTGAAAAGAAAAGAAGTTAAATTTCACGAGGGCAATAAGGTGTTTTGAAGGTATCACCTTGGAAAAGGTTCTTCGTTTGGGGTAAAGGAAAGCTGATCCTAGGTTCATTGGACCTTATGAAATTCTGAAAAGGGTTGGACCTTTAGCATATCGTTAGTGTTACACCTGAGATAGAAAAGATTCACAATGTCTTCCATGTGTCTATGCTTCGGCGGTATCTATCTGATCCTACGCACATTATTCTCAGATGAAATAGAAGTTCAATATGATTTGACATATGAAGAACCGTGCATATTCTAGCTTTCGAGAGAAAACAATTACGGAATAAAACGATCCCACTCATGAAGGTTCTTTGGAGAACCCATAAAGTAAAAAAAGCTACATGGGAAGATGAAGAGGATATGGGGAAGCAATATCCACACCTTTTTGTGAAATGAAATTCAAGGATGAATTTTCTTTAGGGGAGATTTGTAACATCCCAAGTATTGGGTCAGTGACCAAATGGTAAGAACTTCTAAACTAGTGGTTGAATTAGAATAAAGTGATAAGTTTAGTGATTATGGATGAATTTGTCATAGGTATTATAGTAAATGGAATGACAAGGGTAAAATAGTAAATTATAGGGAAGGATATTTTAATTGGTGTGGTTTGAATAGATATATGAAGTAAAGGGAAGAAGGGGTTGGTATATCATCCTGCTCTTCTTCTTCAACGTAGGCTTCATCCTAAATGTAAGAATATGAATTGTGTGGTGTTACATTGATTTTTTGGTTGCTAATGGAAGTTTGGATAGTATAAGCTTAAGGAAAGCTTATATAGCATTAAAACAACAAGATGAGTATTTAGAGAAGGATTTGTAAAATGGGGTTGTAGACAAATTTTGTTAGAAGGAGTTTTTGAAGTTTGAATAAGATTTTTGACTTGTCAATAGCTTAATTAAAGGATTAGAGTGTTAGAATTAGGTAACATGTTTGAATGTGAGTATGATTTGAAGATTCAAGTGTTTAAATGAGAATTGGGATGTTTTGAGTCATAAATGTGTACAAGTTGGTTTGAAGGTATAAGGGTGAGTTTATAAACTCAAAGTATGTGTTTAAGAGAGTTTTTGGGTGGAGTTTGGTGATTTTGAGTTGAAAATGGCCTTTCTGGGCCTAGTGTATCGGTACCCTTAAGAGAGGTACGATACCCCATGAGTTGAACATGCGTAATTGTATGAGTGCGTATCGGGACACTGAGGAGGTATCGATACCCATAAATATCGAATGTCATTTGTGTATCGGTACACTGAGGAGTGTATCTATACCTCAAAACATCAAATGTTAATTGTGTATCGGTACACTGAAGAGTGTATCGATACCCTTGCCATTTCAAATATAATTTAGTTATCGGTACATGGGTAGTATCGATACCCCTAAGTATAAAATAGTATATAGGGTTTTTGTATATCCAATTATTATGATTCGATATAATTAAGATAAGATCGATATTGATTTTAAATTGTTTGTGTAGTGATCGAACGTAATTGACTTCCTTCAGCTTGGTATTTTCGAGTATCGATTCAAAGAGATTGGGATTATACCTTAGTGAGGCAAAGGTGAGTGCAACTTCTGTTTCGTAATAAAATTGAGGAAGGCTTGCGATAAGCCAACCTCAGTGTTTTCAATCGAAAACTTATATTTATTTTATGTTCTATTTAAATGTTTTATTCAAGTTCTATTTTACAAGCTATGTCTTATGACTATGTGTTAGGAAAATATGAACTTTGAGCATGTGAATATGAACTTTGAATCAGTGAATGTGAATATATTCTTTGACAGAGAAGCTATATGAATAAGAAACACTTTGAATAAGGATTAAAACTAATTATGTGACTAAAAACCCAATGTATATGTATGAGTATTAGAGATATAGTTGGTATGCCAAGAGTAGAGGGTCTATGTGGTCATTCGGGAGAATTATGTGTTTCTCCGGGACAATTATGTGGTCTTCGGGACAAATATGTGGCACTTCGGTACCCTATGTGGTACTTCAGTGCAAACTA
Organism: Hibiscus syriacus; assembly: GCF_006381635.1. NCBI lineage: Eukaryota > Viridiplantae > Streptophyta > Magnoliopsida > Malvales > Malvaceae > Hibiscus > Hibiscus syriacus. The sequence goes on along the minus strand of NW_024063150.1, from coordinate 1,167,632 downwards.
TATGGTCCTTCGAGACAATTATGTGGCACTTTGGTGCAAATTACGAGTTGTGGTGACAACATTAGTGCACAACCTAATAGTACTCAAATACCTAGATTTGTCAGTAGTATACTTTGGATAATTGGAGCAAAGACATACAAAATATAATTATTCATAAGTCTCACTAAGTCATCGACTTAGCGTGTGTTTTCTCCCGCGTAGGTTTGAAGAAGGCTGACGATTATTTGTGGTTGAGGATAGCATACACTTCTAAAAATCAGATCAGTACAAATTGAATGTAGGTTTTGTTTATTTCGTAAATCATTGGCATGTATTATACGTTTAATTTGGAATGCTCTGGTCGATTTTATAAAGTGGTATAATTTTGTATTTTGTAAACTCTTTCTTTTGGGTTATATATGTAAATTATTAAGATTTTATATGAAATGATTTTATATTTGGAATGTTATTATTTTTTTATCTTGATTGGAATAATAAGTTTTAAAATTATGCTCATTTGTGAATTTCATTTGTTTGAAAAGACAAATGTGACACTTTGAATTCATATCTGGGTCAGGTAGGGTCAGGAGTGTTACAAATGCGGTGTATATCTCGTCCGCGGTGAAAGGAGAAAAACTGTATTAGAGAAGGCATTAAGAATTTTTTTATTTAACGGTGTATTTAAATATAACAATGCATTTATAAGAGAATTTAATTATTATCATAATAATTACTTTTTATTATTACAATAATTTAAAATCTCCTGTATACATTTTATTAATAAAGTATATGAGACTCGTTAATTGAAAATGAAAAAATAAGGTATAACATCATTATAATTATTTATATGTAAGAATTTATCAAGTGGTCATAATTGTAAAAGAAAATGTTGATGTTATTTTAGATTCGTGCAATGACGTCTGTAAAGTGAATGTACATTGTCAATAAATTAAAAAGATTATGAAAATATATTACTTATAATCACTTCCAACTATTTAAAAAATATTTATATGTATAGATAGAGATGACATTCAAACTCGCAAGTTCTGATCTAATCGAACAAGGTTAAAATTTTCTTTTGAAAATCTAGGTTGATATTTTTAAGGATAAGATCAATTTAAATTTAAGGTGAAATTACATGTCAAATAGTTAAGTATAATTATAATAATAATCATTTCTATATTTTAATTAATCTTATTTTATCGAATAAAAATAAAAATGATATTCCAAATAATAAGTCAAGTTTTGAATCGAATTGATCCTACTTAAACTTGAATTGAATCAAGTGACAGGTGAAGGATATAGTACTCAAGTCAGGTTAGTCAAAAATTACTTGACCCAAACCTACCCCTGTATACGTGTAGTTATGTAAATTTTCATTTTTCTCTTAAAAATTGAAGAGAATTGAACTAGCTATTAGAAGTGGTAGATGGGCCATGCGATGCAAGCTTCATGTTACATATAAAAAAGTAGGGCAAATGTTTGCTATATAATATTGGACCATTATACCTTCTTTTTAAAGGAAAGAGAGGCTAGGTTAGGCAAAATATGGTCCAACCACTTCTCCAATTACCCTTTAACAACCACTCTATTTCACTTGCTATCATTCTACGCTTGTATAGTGTTAAGTGTAAAAGTGTTATATTTTCTACACTTTTCCCCTAATTATTACTAGATTCAGGTTCATTCTATCGCTTTGTGGTATTTTGTGCATAGTTCCATAATTTTCCATCATCACTAAGTTAATCATGAAATTACTGTTTCTTGTGAAATGATGTTGTGGTAGTGTTATTTTATGCAGGATAGCGTTGAATGGATAAGAACCACAAAACAAGGGGATAAAGACTAAAAGTTTGGACTTTCACATGAAATTTAAAGAGGAAAAGAAGTCTTGGTTGCAAGGGAGTTTGAAGATAAAGATAAAAGAGAATTAACAACTCTTTTATCCTAATTAAAATTCTCCTTCAACAAGAAAAAAAGAGGCCAATTCATCCCCTATAAAGAAGGATCCAAGATGTATAAAGAGAGGAAAACAACTATGGGGTACAATGTACACATTCTTTTCTTGTCCATCCACTTTATTTTTAGATTTTCTACATTATGTTTTTCTCAAACCTAGAAATGAACTGATTTCTTTTGGCTAAGGTTGCTAGATTTTGTGTTTGTGAAAACTTTTGGATTTGTTTAAGTTATTGATTGTCTTTTCAATTCAAAGTTTGTTCATTCTTGGTACTTTAATTGATTTCGAGTGAATAGGGAGAGAATCTTGAAAGTTTATTCATTTATCTAATATCGGGGAGTTAGATTCAAAAAAAGGCATGATCTTTATCTAAACGAACGTTAGTGAAGGTTAATCCATCTTAGGGATAAGAATCAGATTTCAATGGCTAAAAAGAGTACAAGATCGGTTGTTGTTCACCCATGGTTAACACATGGATCTATTACCATGGCATGCACAATTGACCAAATTTTTTATGTTAGAAATAATAATAAGACATTGAAGAATGCTCTGCCAAGCTTTGAAGAAGGAAACTCAGTTGCTTCGAAAATTGAATTATTTTTAGTTGCCACGACAATTGAGTTTCCTAGGCAATTAACAACTCAGGTTTTCCAGACATTTGTCATACCACTAATCACGATAACCCGACATGCTCTCTTATTCAAACTAGTTATACCTTTATTACTTGTTCATTTTTTATTTTATTTCACACTCCTACTATCACTAGCTTATATATTTTTACAATGCAAGAAATTAGAAAACATAGTTACACCAATCCCTCTGGAGACAATATCTTTTTTATAATATAACTTGCGTTGTGTACACTTGCACCAATTGCGGAGCATTCAATCATGCAACAATTTTTGGCGCCGTGGTCAAGGATTAACAATAGCGACTTTATTTTTATTTCTTAATTATTATTATTATTATTTTATTTTCTTTATTTTCGGATTCAATGGGCTTACAATTTTTGGTTTTGCATCTATGTATGACCAGGTCGAGACAGACATCACCAGAATATCCATTTGAACATGAAATCGAGCAAGCTTTTCATAGAAAAAGAGAATGAAACATGAAACAATGGGAGACCAACTTGTTGATCCAATTGGCGACCTTAATGCTAATGGTAACGAGATAGCTGAAGTAGGGGTGGAAGAGCTAGCAGTACGACTGTTCAAGGAATAGGCCCATTCGAAACTACTTAGAGGAATATCTCAACAGTCTCAATGAAGGAGTTGTCACACCTGAAATGAAATCCACCTACTTCTAATTAAAACCAGTAATGTTCAATATGGTCAACACAATTAGCCAATTAGGCGGATCGACAACAGAAGATGCCAGACAACATCCTAGATCATTTCTAGAGATTTACAACTCATTCAAGCAATAGGGAGTCCATGACGATGTCCTAAGACTGAAATTATTCCCCTATTCATTGAGGGATAGGGAAAAATCATGGTTAAATAGTATCCCATCCGGATCTCTAGGATTTTGGATGGATTTATGTCGTAATTTTCTCGCTAGATTTAGTTATAAAAATATGACTGATAAATCGTGTAATGATATTACTTTTTTTTGGCAGGCATATGATGAATCCATGTACAAGCTTGGGAGCGATAGGGAGCTTTACGCAAATATCACATGCACATTCCCAATATGGACACATGTGACGATGTTCTATAACTCAGTAAATACGCCAACTAGGATGACGCTAGATGCTTCAGTAAATGGAATACTTCTCGATAAAACTCCAGAGGAAGCAATAGAGATTCTAAATCGTCCTGCTAAGAACTACTATCAGTTCCCAACTACAAGAAGAGGAGAAATATGACGTAATGCCACGATAAATGAGTTTGATTCATCAGAAACTATTTTCTCATAGTTGGCTACCTTAACTAACTTGGTTAAGAATATGCAGTGACCAAACAATCAACAAGAGATCAAGGTAGTAAATACTTTTTGCGAATTATGTAATGGTAACCATGATTCTTTTTAGTGTCCACAGAACCCATAATCTAGCTTTTATTTTGGAAACTACAATCGAAACAACGACGTAATGTCTAATACATACACTTCATCCTAAAGGAATCATCCAAAATTTTCATGGAGTAACCCGAATAATGCTCTCAACCAAAACAATCAGGATACACAAAAATCGAGATTTCAGTAGAACATGCCAAGGAAAATAGATACCACAACAACAATCCACGCCATCCAGTTCTTTGGAAAATTCTTTCAAATCTTTTATATTAAAAACTAAATATTACACATGTCGAAAAACTTGCCTATAATTTGAATATAAGACCACTAGGAGGATTACCCGACAATATTGAGGTCGTAAATGGATTAGGCCATGAGCAGTGTAAGGTCATCACCATTCGAAATGAACGTAAGCTTACTAAAACCCCTATAAAGAGCATAGAGAAAACTCAACCAGCAGAGTAGATTCATGTCAAGGAAGATATATCCAATATTGCCCCAGCCGATAGTGATGAAAAAGAGATTGCCCAGGCAAGCTCATAAACCTCAGCAATTCTAGATACAACATGTACATCAATTAAATTCCAAACAAAGGAGAAAATTAAGGTGATCTGAATTCCACCATCATTCCCTAAGAGACTGAAAAGACAGAAACAAGAATATTGGTTCAAGAAATTATTAGACATCTTGAAGAAAATTCACATTAACTTACCGTTGGTTGAGGCAATTGAGAAAATATTGAACCATGCTAAGTTCCTTAAAGACATTTTTTTTAAAGAGAACGAGGATAGGATAATTTGAAACAGTCACTGTAACGGAGGGATGCATGGCCCTGTTGCATAATCGAATACCACTCAAACTAAAGAACTGGTAGTTTCACAATACCATGTGCAGTCAGAAACCACTATGTTGGGAAAGCATTATGTGATCTTAGAGCAAGCATAAACCTTAGGCCGAAATCTATTTTCCAGTAATTGGGTACTACGAATGCGAGACCTATGATAGTTATGCTACAACTTGCAAACAAAACTTGTGCATCTAGAGGGAAAATTGAATATATACTGGTAAGAGTTGATAAATTTATTTTTCCCGCTGACTTCATTATACTGAATTATGAAGGAGATGAGTTCGCCCTATTATCCTTGGAATACCATTCCTAGCTACAGGAAAAACTCTAATTGATATTGAGAAGGGAAAACGCACTATGAGAGTGAATGATCAACAAGTCAAACAGAATGTCTTCTTAACTTTACAGCATGCGAGTGATCCAGAAAAGTGTCAATTTGTTCACGCTACTACTGAGTTCAATTTTCAAGTAGAGGAGAATTATCATGACAATTTTATTGTCGAACCATAAGAGATTGAAGAACAGGGCGATGGAGAAGAAGCAAACTGGATAGTAAATTGGCAAGGAAAATATTTCGAACCACTGGACTACTTAGGTAAGGAATCTAAATCATAAAACTTTCTATTGAGCAACCACATGTTCTATAATTGAAACCATTTCCAAAGAAATTAAAATACGCTTATTTGGGAGCCGATTATACACTTTCGTAATTATTTCTTCTAAGTTACAACTGATTGCGTGTAAATGTATGTGTTATGGGCGTAAATCTGTATAAGTATACACAATTGATGCAAGTAATATAATAGTGAGTGAGTATTGTCTCACATGGAATGGGGGAATTCTTTAAAGCAGGCTATAACTAGGAATTAGGTGTCAATAACTAATCCTAAGTGTCTAAGTCTAATGATATAAACAAGGGGGAAAATATGATGTGGCAAATGGTATGAACAAATGGAAAAATATGTTATAGCAAGAAAGTTTTGTGAAGTGAAGTGAACAAGAACTTTTGTGTCGCGGCAAAAAATTTATGCAAGAGTAAATAATAAAAATTACTAAGGAAAGAAATATCTGAGTTCTGAATATAGACCGAAAACCTCTCACAATCAAGCTTCTAACTGAGCACGTGGTTTGGATTTGCTACGACAAGAGATTATTCAAACCTCTCACAATCAAGCTTCTAACTGAGCACGTGGTTTGGATTTGCTACGACAAGAGATTATTCTATGTCTCAGATGATCTAAGTACGCTATGTCTATGCCCGACAGGATTTACTTGAAGTGTTCTAGGCTATCTTAGTACAAAACCTGATAAATCTATTGCCACGATAATACCTCTCAGAGTAAAATGTGACCCTAGTTTATCGATTAAGTGCTATCTCTTTTAGTCTCTTAAAACCCTCTCCTTATCTCTAAGGTGGATTAGAACCTCAAGATCCTGGATTAGTTCCCTTATTCACGTAGATCTAACCTAACTCTCTCAATATTAGGTATCTAATCTTATAAAAATGGCTATATCTCAATAGCTCTTACAAAGACTAAGAATTTTATGTCATGGCATCATGCAATCTAAAAAGCTCTTACAATGTAACGACAAAAAGTTAAAACAGTGAACAAAACAACATAAAACATAAACATACTTAATCATTCATTAAATACAAAATAAAACATTATCCCAACAAATCCAACACCAAAAAGATCAGTTCATGGTGTGGCTAAAATCATCCCAAGTCGTCATTAAGTACAAGCCTATTAAAAATATAAAAATGAAGAACAAGGAGAAGAAAACTCCAACAAAGGGTGCTGTCATGACTTTCAAACCAGCACTATCGACCGCTCCAGCGGGCTACCCTCTCTCAAGGGCCTAGTAGCTACTCTAGTGAAGCCCGGCTATAGAGGACACAAGAAAGGAAGAGAGGAGAATGGTGGAGAAGAAGGTGTTGCAACCTTCTTTCCAAAGCTTTTAGGATAAGTAAAAGTGCCTCTGGAATCATGGGCATCATTCTTATTTACAGTGGGAAATTTCTAGGGTTTTGTGCCCTTTAAATTCCCTTAAATGCCTTAAATTCATGCCAAAACGTGGTATCATGGCAGCTGACAGTGGTCCCAAATTATCAGCAGGGTAAGGGGTTCAAGTGAGGTGCATTGGACAGTTGGCCGCATGACATCAGCTATTTTGTCTTGTACTACCTCCAGACTTGTAAGAAAATTTACCGCGATGAAAAATTCCTCACGATCATCATCATCAGTTCCTTTGGCCCTTATTTTAAAATTGTCATGGAAAATAATTCTCTCCTTGGTCATTTCTCATCACTTGCACAATCACAACCAACACAGAACCCTCCTCATCAGTAGCATCAGTTTTATGAAGAAAAATTAGCCGCGGAAAAACTTTCCACCACATGTAATGAAATGCCCTAAATGCAACTAAAATGGTTATGACAATAGCTTTTAGACAATCAATAACTTACTTAAAAAGACCCAAAATATAATATTTTTACGAAGTTATCACACTCCCAAACTTAGGCTATTGCTTTTCCTCAAGAAATGGATAATGAGCAATAAAAAAATTTATGGCGAAGTATAAATCAGGGTAATCAAGTGGTATAAAATTTCAGCTCTCAGCAAAAAGTTTGACTTCAACATGCTAGACTAACTGAGAAGCAAGTACCTTTTCCTAGGCCAAGATCATTTGTAAGTGTGTGCTTGATTATATCTAGTCTATATTTGAAAAAATTAGAAAGTCCCTAAGTAAGTTCTTTGTTTTGCCAAGCATAAAATTTTCAAGGCATAGGGGAAAACTCTCATGCATCATGAAGCAATAGCGCCGATTTGTCGCGCGCGATGGGTGCTCTATTGTAGGCCTTCAGCCTTTGGCCATTCACTTTAAAAATTGTCCTGTCTTTTAAGTTCTTGATTTCTGATGCTCTATGGCTATGCAATTGATGCACTAGGAAAGTCCCTAACCATCTTGATTTCAGCTTGCCTGGAAACAACTTGAGCCTGGAGTTGTAGAGGAGTACTTGTTGGCCCGAAAAAAACTATCGTGGAATTTTTTTTTATGTCATGCCATTTTTTTATTTTTTCCTTGTAGAGACGGACATCTCCATAAGCTTGAGCTATAAACTCTACCAACGCATTTAGTTCCAACAACCTCTTTTCTCCAGCAAGCTGCATTGAGTTTCTTGACAGACCAAAAAGCCTGGTGTTTCAGTTCCACAAGTAAAGGACATGCCTTGCCATAAATCAACTTGAATGGGGACATCCCTAGTAGCATCTTGAAAGTTTTACGGTAAGCCCACAGTGCCTCATCTAGCTTTGGCGACCAATCTCTCCTCCTTGGGTTTACCACCTTTTCAAGTATTTTCTTGATCTCGCGGTTGGAGACCTCAGCCTGTCTATTGGTTTGGGGGTGGTATGATGTGGCAATCTTGTGGCGCACCCCACATCTTTGCAAAACTTTCGCAATTAATTTGTTGTCAAAGTGAGTGCCCTCATCACTAATGATCCCCCTTGGTGCTCCAAAATGTGTGAAGATATTTTTTTGAAAAAATTTTAACACTGTCTTAGAGTCATTCTTCGGAGTTGTTGCGGCCTCAACCCATTTGAACACATAGTCCACAACCAAAAGTATGTACAGATCACCAAAGGATGATAGGAATGGTACCATAAAGTTTATCCTCCATACATCAAAAGCTATACTTCCAAAATATTTTGCCATGGCATCTCATTTCTAATCGATATGTTCCCAGTGCGTTGGTAGCAATCACATGACTTATAGAAGACATATGCGTCCATGAACAAGGTGGGCCAATAAAGCCAGATTGTAGGAAAGTGCCCTCCACCAGGGATGGCAATGGAATAGGATCCCTTTGTGTTCTTCTTCGAGTACGCATCTCCGGATCATTTGATCGGCACATTGCTTGAATAGGAATGGTTCGTCCCAATAAAGTGATGCACGTCATGCCTGACTTTTCTACCCTAGCAACATAAATCTATAGGCATAATACTACTAACAAGAAAATTAACTATACCATAACCATGGTGCTTCCGTGAAAAATAATATTTCTCGTCTAGAATTCCTCCTGATTCAATGATGTCATGGTAAATTTTTTGTTCTCTAGCCTAGACAAATGATGCTACTTGGTTATCGGTAGTCTTTCTATCTTTAACCTCTAAATTGAATTCTGCAACAAAGTATTCATCTAATAAGCCTAGGTTTGCATCCTTTTTATTCACCAAGTATTTAATGGCCGAGTGATCGGTATGCACAATTACCTTATTGCCTAAAGGTATGCCTAAACTATCAAAAGCGAATACAATGACAAGTATTTCTTTTTCAGTGGTGGTAGTTAAGTAGTGCAACATTCAGGGTACGAGAATAGATCACGTGAAATATTTTACTTTGGCTTTGCCCTAGCACTTCCCCCGCTGTGTAGTCACTAACGTCGTACATTAGCTCGAATGGGGACACCCAGTATTCTTCGATTGTCAGCAGTGTATTCTTTTGAGAATATCTAATTTCAGTGAAGTCAATAATATTATTCCCATATCGGCTTTTAAGTTGTTTTTCAATCTTGATTCATAACATGCCATATACTTGCCAACTCAGTATAACCTTTCAAAATAGCAACCCGAGTTTTTTCATTAGTAATTGGGAATCTATTGCCCAGCCAATGGAACTCTGTCAGAGATGCAGCCTGTTGTGATCTTGCCTCCGCCATAACAGCTGTAAATCAGGATAGTATAAACGTCAGTGTTACTGACAAAGGCATCAACAGAATATAGAGAGAAAAAAAAGCTTTTATCTTCATCCCTCTCCCTTCCCTGCACAATTATTTGAAAAGCTCTAAGAAGGTGCACAACCAATTCCAATAGCTATCAAACAATTGAGAATTCATCTAAGAAAAGAAATAATCTTATACAAACTTCAAGGAGTCCATAATTAATTTGTTGAACAAAGCAGACGAAGGTTTTCTATCATAGATGAAAATGTTTGCAGACAAACGACTAGCTTGAAGTTTGAAAAGTATAGTTCAAACATCTTATCTCCAATAAATCATTAGTCTATTCCAATTGAACTATCATTAAAAGAAGTGATGAGTTAATTTAAGAAAGAAACCATCTATTCTCACAACACCTTTGGTAAGGTGCTAAGCAGTTAGAAGTTCTTACTGAATTGAAAGCTAATCTTTCAGAAGATTCAACATATTTTGCTCTATAATAGACACATTTCTTATAACCAAGCAGCAGGTAGCAAATCAGTAAAAAAATAAGCAGTAAGTCACTCAAACGTAATAAAGGCCACGCTACAGTAGTCATGATTATAAGAACAAATACTAATGCCTATAGGAATGAACTGACCTATAGCTTTGATTTGAAAAGGTCCAGTGTAGGACCTTCCATTTCACCAATCTGTAGAAGTTCAGCAGTTTGCAAATTTGACCCGCCAATTTTGTGAAGGCAGTAACGAATACAAGGTTCAAGCTCTTCAACACATTCACGACATAAGACTTGATTCTCTACATTTCCGTATTTCCCAAGTTCTTCATAAACAGCCCTGCAACATAATCAAAGATGTTACAATTCTGGGCTATGAACGGCAAAAAATCTATCAGAAAAGTATCATGAAGGATATTGCTTATGTCTGGACACTATTGGAGACAAGCACAAACGTGGCACTATTGAAATTCCTCAATACAGTGTCCCAATTCCGGTCTTGTTCAAACAACAAATTCCCTTTCATATAGGAGGCATAGGCCTAGGAAAAAAAAGAAACAAAGTGAAGAAAAACAGTCATGCTTCATAAAGAAAACAATACAAAAGATCCACAAACATTGAACTAATTTAAGCTGATCGCGACACTGTATTGCCGCTGTAAGCCATATGCAAAATTTACCTATTAAAAAGCATGTAAACCTCTACACAACTCAAGAGACACCTCATTTAACAAAAAAATGGCGAAATAAATAAATTAACAGTAAGTTATTAAAAGATAAAACATAAGTTCACAACTATTTTATGCTTTAATTTTCTTCCTGAAGGCCAAAAAAACAGGTTGAAGACTGACTTCAAATAACAATCAAACTGCAATCAAACCTCAGCTTCTAAAGATGTTCTGGAATCTCCCTTGACAGAACACAAATGTGAAAACAGATCAGCCCATTTTACTGCCTTGCGTAATGTACCGATCAGATAGATACGCTGGCGTGCATTTGGACCATCTGGAAGCTGTCTTTTCTCCGTGGCATGGCTCCAAGCTCTCTCTGCCGTATAAAGAACTACATGAAGAAACCTATTTTAAATCAAATCAAAGAAACATTGTCAACTTGGAAAAGCCACAGTATCCTGAATACATATTTCACAGGACAACAAATAAATTAATTTAAAAAATTAAATTCATTTTTTAATTAATTTGAAATAATTATAAGATAATTATATTCAGAATTTTCTTAGTCAATCGACAATGAACATATATATATATCCTAGAGATGCAATCGCTCAATCCCAAAATAAAAGAAGAACAATATTTTTTTATCACTTACGTTCCTCTATAAATTTAAAAATTAAATTCATTTAAAATATAAGTCACGTTTGAGTTCTGACATTCAAAGTACGAACATAATTCATTTCTAATAAATTATATATTTTAGGCTGAGGTTACAAAAAATTATAAACATTTTGAGAAAAAATAATTATCTATTTTTCAACATTCAATTAAGCTTTTAAACCCGTGAAATTAGAAATATAATCCTTTGATCGTTGAAAAATATTTTTGAATGTAGAAATATTGATGTGAATCATGTGATCGTTCATAGTTTTAACGTTCAAAATTTGACATAGACCTCGTGATCGAGTTCAAATGTCATTAAACGAAAATTTAATTAAATATTCTAAACGATTTTAAAAGGTTTTAAGTAAATCATAAATTTTAATATAAAACAGTTTTCAAACCACAACTGATAACAAACATTAATTGAAAATAAAATTAAGGTTAAAAACAATATCTTTCAAATGATATTAGATTCGAGTCTAGATTAGGATGGGCATGGGTCGGGTCGAATCGGATTTTCGGTCCATCCGATTCGACCCGAAAAATATACACCTTTCACTCAACGCAAACCTAATTCGGTTTTTTCAAACTCGACACAACCCGACCCGAAATAATATATTTATTAAAAATATAATTTTTATTTAATAAAAATAGAGATTTAATTGAAAGAAAATAATATATAGAGGCATATTATTGCAACTATTTCTAAATATATAAGGTAAAATTATAATTTTTCCGGGTCGGGTCATGTGTTTTATAGTGAGAACTGTTGGTTAAATGGCAAGAGACCATTTTGAATAAATTGGAAATGTTGAAAAGAATTCTAAAAGAATTTATTTTAATGGTTAGATGGTGGAATTCGAAAGTTTCCAAAACTTTGGGGACTTGTTTGCAAGGTCTTAAATGAAGAAGTATTATTTGAGTAAATTATTGAATGCTGAAAAATTTATTAGTATTCTGAAATTTGAATTAAATATTGAGTTGAGGTTGAATTACAAATTTATTGAGTTTGGTGGTTGTAAATCGAAAGTTAGGAAAGTTTGAGTTGAAATTATAAATGTTTGAAATGTTGAGGTATTGATTTGAGCATTTTATTAAAGTGCTGGAATTTTTATATTTAATGTGCTATGATTTTAATGGTGAAGGATCATTATGAATTAAATGGAAAGGTTGAGGTGAATTCTAAAAAGAATTCACAACTTATAGCTTATATTAGTACGATACTAATATGTAGTTCGAACACTCTGTGTTATTATTTGGTATTGCCAGACCACGACAAATCTAGCAATCGAAACGATTCAAAAGAAAAAGAAAAAACACTTGATTAGAAATAACACTTAAAGGAATCTATAGTAAGTCAAAGGTGAGTGTAGTTATTTATTTAATTATTTTGATCGAAGACGACTTGCGATAAGTCAACCTCATTTCAATTTATAGTATAATTTATAAAGAATATTTTTATAATATTTTATATAAGTTTTATGAATGATTTAGGTTATGAACTACCCAAGCATGATATTTTTGTGATGGATTTATTATGATACATCAGCCCATTGTGTGTTATAGTGAGAACTATTGGTACATTTGGCATGCCATTAGTTGAGTATTTATCCATTATCAGCTTTGATACATTTGTGTATCAATGTTATCATGTCAGCTTTGATACATTCGTGTATCAATGTTATCATATCAGCTTTGGTACATTCGTGTATCAGTGTTATCATATCAGCTTTGGTACATTCGTGTATCAATGTCCAGCATCGTTGGTTCTTATTCAAGTTATGATGGCACTGAAGTGCATCATATCTCAGTATCAGTTACGATTTGCACCGTTTTGTGCATAGTGTGCACCTTACTCACGTGTCTTATGTTCTCATAAATATAAATTGGTCTATGAAAATGGATATGCAAGTTGTGAACGATTTCCAGTTGACAGAAAGCATGACATGCTTATTTTATCAGATATGATTAATCAGAATTTTCATGAGTTCATGATTTAAAAAGAAATTGCAGGTCTCAGTGAAGAAATCGTCTTGGAAAAGTTGGTTTGTCAGTTTAATGTTTTAACTCTAATTATTTTATTTATATTTATGATATTTTCAGATTTTTCTCACCTTAGATTATTACTGCCTCACTAAGTTATACTTAGCGCATGATGATTTCATGCGTAGGCTCTGATTGAGATACAGACGTTTTATGAGGAGCCTTGGAAGCATCATTGAAGTTTCTTTTGACTAGTAGTGGCATGTATAATTATGTCATTAGTTTTTATTTATCGTATTTATTTTAAATAATTAGTAATAGTAAACTAGAACTATTTTAGTTTATTTTACTTAGTTTAGTTTAGTTTTATTAGTATCTATGCATGAACATACTATATTACATTATTATGTTTTTAAAAGATTTCACGGAAAGACATGGTTTAGTAAAATTACTGGTTAACAAATGAATTTATTTTCATGTAACAAAGAAATAAATTACAAGTTGAGATATACTTTAAAATAGTTTTTAAAGTTAGAAAATGAGTGTTTTCAAATGAAACAATTTTTTATGCAATTTCAGTTCAGTAAATGTTTTTAAGTTGATGTGACATCTTTGACTCGTATATCGAGACGTATACGGGTTAATGGTGTTACACACCATTTAAAGTTCTTTATCAGTAAGTTCCCGATTATTTTATGCTCAAGGTCTTCGGTTGTGCTTGTTTTCCTCTTTTAAGGCCTTTTAATCAACATAAGCTGGATTTTAGGTCAAAACGATGCGTGTTTCTTGGATATAGTCCATTACATAAAGGATATAAATGTTTAGATGAGAGTGGAAGAATTTTTGTTTCGAGACATGTTGTCTTTGATGAAGAAATTTTTCCATATTCTGTTGGCAAAGTAGAAGGCCAAACTCATGATGGTATTGTTACCTCGACCAGTGTTTTACCTGTAATACAGTCCCTAACTTCTACTGAGGTGTTAGATGATGATTGATTTAATAGATCTATGGAGGTTGCACCTAATTCAGTTTATGGATGTGGTCAAAACCCTGACCTATGTATGCCTAATTCATCACAAGCAGTGGCCACTGTGGAGGAAAACACGCATGCAGGTAATGGTTTAATAATACATGTTATGACGCGTGATAGGGAGGTTCCTGCAGATGAGCGTGAGCTACACATTCCAATTATTTTATATTGTAATAATGATGTGGTGGTTGGGTCAGATTCCAGTGCTGCCACTCGTGTAGAGTCACAAGCTGCTGTAGAACAGTGCAACATCCATCCCATGGTGACTCAAAGTAAGAATGGTATTTGGAAGCCAAAAGTGTTTCAGGTGGCTTGCTCAAAAAAGGAACCAATAACTATTCTTGAAGCTATGAAGAGTCCTAAGTGGAGAGCTGCAACTCAAGCAGAATATGATGAACTTATGAAAAATAACATCTGGACACTTGTTCCTCTCCCAAGTAATAGAAAGACAGTAAACTGTAAGTAGCTTTTTAAAGTTAAACGAAATGATGATGATTCCATAGAGAAGTACAAGACTCGACTTGTAGCCAAAGGTTTTTTGCAGCAACCAGGAGTTGATTATCATAAAGTCTTCAATCCTGTTGTCAAGCCAGCAACTGTGTGTGTTGTACTTTCACTTGCATTGTCAAAGGGATGGTTGTTAAGGCAAGTTGATGTAAACAACACATTTCTGAATGGTTTCTTAACTGAGGAGGTATATATGACATAACCACTGGGATATGAGGAAGGTGATGGAGGCTTGGTTTGTAAACTAAACAAAGCAATTTATGGGTTGAAGCTGGCTCCTTGAGCATGGTTTGAGAGGCTTAAGGAGTATTTGATGTCTCATAATTTTGTGTATGCAAGGTCTGATGCTTCACTCTTTGTTAGGGAAACTGCTAATAGCATTATATATTTGATGGTATATGTTGATGACATCATTATTACAGGAAGTTGTCAAGAGGAGGTTCAGACTATGATTGGCAACCTTAATATTCAGTTTGCCTTAAAGGATCTTGGGTCCTTAATTTTTTTCTTAAGAATTGGGGTGTGTCGAGAAGATGATGATCTTATCTTGATTCAACAAAAATATATACGTGATATCTTGCATAAGAGTGGTCTGGAGGATGCTAAAGCACTTCCTACACCAATGGTGACTATTTGCAAGTTGACAGTTGACATTGGAACACTAATTGAAGATGTAGCTCAATATCTGAGCATTGTTGGTGCTTTGCAATATGTTGTTATCACGCGTCCAAACATTGTATTTGTAGTAAATAGGGTGTGTCAATTTATGCAAGCTCCATGTGAAATTCATCTTCAGGCAGTAAAGCAAATATTGAGATATTTGCAGACTACTGTTGATTTTGGTCTTCGATATTATGTGTCTTCCCAACTGTCCTTAACAGGGTTTACTAATGCAAACATGGGGTCGGATGTAGATGATAGACATTCAACCTCAGGGTACTGTATCTATTTTATTGGAAATCTAGTTTCCTGGAGCTCTCGTAAACAACAAGTGTGTCGTAACCGTTTTTCGCCCGGAGGGGGAAAACCCGATACCGATGGGGTTTTCTCTTTGAAAATCGTTTCAAAAGGTGAGGAGTCGCCACCAATCATTTAAGGTGCGATTGGAACACCATAAAAACCAGATGATTTTAATAAAACATTTTGTTTTTATCAAAATACTGAGTTTTGAGGTCTGCGAAAATCAAAAAATCAGGTTTGTGAGTCGGTTATACTTGGGGAATGATTAGTACCCCCACAAGCGCCAACAAATTGGTATACCTAGTTGATTACCCTATATTTAAAATCAAAAATTTGGAGTTTGATCTTTATTTAATTTAAAATTCATTAAAGATGCAAAGTTGAAAAGGGTATTCGTTTATCAAAACCAACAGCATTCGCCCCCGAGCGTAAATGCGAGAGATCAACTATTGTGACTAATAACCGAATATTGCCTCATTTTTTTAAAAAACATGATGTGGTTTTGAAAAGGATGTTGACTTATTCAGGGAATTATAGTAGTCACCCCCTGAGCACGATCGCGGGAGATATACTATTAATTCCTTAATAAGTGAACAGTGCCTTGGATTTGTAAAAACAATGCAATCAAACAAAATTTTATTTTTCCTAATTAAACTAAAAGTATATTAAGGCCTTTTCTAACTTAAAGTGTCAAATTATGAAAATTAAGGAACCTAGGGGCTCAAATCTAAAATGTAGGTTCTAGTATTAAAGCTTAATGCTATATATTAAAATGAAGTAAATATTCACATATTAGAAAGTTTTTTTCGATAATTTTAAAATGATCAAATATCACCCTTAGTCAATTTATTTCGATTAGAGTCCATGGATGTTTATGAGGCTATCATTTAAAATTAATTAAGATGTAATGCAAAGCATATGTACACATAAATGCATTTAAACGAAAATACATCAAAATATTTAATTAACGATAAATAAAATAGGACACATGCACCAAAACGTACTTAACTAATTAAATCCAATTGAAAAAAAATGAATCAACAATAAGAAAAATTTCATATTTTTCGGCATAATACACATATACATAATAAGGAACCATAATGTGAACATAAAAAAACAATAGTATAATGATTCCATATATATTATAATCAATAAAAAATTAAACACCATACGTAGCTTAAATAAGGGAAACAAGTGGAGAAACAAATATTATAATTATTTCATATATACTATAATCAATAAAAACTAAACCACTATAGCTTAAATTAAGGAAACAAGAGGGGAAACAAATATTATAATGATTCCATATATATTATAATAAAAAACTAAACCATTATAGCTTAAATTAAGGAAACAAGTGGTGAAACAAACAATATAATGATTCCATATATTTAAAAAAGATAAAGTGATAAAATAAAATAAAGTAAGACAATACATGTAATCATGAAAAATAAAGGATCAAAACACAAATAATAAGTAATAAGAACACTGGAATCGAAAATAACACTAAAAATAAATATCAGGCATAAAAAAGGTTAATTACAAAATCAATTCATATAGTGACTAACATGCAAAATACACTAAAACTAGGGGAAAAAAGGAGAGAGTCTCATCTCTCTCTCAATTCTCTTCGACCGGTCACTACCGGCCAACCCAGCTCACCCAGCAACCGTCTGACCACCGCTCCGGCCGCTGTGCACGGTGGTCGGAATTCCCAGACCTAGTCGAATCGTTCCCCAAACTTAGATCTACCCCTAGGTACTTTCTTTGAACTAAAACACCCTCAAAACCTACAAAACTATCCTCACAAGTTTTTTTTACCCTTCGACTTCTCACTTGTCTGACTGTCGTGATGGTTCTCTCTGAATTATGTGCGTTTCTTTCTCTCTTAAACTCTCGATCTACTCCTTTTTTTTACATGCAAAGATTTCTATTATTCACTTTTTTTCTTCGAACATATGAAAAACATAAAAATAAAATGGGACGAAAAAAATGAGCGTCGATAGTTGCCCCTCTTTGCATATTCTTGTGTCAACAAGAATAGGGCAAAGACAAAGAGACAATGCATTTTCTTTCAGTCAACTTCATAGTTTGAAATACGAAAAGGGATCTGTTCTGCTGTCACTCAGGGAATATCAAATTTGAGGATTTTGATCAATTCCCCTAACACCAGGAAATATTGAATCGAGACAGACTTGTTCCATTGTCACTTATGGAATATCAAATCTTGAAAGAGAGAGATCTTTTCCGCTTCTTCTAAGGGAATATCAGATATGGGAAAGTTGATACATTGAATCGGGATAGACTTGTTCCACTGTCACTCAGGGAATATCAAATCTTGGAAGAGAGAGATCTGTTCCGCTTCTTTGAAAGGGAATATCAGATCTGGAAAAATTGATCCATTGAATCGAGGTAGACTTGTTCCGCTGTCACTCAGGGAATATCAAATCTTGGAAGAGAGAGATATGTTCCGCTTCTTTGAAAGGGAATATCAGATCTGGAAAAATTGATCCATTGAATCGAGGTAGACTTGTTCCGCTGTCACTCAGAGAATATCAAATCTTGGAAGAGATAGATATGTTATGCTTCTTTGAAATGGAATATCATATTTGTGGGAGTTGATCTATTGAATCAGGATTGAACCTGAAAATTAAACATTAACCTTTGTTAGTATGTGTTTGAGGATTCAAAAACATCATACCTGAAAGTCTCGGGATAATAATTTTTGGAAGAGATTTCTCTTGCGGAAGTTTTTCTTGCCACAACCAAACATGAAAATCCAAATTGGTTATTTCTATGTTGGGTCTTTACATCTCTGTCCTTTCTTTTAAGAGAACCTGCAAGCACTCATTCTTATGCATTTTATGTCATGATCCTGTTTATGCCTAAAATGTGTGAATGATGCAATTATTTTGAGGGTATTTTCTTTTCAAATGAGAATTTTCTTTTGTTAACGGTCTTGTACTTCAGTCTGAGTTGGGCATGAAAATCAACAGCAGTTTATCTAGATCAAAAACCCTGCTTGGACACTCTTTGATTGAGCCTGACTCTGATTCTTTTTACTCTTTGAACACATGTGCTTCTCATAATCCACTATTTAACCAGTGACAAAACCTCTTGGGTTATCCCACAGTGTTTAGCAATCATGTGTATCCCAAGTCTTTAACTTCTTGTGGCCTGACATTGAGTAATCCTTATGCTAAAACCATTTTTCGGCTCCAGAATATCTGTTCTTTCCAAAACTTTTTGTACAATAATGCACAATGATCTCATATTTCTCAAGCTAATCTACATGTTTTTATTTTTAATCAAGATGCTTGTAATGCAGTTAAAAACATATTTTTATTTTTAAATAAAGAGTTTTTTTGTGAATACATGGCAAATTTTTAATTAGAATAGTCAAAAGAAAATACAGTAGGCATCATCAGATAGTATGAATGCTTTTGAAATGGCACGCCGTAAGAAGACCCGAGTGTAGCTTCTCTCAAGAGGATCTTGAGAATTATGGTAATGCGTAAGGGTGTAAAGTTCCCCCTATCCTGCCAAATTCCCAACTGTCAGACACCATAAGCTAGTTTTTGAATCTCATTTACTTTCTGGTTATCCAAGCTTTTCGATTTCCAACCATGACAATCATTTAAAGCCTTCAAAACTAATTCAGAACCTCCATCATGCACAAATTCTGAATTTACACAATTCTCAAGCCAACCTTTACAAGTTTTCAACCTAAGGCCTTCTCTGGTCTCACGACACCATTTATGGGTTTTCATCTTGAACCCTAATTTTATTATTTTTTCCGGGAAAAGTACTTCTTGACTGCGTTAGCATTCATGAGGTTAGGTAACTCTGGTCCATCCATCTCGATGAGGATCAAAGCTCCTCCAGAAAAGGCCTTTTTTACCACATAAGGTCATTCCCAATTTGGCATCCATTTACCTCGAAAGTCTTTCTGAATTGACAAAATCTTCCTCAGTACCAGATCTCCCTCTTGAAACTCTCGTGGGTGAACCTTTTTGTTATGTGCCCTTATCATACGTTTCTGGTACATTTGCATGTGGTAGATAGCTTTTATTCTTTTTTCCTCAATCAGATTCAGCTGGTCATACCTAGCTTGCACCCATTCTGCTTCATCTAGTTTAACCTCTGACAGCACTCGTAGTGACAGAATCTCAACCTCAATGGATAACACAGCCTCCATCCCATAAGCTAAAGAAAACAGAGTTGCCCCAGTGGATGTCCCCACTAAAGTTTGATAGGCAAACAAAGTGAATGGTATCTTCTCATGTCAGTCTCTATAAGTCTCAGTCATTTTCTGTATGAGCCTCTTGATGTTCTTATTTGCTGCCTCTACCGCTCCATTCATCTTTGGGCGATAAGTGGTGGAATTATGATGTTTAATCTGGAACTGTTTACATACTGACTCCACCATTTTGTTGTTTAAATTCAAGGCATTGTCAGTGATGATATTTTTTGGTAACCCATACCGACAAATAATTTCTCTCTTTAAGAACTTGCAAATTGTTGACTGAGTAATATTTGTATAGGAGGTTGTTTCTACCCACTTAGTGAAGTATTCTATTGCCACGAATATGAAACGATGACCATTAGAAGCTTTGGGTGAAATTTGCCTAATGACATCCATGCCCCACATAGAGAATGGCTATGGAGCAGTCATTACATGAAATAGATGAGGAGGGGTGTGGAGCTTATCTCCATAAATCTGGCATTTATGACATTTTTGTAGAAATTGATACAATCAGTTTCCAGAGTTGACCAATAATATCAAATCTCATTATTTCTTTAGCCATTGCATGTCCATTAGCATGAGTACAACACACCCCTTCATGTACTTCTTCAATGATCATTCTAGCTTCTTTAGCATCCACACATCGCAACAAGATCTGATCATGACTCTTCCTGTACAAGATATCACCATCAAGTACATATTCGTCCACCATTCTTCGAATAGTTCTTTTTTCATTCTCAGTAGCATGCTCAGGGTAGCTTTGATATTTAATGTATTGCAGGATGTCGTAATACCAGGGATTTCCATCCTTTTCCTCTTCTATGCTATAGCAATGGGCTGGATACCCATAAGCTTGCATCGTAATATGCATCATGCTTGAATATTCATTGACTTTGTAGGTTGCTGCCAAAGTGGCCAAAGTATCCGCCATTTGATTATCTTCTTGTAACACCCCAACCCGTACCCAACCCAGATACGAGTTTGAGATGTCACATTAACGTTTAAAATGATATTTTTACAAAATATGAAAACATTTTAACTCTTTTTAAGAAAACACCACAATATTCTAGTAAATTATGTTTCAGTATAAAAATTCAAGTTAAAAACGTACTTATGAACAGTAACGTTAACAGTATCCTGCTACAGTGCCAAATGCTAAAATTTTCCAATTGTCAGAGGGGAACCGATTCCCCTGCTACAGGGAACCGATACCTTGCTACAGTGCTGCTACAATACTTCCGTAAAACATATATAAACTCTTAACATTTAAAACGTCATCTCTATACATTTACCATTTACAAAAAAATACGTTTAAACATTACAAAACTTGTTCAGAGCATATCATATTCAAATCTTTTATATTACATGCCAACTAAATTCTTTATAACCAAATACATGTAATTCGATTTACATTTATGATCTGATCTTCGGTTATTATTTTATTATTTCCTTTGTTCAATGACCATTTTACCCTTTAGTTCCTTTGATAATTACTAAAAACTTTCAGGAAATACTTTCAAATAAATCATTGAACCTTTCAACTTTTCAACTTTAATCGCCAAATTCTGAAATTTTACAATTTAGTCACTAACCCATAGTTTGGGATGTTACACTTCTCTGGGGAGGTAATGGAATGTCATCCTCTCAAATTATTTAATAAGCTCTACGACCAACTTACGATATTCCACCAACTTCATATCCTTTGTTTCCCATTCACCTCTGAGTTGATAAATTACCAGGGTTGAATCTCGTATACTTTGAGTGTTTTCACTTTAAGCTCAATGGCAGCTCTAAGACCCAAAATACATGCTTTATACTCGGTCATGTTATTTGTGCAATTAAAATTCAATCGACTGGTGAAAGGATAGTGTTTTCCATAAATTGATACGAGAATTGCCCCAATCCTGTGCCCCAAGGAATTCGAAGCACCATCAAAATTCATCTTCCACTATTCATTAGTAGAGGAAATTGCCTCCTCTGTTGAAACAACCATTAAATCTTCATCTAGAAAATCGAAGTTCATTGGTTCATATTCTTCAGAAGCCCTACTTGCAATGAAATCAACCATAACACTTCCTTTAACTGCTTTTTGGCTTACATATTGGATGTCAAATTCAGACAATAAGATTTTCCAACGAGCCAATCTTCCAGTTAAAGCAGGTACACCCATTACATATTGGTGAGTACCTCATCTCGCAATCAGTGAACTTTTTGTTGAGGTAGTAGACTGCTCTTTCTCTTTTCTCAGTTTGGTCGTGTTGCCTTAATACGCACCATTAAATTCTCAAAGATTGAAAAATAGATGATTAATGGTTTGCCTGATATTGGTGGCATTAAGAGTGGAGCATTCGACAAATATCCTTTTATTGCTTCAAAAGCTCCTTGGCAATCATCGTTCCACACCTCTGGGTTATTTTTACGGAGAAGGCGAAAAATAGGATTACACTTCTCAGTTAATTGCGAAATAAATCGGGCAATATAGTTTAATCTTCCCAGGAATCCTCGAACTTCTTTTTGTGTTTGTGGGGGTGGTAAATCCTAAATAGGTTTGACCTTGTCAGGATCTACTTCAATCCTTTTATTGCTTACTACAAACCCCAAGAGTTTTCCCGATGTTACCCCGAATGTACACTTACTTGGATTGAGTTTTAATTGGCATTTCCTTAATCTTTGGAAGAGTTTCCTCAGATTCTTGATGTGTTCTTCCTCTGTTTTAGCTTTAACAATCATATCATCGACATAGACCTCTATTTCCTTATGCATCATGTCATGCAATAGTGTTACCATGGCCCTTTGATAGGTTGCCCATGTATTCTTTAGCCCAAACGGCATTACCTTGTAACAAAACGTGCCCTACATGGTGACAAATATAGTATTTTCCATATCATCTGATGCATTTTTATTTGATTGTAACCTGAAAACCCATCCATAAACAAAAATAAAAAAGCTTCCAGTCGTATTGTCCAGTAGGGTGTCTATGTGTGGCAGAGGGAAATTATCTTTCGAGCTGGCCCGATTAAGATCTCTGTAGTCGACACACATGCAAACTTTCCCATCTTTCATTGGTACTGGAATAACGTTTTCTATCCATTCCGAATACTTGGCTACTTTTAGAAACCCAGCATCAAATTGCATTTTACTTCTTCTTTAATTTTAAGTAGCATTTCGTATCGCATCCTTCTGAGCTTTTGTTGTACCGGTTTATATTCGGGCTTTATTGGCAACTTATGTACCACTAACTCAGTATCTAAACCTGGCATGTCCTCATACGACTAAGCAAACACGTCTCTGTACTCTCAAAGCAGCTCAATCATACTTTGTCGTCCCTCAGAGATATGATGGTGCCAATTTTTATCTCTTTTTTATCTTTCTCTGATCCTAGATTCAAGATCTCAATCGGCTCTTCATGAGGAAAATTTGTTTATCTTCTCTCTCTACCATTTTCAGTATTTCAGAAGGTAAGTCGTTTCCCTTATCACTATCATAACCTCCAATTTCCCCTTGATATGGGAAGCTCAAAATCTATCTTCAGGTCAGAGTCATCAGCATTCATACTATTGATACTGGAGGTCCTGAAAGAATAATGAATGAGAGGATGTATATACATATACAAATATAGGAGGATCTATCCCATATCAAAATAGAATTAAATAATAATATATATTATTATTTAATAAGGAGAAAAAATACAAGGGATGATGTTTTCCATCTCGTGAATTAACAGGAATGCATCATTTATTAAAATAAAAAATAGATAGATTAACCCCTTATAGAAGATCACTTATTATCCCGAGGTTTAGACAATAGGGAAAGTTTTTGTGCATTACTCTGAAACAGTTTTGTAAACTACATGTAATTCTTCTGCAGTCCAATTGTTTAACATAAAGCATGGTGGTGCGGGGTAGATACCTATAGCCATTCCGTCTTCGATTCCTTCCTCCGATATCACATTTATACCCAAATCCCTCAGGGTATTTTCAATAACAGGCTCTTTAAATGATCGGGCCCCCTAAAATATATGGCCCCCGAATATGAAGGTGTTACATAACGGTGGGAAATTTATGGGCTCCCACTTAATATCTTCCCTGGCTAACCTGGCTTTTCTCCTTTCCTGGCTCTTTTGAACATTTTTCAACTTTTCTTTTAAGGTCGGATGATATCCCATACCAAAGCAATCGCTTAATATTGAGAAAAACTACACTCATATTCCTCTTTAAGCGACTTCCCATCCCTCTCCCAACCTTGGCTCCTCTTCCCAGAGTCATTTTCAGTTCTATTTTGTACAGTTGGACAACATTGGCTTCGGAATTTTCTTTTTTCGGCAACAAATGTGACATTAACGAATTCCAAGGATCTGAAAGAGCACTCGACCGCATCTTCATCTACTTCGACATATGGGGCGGTAGTAGATATGGAAGCAATGATATCTTCCTCGGCATTAAGGCATACCAGTCTCCCCTCAATTACAAATTTGAGTTTCTGATGCAGAGTGGATGGCACGGCTCCTGCATGGTAGATCTAAGGCCTTCCTAACAAGCAATTATAGGAGGGCATTATATCCATTACAAGGAATTCAACCTCGTAGGTTGATGGGCCTATGGTTAGAGGAATATCGATTTTTCCCAGTACCTCATTCTTTGTTCCGTCGAAAGCTCAAACAATGCTTTGGTAATTTCTCATGTGTGTACTGTCGTCCGACAGTTTCTTCAAGGTCACTAATGGCATCACATTCAGGGCAGGGCCGTTGTCGATCAGTACTCGTGATAATACATGTCCCTTGCACCTGATGGTAATGTCTAGGGCTTTAGGGTTGCCCATCATTTCGGATGGGATCTCGTCATCAGAGAAAGAGATGAAGTTCTTCGCCTGAATATTTACAACTAGTCGATCTATTTTTTCTACTGGCACATCTTTCGGTATGAAAGTCTGATTCAAGACTTTCAGCAAGGTATTTCGATGTGCCTCAGAGATTAATAGTAAATCCAGGATCGAGATACGAGCTGTCAACTTGTGTAATTGTTTGACGATGATGTACTTGCTATGCTTCAAAAATTTTAAAAACTCCACAGCTGCTCTTTTCTCGGGTTCACTGGTCTGGTTGGGAGAATAACATCTCCCACTTCTGGTGAAGTGGCCTACATCATCCACCTCTTCCTTAGCAGCCTCTACACTATCAACATTCTCTAGTTGGCATCCATACCTCCAAGGGACCTGCTTGTTATCCTTATAAAGAAAGGATGACGGAGGTGTGATCTTTACTTTAGGGATTAACCTTTCTATACTTCGGGCTTTTGGTGTTATGACTAAAGGGCAGTTAGTATTGTAAAGTCCCTTGGATATGCCTTAAGAAGCGCAAATATCTACCTCTTTCTCTTTCATAGCTTTATGGTAAAATTCCTTGTCTTTACTATCCATCAACCTTTGAACCAAGGCCTTGAATTCATCACAATTTTGAATGACATGACCCTCGCAATAGTGATAGGGGCTAGAATGCTTATTCCCATTAGAATTAAAGGTTAACCAGCCTACTTTGACCATTTGCCCACATACCCAATGCATGGGTGACTTCACTTTATTGACTTTGGTTATAACTTCATTTCCTCTTTCTTCAATAACAGCATTAACCCTACCCCTGCATGGTTCGGCAGTGGATTCTAAGCCACATTAGGCTGCTCGTTGTCACCGAAGTTGATGACATTTCTTTCTCTTAATCTCTGTACCAACTTTTTAAAGGACATACAATTGTCAATTGAATACCCTGATGCCCCCACATGATACTCACATTGAGAATTGATGTCAAACCATTTTAGGTAAGGAGGCTGCATTGAAGAAGTGTGGTAAGGTGACACCACATGTTTGTCGTACAGGATCTGGAATAGTTCTTTATAGGTCATGGGGATAGGGTCAAATTGAGCCCTTTCCTTTCCTATCTGGGTTCTTTCACCCCTTGCTTAACAGATTTAGAGCATATTAGAATCATATTTCTTCACATTACTGACCTCATTATCCTTCTTTTTCACTGGATGCTTTCGGCTAGATTATCCCCCGTCTAGCTTCCTGATTTTGATTGCCATCTCGTTCATTTCTCCTGTATTGACTATATCAGTAAAATTCTTGGACGAATTTCCAATGAGATGTCCAAAGAACGAGGCCCTTAGAGTATTTACAAAAAACATATTAGTTTCCTCCTTCTCTAATGGTGGATGAACTTACACAGCCATATCTCTCCACCTTTTGGCATATTGTCTGAAGCTTTTGTTGGATCTTTTTTCCATACTCTATAACAAAATTCGGTTTGGCCTCACATCTTTTTCATGTTTATATTGCTCTAGAAAAGCCTTAGCCAAATCCTTCCATGATTTAATCTGAGCCCAACTTAGTTGATTGTACCAACGGATTGCTGAGCCTGCCAGGCTCTCTTAAAAGCAATGGATTAATAGCTTATCATCTCTCGCATAGCTTATCCTTTTTCTGCAAAACATGGTAATATGTGCAGAAGGACAACTAATGCCATCAAATTTCTCAAAGTCTGGAGCTTTGAACTTAGGTGGCAGCACTAAATCAGGGACCAAACTTAGCTCTCTGGCGTCGATTCCATATAGGCTAGCATCTTCTTTCATAGCTCGGAATTCACGCTTCATTTGTTCTCATTCTTTCTTAAGCTCCTTATCATGTTCTTTTTTATCTTCCTTATCCAAATCAAGGACGTCTTCAATTGGTTGTGGGTTTATAGAAGAGCCATGTAGGTTCACTTGTATTATTTCAGATTGTGCAATTGCTCTTTGTTGTCCTTTAACATGAGGTAGTGTAAAGCCTGGGGGTATAGAGGTTCTTCAGAGGTAATGCCAATATTTGGAGTTGTAACACCAATAGTTGAAGCTTTTCCGTGATCCACTTGTGGTATGAAACCCGAGGGGTACAAAGGTTCTTCGATAGTAGCACCGACAACTGGGGTATCTTGTCGATCAATATTTTTCCTCGTAACATGCTCGCAAGTTTCTCCATCAAATTATTCTAGGATTTTATCATTTTTTCACACATCTCCTTATGAACTTTCTTAAAGCTCTTCTGCATGTCAAATTGAGTTTTTTCGATTTGGGTGATCTTGTCTCCCATTTTCTTGGTTGGCTGGCGAGTACCAAATGGGTGTGAGGTGATGCCAGGATATATACAAATGATTGGAAATTGTATTTTATTATTTGGCGAATTTTAATGAATGAATTGTTATAATGTAATCATTAAGATTTTGAAAATTTAGAAAAAACATATGAAAATGCAAATGTAACCCGATATTGATTCCAAAATAACTTAGTTTATATAAAAAGTACTCAACAACACATAACGTCTAAGCACTTAGGCAAAAAGATTATATCGACATAAATACTAAACGTAGAATCTTGCCTTATTCCCTAATCTCCGAGCTCTATCATCAATCCCATGATACGACGTTCTTCCTCCGATTCTGGAATCACAAAAACTCTTAAAGTTGTCACTTCTTTAGATAATTTGTAGACTTGACGAGCTACATCGCGGGCCTGATTCACTGCTCTCTCCATTGCTTCATGTTTCCTATAAATTGTGTCATGAGCCTGCCGTAAAGCAATTCCAAGCTTGGATTAGTTAATAGTCAGCTCTCTTCTAGCTGTTGGATTCACTGATGGCATTTATGCACAATGACTTCTAACTCAGTAATCTTCTCTTTTAAGGCCTCGTTTTCTTGCATGGTTACCTCTTATGCGGATGAGTGGATCAACCCTACTATTTCTAGCTCCGCTATTTTCTTCTTTAACATCTCACTTTCTTTTTAAATATGAAACTCATTGATGTTGTGAGGGTTCCGAAAAGTCTCATTGATACTAAGTAGATGTGGTTCGAGCTATTCAATCTCTTCTCACCTCTATGCTAATTCCTGGTTAGCCTCATCTCTTTGTTCTCTCAGTTTCCGAGCGTGTTATAGGGCTCATTTCTTTTCTTTTTGGCCTCTTCTTGCGCTTCTTTTTACCCTGTCGAGTTTTATCTTTAGGGTCTTGCAGTATGATGTAGACCCTGGGCTCTCATATTCTTCTCTAAGGCCCGAAAATCTTGGTTTAGCGCATCAAAATTCTTCTGGACGTTCTCTTTCTCTTCGGTCAATTATTTTATCACTCCGTCCTTCTTAATCGTTTCGAGTTCCCATATTATCTTCTCATCTGAGAAGCTTCTCTGTTCTTTTTCAATCTCCACATTCATCGGTCACATTTCCTCTTTTAAAAACTCAGCTTCTGTAGGGGGCCTTATCAATCGCTCCTCCATAGTCAATTTGTCCTCTAAATTTGGCTTAGGTGTATTATTATTAATTCTCTGCGACCTCCAAACCACATAGGTCAGTGTGAATACAAGCTCTATCATCTTGAAGCTCATGCATTGAGGCTTCTGCAAAGCCACATATATCTTTGAAATCCACTCTCGGTAACCCAGAGTAGAGAAAGAAAACTTTTCCTTCTTCAGGTCGTGGGTAGCTGGTACGAAATGTCGGGTACCGAACTGTCTGAGCACAATTAGCGGAGTATACCCAATCGCTCCCCATAATTCGTACAACATTACAAAACTATCATTACCGCACCTGAAAAGTATGTCCTCTTTGGGTAACCAGTAAGCCTTACATATTATCTCAGTATCTTTCATGTTACGGAGAGTGTCAACCCAGTCTTTTCTCTTACGATGCTCGGGATTTGGCATTTGTCGAGGAAATCCACTATAGGTGAAAATTTTGATTGATATCTTCATGCCAGCCTTTCTCGACTATCGAGGAGTGGCTCTACCACCAAACTAGTAACAGTGAGGCACATACGGTGAACTTACCTCCCCCAATCGTCTACACTGGTTCAGTGAAAATAATGTTTCCTCAAGCATGGCTAGTGCGGGATTCTTTCTAGCGATAACTTCGACGAAATCGATTAAGGCGATGTCGAAGTGATCCTCATTCCTGGGGAAAATTACCAAACCATATACCACAAGAGCGAAGTGATCTCTTCTTCTTTTCGATGGAGTTTGCTTGTAAATTAAACTTTTCAGCTGAGCCTAGGAGATCCCCTCATCACGAATGTACTCTTTGACCCACTCCTTGGTCTTTCCCGTCAGTGTGATCATCTTAGTTATAAACCCTTTAGGTCGAATTGCCTTGGTGTAAATGGAATATCTTCTAACATTTGAGAAGTTTAGCAAAGTCGTATACTCCTCCAAGGTAGGGGTCATGTCTACTTTACCAAAAGTGAAACACCTGTAAGCTAGATTCTAAACTCGGCAAGGGATCAAACCACCATTAAATCTATTGGTACTCTCAGTAGCTCTACGATGTCGCTGTATATCCCTCTGAACAATATCTTCTCATTATCATCCTAGGTGGACCAAATCTTTATAACTCAGTCAGTGTGTTGCCTGTCTGACTCGGATAATTACCTTTTCTGGCAAAACTGAATCTTCGGTAATGACAAGACTATCCCCAAATCGTGTCTACCCATATTCAGACCAGGTATTAACACTGATTGCATTCTCTGCCCCATCAGAAGACATTGTTGCCTTAAGCTTTATTATAATAACTAGGAATCTAGAATCAATATTGTTTATGAAATGATGTGATATGATAATGATACATGAAATCAGGAAACAAAGCAATAAGTTAGTGATATTAGAATAATTCAAAAAAAGATAAAAGAATAATTAGTAAAAATATAAAGTATCGAATGCAAAATAATCAAAGAAAACTAAAAATCCTAACATCATACGATCTAGTTCTTCTAAGTTATATGCATGCTTTAATGGGGTGGACTTACTAAATTCTTTATATGAAGTTGGGTTCTAGCAACGGGTTCCCAAGCCATCTTTATAACCTACTAAGGTTGCCCCCGATTCTAGTCCATTATAGACTTGCGAATCGGGTTCAGCTTAGGGGATCACACCACTAAAAGCGTACCTCGGATCTGGTATCCGGATAGGCAACTTAGGGTGCTTTCTAGAGATACTTTGTCAGACCCACACAAGGAAGCCCAATGATCCTCGTGAGGTGTAACGTTTCTCTCTACTTATATAAATCAGGTTTAAGCTCAGGTTTAGAGCTTATGATATGTAACAGTCCTAAATATTCACGGAAATGTAAGCATTAACTAGAGGAGAAAATATATTTTTTTTAAGAAAAACCATAAATATAGGGTACCCAACTCGTGGCTCGACTCTCAATTTGTTTAAGAAAAACAAAAAATCCCTAGTGGATTCGCCAAGCTGTCGTAACCGTTTTTCGTCCGGAGGGGGAAAGACCGATACCGACGGGGGTTTTTCTTTGAAAATCATTTCGAAAGGTGAGGAGTCGCCACCAATCATTTAAGGTGCGATTGGAACACCATAAAATCGGATGATTTTAATAAAACATTTTGTTTTTATCAAAATATCGAGTTTTGAGATCTGCGAAAATCTAAAAATCAGGTTCGGGAGTCGGTTACGCGTGGGCAATGATTAGTACCCCCACAAGCACCCAAAAATTGGTACCTAGTGATTACCCTATATTTAAAATCAGAAATTTAGAGTTCGATCTTTATTTAATTTAAAAATCATTAAAGATGCAAAGTTGAAAAGGGTATTCGTTTATCGAAACCGATAGCATTCGCCCCGAGCGTAAATGCGGGAGATCAGCTATTATGCCTAATAATCGAATATTGCCTCATTTTTTTAAAAACATGATATGGTTTTGAAAAGGATGTTGACTTATTCAGGGAATTATCAGTAGTCACCCCCTGAGCACGATCGCGTGAGATATACTATTAATTCCTTAATAAGTAAACAGTGCCTTGGATTTGTAAAAACAATGCAATCAAACAAAATTTTATTTGTCCTAATTAAACTAAAAGTAAATTAAGGCCTTTTCTAACTTAAAGTGTCAAATTATGAAAATTAAGGAACCTATGGGCTCAAATCTAAAATGTAGGTTCTAGTATTAAAGCTTAATGTTATATATAAATGAAGTAATATTCACATATTAGAAAGTTTTTTTCGATAATTTTAAAATGATCTAATATCACCTTAGTGAATTTATTTCGATTAGAGTCAATGGATTCTTATGAGGCTATCATGTAAAATTAATTAAGATGTCATGCAAAGCATATGTACACATAAATGCATTTAAACGCAAATGAAAATACATCAAAATATTTAATTAACTATAAATAAAATAGGACACATGCACCGAAACGTACTAACTAATTAAATCCAATTGAAAAAAAAGAACCAACAATAAGAAAAATTTCATACTTTTCGGCACAATACACGTATACATAATAAGGAACCATAATGTGAACATAAAAAAACAATAGTATAATAATTCCATATATATTATAATTAATAAAAATTAAACACCGTACGTAGTTAAATTAGGGAAACAAGTGAAGAAACAAATATTATAATTATTCTATATATATTATAATCAATAAAAACTAAACCACTATAGCTTAAATTAAGGAAACAAGTGGGGAAACAAGCAGCATAATGATTCCATATATTTAAAAAAGATAAAGTGATAAAATAAAATAAAGTAAGACAATACATGTAATCATGAAAATAATGGATCAAAACACAAATAATAAGCAATAAGAACACTGGAATCGGAAATAACACTAAAAATAAATATCAGGCATAAAAAAGGTTAATTACAAAATCAGTTCATATAGTGACTAACATGCAAAGTACGCTAAAACTAGGGAGGACTAAACTATTTTTGACCAAAAATTATATAACACAAATGGAAAAATGGAAAAATAACAAAACAATCCTCCCAGTGACCATTTTGTAAAACACGAGTAAACTATAGGGACTTATGATGTAATTTAGCCTGAAATTTCCTCCTATATATACTAATTTCATTTTTTTTCATTTGAAACAAAACTAAGGAAAAAAAGGAGAGAGACTCATCTCTCTCTCAACTCTCTTCGGCCGGTCCACTACCGGCCAACCTAGCTCACCCGGCAACCGTCCGACTACTGCTCTGGCCATCGTGCACGGTGGCCAGAATTACCAGACCTAATCAAATCGCTCCCCAAACTTAGATCTACCCCCTAGGTACTTTCTTTGGACTAAAACACCCTAAAAACCTACGAAGCAATCCTCACAAGTTTTTTTTTACCCTTCGGCTTCTCACTCGTCCGACCGTCATCATGGTTCTCTCTGACTTAGGTACGTTTCTTTCTCTTTTAAACTCTCGATCTACTCCCTTTTTTTACATGCAAAGATTTCTATTATTTACCTTTTTTTCTTCGAACATATGAAAAACATAAAAATAAAATACCTTTGAATCTATTTTTTTATTGCTTTTTCGAAATCCAAGGGTTGACCCCTTTGTTACATATATTGTTCGGGTATTTATACCCTAAAAATTACATTGTTTATTATTTGTTTTCTTCTTTTTCTTTGAACCCGTGAGCGCACAGAGATATAATATTGCTCACGAAGCTTGCATTGGTTTTTGGTTGCTTGTGTTTTTTTCTTGACATGGCAGGTAATCACGTGGAATGGCCGACAATTGTGATTGGCTCCAACTATGGTGGTTGCTTATTGGTCGAAATAGGTTGGCAGCATGACTCAATCTGGACCGTTGGATGGGTCTAGATCCAACGGTTGAGCATCAAGGCAGCGGCTGAAGGGTTCTGGAAACCCTAGTAGAAACCTTAAATGGGTTTAGGGTTTCACATTAGGCCTGGATCAGTTTTGGGCCCCAAACGGGTCTTGGGTTGGGTTGCTGGAATTGGGGCGAGTGATCTTTTGTAATTTGGGCCCAACCTGGGCTGTTGTATTTTGTTTGTTAAACCTAAAATAAAAAATAAATATTAATAGTAATATTAATAATATATTATTATTAAATAATAATAGCATTAATATTAAATGGGACAAAAAAAGAGCGTCGACAAAGTGGTTGCTCGTTCCACGACAGAGGCTGAATATTGGAGTGTTGCGTGTGCTGCTGCTGAGATAGTATAGCTTGAATCCCTTCTTAGTGAGCTGCGTGTGACTTCTCATGAAAAACCTATCTTGCGGTGTGATAATTCCAGTGTAGTAGCAGTCTGTGCCAATCCGATTCTTCATTCCAAGTTCAAGCATGTTGAGCTTGATTTGTTTTTGTTAGGGAGATGGTTGTTGTTGACAAAATTTTTGTTCAGGAGATTCATTCTTTTGAGCAGGTTGCTGATATATTAACTAAACCGTTGCGGTTGCTTGTTTCTCAAGTTCAAGACAAGTCTTTGGATTCAAGTGTTGAGGAGTGTGTCGTATGAGTCTTGTTTTGAACGAGGTGTGTTAGTTGGTGAAGTGTTAGAGGTTGTTTTAAACATAGGCAACTGTTGATTACTATAGTTGAATTATAACAACAGCAACATCAGTATTCAGCTTAACAGTGTCCACACGCAGCGGGGGGATGTCACCTCTGCTTCTGAGCTTGAGGTTCGCCATTCCGAGTATCTTCACTTCGATTGTTTCGGATTACTTTGGCCCACGTCCAGGCTGACTTGATCAGTTTATGTACTGTCTAAGACTGTTGGTTGAATACCAAGTTATTCATTTGCTTCAAGATTCACCAAAGAAGGATATCGAATTTATGCTTCCATTTGAAATCAGCATGGTCCCAACCTGTATTGTTCAAAATATTAGAACAGAGCCAATAAAAAAGATCCAAGAAAAAGAAACTTATCTTGGATTGGTTGGGAATCAATTGTTCCTAAATAATACGCATCGAGTAACAGTCCCGAATAACATGCACGACCGTCTCCTCATTACTGTAGCAAACTGGGAAGCTTATGTTCGTAGAAATTCTTCTCCTTGTTCGTTCGGCATTGGTCATAATTCTTTGGTGAAGGATTAGCCAAAGAAAGTGTCTCACTCGTTGGGGCCCATCATAATCCCAGGCTAATTTCTAGATTTTATTTTGTGTATTCCAATTAGCCTGTTGAAGATGTAAATAAGCCGACCGAATGGAACACTCACTATTTTGCTCCCAACGTCATGTAGGTCGGGCTTCACTCATATCATCATTAGGTGAAGGGACATCAATCACCCACTGAAGCGTTTTAGTGTCGAGGTACCGCCTAAGGAAATGAAGATTCCAAGTTCATTAATGGTAAAGTCTCGAACAGTGGCATCAGAATCGATAATCTGACTCTGATTAACCGTCTCAAATATTAGATTTTGCCCCGGGATCCACGTATCCTTTCAGAACATATTTCTCCTCCCACTGCCAATGAACCAACACGTATTTTCATATATGAGCTTCCAAATATGGAGCAACAACTTCCAAACGAAAGAACATGTAGACACTCGTTTTTGTCCAAGTCTTAAATATATATATATATATATTAATATTACTAATACTTTCTTTACAGGCCCTCAACCCGAAGCCCAATCAGACCCAACCTCAATTACAAGTGACCAAATTACTCAGCCCACTCAGCAACCAACCCAATAGAGTAGACTCGAGGTTCGATCGACCCGAACCGGCCCAATAATCAACCTAGAACCGCTAGGGTTTTCCTTCTCTGCCCCAGCGCCGCCTCACTCATGGCCCTTGGATCTGGACCCATCCAATAGTCTAGATTGCTTTAGGGATTAGGGTTTAAAACCTTAAAATATCATCAATCGTCGCTGCTTGGTCTTCCAGCTCCCAGTCGGCGTGTGCACATCACCGCCTTACTCCCGAGCTGCGTGAGCCACCATCGTTGACCTCCCGAGCTGCTGCCAGACATTTCCCGAGCCGTTTTCATCATCCACAGTAACACACCATATCAGTCAGCAAAAATCAGAGAAAAACTTAATAAAAAAATAAGCAAGTACAAAAGAAATCTGGAGCAAATCTCCTTTAGTCAATCAAGGGAGATAGGATATCATTATCCTATCACCTCGGTAGCAGGGAGGAGAAGTCACAGAGGCAAGATAAAAGAAAAAAACATAAGAGATTTGAGGACCAATTTTTAGTGAGAGATATTCGGAAGAAAAAATAAACAAAGAGGGAGAGAAAAACCACTAAAAACATTCGACCAAGAGCATTCGAAAGAAAAAAAGGAAATAAAAGCAAAAGAGTGAAACCTCATACCTTCATCGAAAGGTCGTTAGAAAGCCAAAGGTCGTTGTTCCAAAACGTTCGAAAGGTATATTTGAGATTTAGGTTCCTAGGGTAGACTTTAGGCTAGATTAGTCTCAGATCTGGGTTGAGGGCGACAAGAGGGAAGTTTCTGGGTTCTTTTCCCTCTCCGGCCACCTTGAGCATCTGCAAAATGTCGTCAGCAGTGACGACCCCTTCCCTTCTCCATTTAAGGAATTGAGAGAGTTTTGGAAATCTCTTCTCCCTCGGTTTAAGAAACATAACAAATGAGGTTTGGCTGAGTTTTGGCGTTGTTTTTGGGCCTTAAATACGTATCACGAAATGGTGTCGTTTGGGATGGGTCTTCAGCGTGATTTCAACGCGTAGGTTAATTGTTGTTCACGTCCCTCATCGACTGTAACATTTTATTTTAATCATTAATGAAGCTTTGTAATATTTTATTTTGAGCACTCATTTTTCAATGTTTATATTTAAGCCATTAATCCCTCATGTTATGACATCTTGTTGATGTTCGATTCTAGTCGCTATGTTTATAAATGTTTCATTTTAGTCACTGATTTAAGGTGTTGTGTATTTTTGTTCATGTTTGAATTTGATCCTAATATTTATAAATCTTTTATTTTAGTCACTACATTACATATTTGTTTAATTATTATTTGGCCTATCATGTTTCTGGTTTACTTCATTTTGGTCCCTAACATTATTTTTGGATTATTTTCATTTCTGGTACCCAATTTATTTATTGTATTTGATTTTGGATCTGGTTTATTTGCATTTGTGGTGCATCCTCTCAAATTGATGTTAGTAACAGTTTGGTCCATAAATTTTATAATATGTTTATTTGGGTTATTTATATTTTGATGTGTAATGATTTGTTTTTATTTCAGTCCCTTATGCATGTATATATTTCACACGTTATGTATTTTCATGTACAACACTAAATGAATATTATTATTTGATGTTGTAAATATTTTATTTTACATTTACAAATCACATTTGTTTCTATTGTATTTCCTTAATTATTAATATTATTCGAATATTTTCAAGAATTGCATTTGTAGAACAGGCGTGGAAAGTATCACTTAATCGAAGTGTTGCAATCTGATACAACGTTCGAACAAAATGAGAGCTTGAAATGAATCAAAGCAATTTTAGTGTTAATTAATATGTTTTAATTCAAATGATGCAATGTATGTTTCTAAATGGAAATTCATGTTATTTTTCGCAAATGTCAATTTTCAATTTATATTCAGTTCAAGTTTTTATCGAGGAAGGAATACTCTTTAACAAATGAGAAGTAGTTGGGATAGCTTTCCCGATAGATGATTGCTAATCTCGATATTTTTTTTCAAGTTAAGGATTTTCCCTAATGAATAATTCGAAGCAAATTAAAGCAACTTAATGAATCATATGATTAACTTTATGTTCGATTCATGATTTCCATCATTTATGACAACGTGTACGCTACTAAGTACCAATTTTTTGGCACTTTGGGGGTGCGTATTGTAATATCCCAAACATCGGGTTAGTGGCAAAATTATAAAAGTTCAGAATTTATGGACTAAAGTGGGCAAATTGAAAAGTTTAGGGACTTATATGGAAAAATTTTGTGTAGGACTGAATATCAAAGAAGGATGATTGAAAGGGAAAAATAGTCATTTGACCCAGAAATGAATTAAAAATGTAGTATGGTGAGGATATATACATGTGGAATTGAAGGAATAATGGAAAAGAAAATTTCCAGAAAACTCTTCTTCACTCTTCTTCCTCTGTCAGCCGTGAGCTTCCAAAAGCAAATCTGATTTTCTTTCTAGTTGATTATCCATTGAATTTAAGTTTGTTTTATGTTCTTTAAGTAATACTTAAGCTTAAAGAAAACTTAAGTTATCTTAAAACTATAAGATGAAGGAGTTAGGAAGGATTAAAGATAAGAGGTCTCTAAATGAAATCTTGGGAGAGAGTTATTAAGTAGAGTTTGAGACTAGAAATAACCTGTCATCAATAAATTGAGAAGTATGAAGTGTTAGAATTAAATTTGGAGTGTGTTGGAAAATTTGTAGGATTCTTGGTTTCAAGAGTTAGGATGAAATATTAAAGATGAAGATGTGTTATATGAATATATGAAAGGTTAAGTAAGTGGACTTAAGTTTAGTAGTATTAAAGGAGTTCAAATGGAAGGTGTATGTAAGTATGGGTGAATTTTCGAACTAAAAATATGAATTTTGGGCATGAGGTATCGGTATTGTTCATACAATATCGATACTTTCAAGAGATAAGGGTCAAAATTTGAAAGAGTGTATCGATACCCTAAGCCAAAATTAGACAAATTATGCAAGGGGTATCGATACCTAAAGGGTAGTATCGATACCAAGGGTATGGATACTATAAGGTATGTATCGATACCATTTTGAATTAAAGATTCCATAACCGGGAAAGGGTATCGATACCCAGGCTTGGTATCGATACCACAGCTAGGGAAGTATCGATGCCATACCTTGGGAATCGATACTATTCAAAAAGAAAATTGTATTAAGCCTTTCTTTTAGCTTGAGTTATTAAGGATCAAATTATAATACTTAGGATTATGATATGCATATCAAATGTATGATTGTGTAGATATCGAACATAAGCAAGTTCCGGAACAATCGAAGAGTTAGAAACGATCAAGAGAAAGATAAAGTCATAGAAGTGATTGGATTAAGTGAGGCTAAGGTGAGTGTATACCATAGTTAGTAAAGATGTTGTTTTATAGAAATAAGACATGATAAGTTTATTTCCTATATTTGATTTCATGATCCCATGTTCATGTACATGCATATGTTATGATTATAATGAGTACATGCATAACTTACACATGCTTTAATATGATATGGTATGTGATGTATGTGGACATAAGAGAACAAATCTAAGCTATATGTTATAAGATAAGTGATTATATATGTACATGTGAAATATGAGATGTAGTTACATGAGAAATGATAGAAGATATATGAATAAATGGAACACATCAATATGTAAGCCCATTTTATGTGATATGAGAGCTGTAGGTATAATTGGCATGCCAAGAGTCGAGGGTTCTATGTGGTCCTTCGGGATATATATGTAATCCTTTGGAACATATATGTTGTTCTTCGGGACACATATTTGGTCCTTTGGAATATATATGTGATCCTTAAGGAGTGGTCCTTAGGAACATATATTTGGTTCTTCGGGACATCTATGTTGTCTTTCGAGACAAATTCTATATGCCCCTAGTGGGAATCTATACGAGCTATGGTGACAATATATGTGCACAACCTCAATGTACTCACGTACCTCAGGTTCTTAGTAATGTACATGGGCACACAAATTATATAAACCGAATTAACACCTTATAAGATGGTATGTATTATTTGAGCACTCCAAATATATGGAGATTTTAATTTAGTGTTGGAATTATAGAATCATATGTTTCATGAATTCATTATTGCATGGTTATATTATGCCCCATTATATCTGTGACTAAGCGTGTGAGTGTTTCAAATGTAGGTACGAAAAAGCATGAGGATCAGAATTAGGAGTTATAGAGACAACACACCTCTACCCGCAAATCAGATCACAAGTAATTCGTAAAGTACGTATTTTTTTGTATTAAGTGTGTTGGCATGTAGACAAAGTGTGAATTACATATGCTTGATCAATTTTGTATTATTTTGGGTAAACTTATGTAACTTAACAACTTTTATTTTAATGAAAGTTTAAATTTTCATGATTTTGTAAGAGTCAAAGTTTTGAAAAGTTAATGTGACACCTCGGATTCCTATCTGAGTCGTGTACGGGGTGGGGGTGTTACATTTAATGGTATCAGAGCTATGGTTTAGCTGATTCTAGGCATAAACTGAAGTTTATAGTGTCTTTAAATGTGTACATTCCAACAAAATAATGATGACTTTTGATCTAATAGAATAATGAGTATGTAGTCTTTCTAATAGAATTATATGAATATGTCTTATTAGATGTTCAGACATGATAGCTCCCGAAGTGATGCGGGAGATGATAGGCCTATTGAGAGTAGTAATTTACCTGCCCTGGCCAAGCAAGGTGAAGAACATGCATCTTTTGGAGTGTCTGTACAAGATCAAGATGTTTTCTTCAGGATGTTGGATGATATCCTAACGTATTTCCAACCTCCTACTCCCTCAACTCAGAACATGAATGTTACAAAGGACTTAAAGGGATTAGGACGTCTTGACTTCAAAGGCGAAGCCGAGGAAGGTCCTATTGTTGTGGACCTTTGGCTCAATGATGTGAAGATAATGCATGATGGGCTCCACTGTTTTGATGTGGAGAAGCTAGATGGAGTGGTCTCCTTGCTCTGAGGACAAGCAAAAATATGATGGACAAATGTCACCCTGAGGATGACAAGTGATAGGTGACATGGTCCCTATTTTTAGAGGAATTCAAGGATAAGTATATAGGAAATCAATTTATCTGACATATGAAGCAAGAGTTTATGAATCTGAAGTAATGGAATCGTACAGTGTATGAGTATGAGTGTGAGTTCAATAAGTTAAGTCACTTTGTTGTCGAACTTATTCCGACGGAGAAGTATGCTTGTGAGTGGTTCGTGGAGGGCTTGCGTCCTCGATTGAAAG
This sequence comes from Hibiscus syriacus, assembly GCF_006381635.1. NCBI lineage: Eukaryota > Viridiplantae > Streptophyta > Magnoliopsida > Malvales > Malvaceae > Hibiscus > Hibiscus syriacus. The sequence goes on along the minus strand of NW_024063150.1, from coordinate 1,127,809 downwards.
AGATGTTAATTGTGTTGAATATGTCCTCATTCCAAGAAGTAGTTAATCATGCTAAATCTTTGGAAAGAGCTCAAAATGAAAGTTTTGGAGATCAAAGAGCCCAGACGTCTAAAAGAACTGGTGCTTCTTCGAGTTCTGCACCATCAAAAAAGGGCAGAGATGTTGGTTCTTGACCCCAGGTGAGATCTGAATCAGTTACATCCTCTGCTAAAGGATCAAATCCGATGAGAGCCAGACAGACTCAATCTGTAGGATCTGGAACTGAGAGATCTAATCAGGGTCAAGCTAGACAGTGTCAATATTGTGGAAAGAATCATCTTGGGGTATGTAGAATGATTTCTGGAGTTTGTTTCAGATGTGGGTATACTGGACATTTTATTCGGGATTGTCCAATGTTGGGTGGAGAGTCTGAACATTTAGAGCGACCTACTTCAATGACTCAGAGAGGAAGGGAAAGAGGTAGAGGAAGAAGTCAGCCTGAATCATCTACTCAATAGGAGATACGCTCGACTGGTCGGGTTTATAATTTAAAGACTAATGACGATTGAGATGACCTGGAGATTATTGCAGGTATTTTTCAATTGTATAATAAGTGTGTTTTAGTATTGATTGATCCGGGTTCTATATATTTATACATTAGTAGTAAATTGGTGAGGGAATTGAAAATTCAGTTAGAAGCCATTAGTAGTGATGTAATAGTGACAAATCCATTAGGGCACAGTGCTTGGATAAACAGAGTATGTCGGGGGTGTCCCATACGGATTCAGGGAATTGAATTCCCTGCTAATCTGATGGAATTACCCTTTGACGAATTCGAAGTGATACTGGGAATGGACTGGTTATATCATTATCATGCTAATGTTGATTGTAGACTGAAGAGGGTAACGTTGATCAGTTCAAAAGGAGTGGAAGCTATAGTGTTCAGTGAAAGATGGAATTCATTGGCAAACGTAATATCAGTGATGTCAACAAAGAAGTTATTGCTATAAGGGTGTCAGGGTTTCATTGCTAATGTACTGGTTATTAGAACCAAGGAGAAAGGGATTGAAGAAATTCCCATAGTTAGATAGTTCCCAGATGTCTTTCCCGTAGAGTTTCCATGTTTACCTCCGGATAGAGAGGTGGAATTCCAAATTGAAGTAATGCCTGGAACAGTGCCTATTGCAATGGCACCTTATAGAATGGCTCCAAAAGAATTGCAGGAGTTAAAGATTTAGTTATAAGAATTATTGGAGAAAGGATTTATAAGACCAAGTGTGTCACCTTGGGGAGCTCCAGTGTTGTTTGTTAAAAGGAATGACGGTTCAATGCGTCTTTGCATTGATTATCGACATCTCAACAAGGTGACTATCAAGAATATGTATCACCTCCCTAGAATTACAATTTATTTGATCAGTTGAAGGGAGCTTCAGTTTTCTCTAAGATTAATTTGTGGTCTGGATATCATCAGTTGAAAATTCAGGAGAAAGATATTCCAAAAACGGCTTTCAGAATGAGATATGATCATTATGAGTTAATTGTTATGTCGTTTGGGGTAACAAATGCACTGGTTGCTTTTATGGAATTAATGAATCGAATATTTCAACCCTATATGGACCAGTTCGTAGTGGTATTCATTAACGATATATTGGTGTATTCGAAGTCGAAAGAAGAGCATAGTACACATCTGAATATAGTTCTGCAGATTTTATGAGATAAGAAGTTATATGCCAAATTATCTAAATGTGAGTTCTGGTTGAATGAAGTGACATTCCTTGGACATGTGATTTCTACAGATAGAATTCGGGTTGATCCTCAAAAGATAAAAGTCATTTTGGAATGGGAAGTTCTAAAGAATGTGTCTGAAGTTCAAAGTTTTCTAGGGCTTGCAGGTTATTATTGAAGGTTCGTTAAGAACTTTTCGATGATGGCTTTGCCTTTGACTAAGTTGATGAGGAAAGATGTAACATTTGATTGGACTCCTGAGTGTCAATAAAGTTTTGAGGCATTAAAGAAAATTTTGACAGAAGCTCCGGTATTGGTTCAACCTGAGTCTGGTAAGAACTTTGTGATTTATAGTGATGCTTCCAATAATAGCTAGGGATGTCTATTGATGCAAAAAGGTAAGGTAGTAGCCTATGCGTCTAGATAATTGAAACCCCATGAAAAGTACTATCCAACGCATGACTCAGAGTTGGATGCAATAGTGTTTGCTCTTAAGATTTGGCGTCACTACTTATATGGTTATTGTTGTTACTTATATATCAATCATAAGATTTTGAAGTATCTGATGACTCAGAAAGAACTGAACTTGAGGCAGAGAAGATGGGTGAAATTTCTAAAGGATTATGATATGATAATTGATTTCAATCCGGGAAAAGCAAATGTGGTAGTGGATGCCTTAAGTCGGAAGACGTTTGCAGCCTTACGAGCTCTAGATGCCAAGTTGTCATTGGATGGAGATGGTGTTATATGTGCAGAATTGAAGCTTAAGCCAACATGGTTAGATAGAATTAAAGAACTACAAACCAAAGATGAAAAATGTTTGAAGAGGTTGCAACAAGTAAAGAATGAAGAAACTAAAGATTATGAGATTAAATCTGATGGGAATTTGTATTATCGAGAGAGATTGGTTATTCCAGATGATGAGGAATTGAGGAATAATCTATTAATAGAAGCTTATTGTAGCCCATTTACAATGCACCAGTAAGTCAAAGCTGAGCATCAGGTTCTGTCGGGATTATTGCAACCAATGTCTATTCCTCAGTGGAAATGGGATAATATGACAATGGATTTTGTGACGGGGTTACCCTTGACTCCGAACAAAAGAGATTCAATTTGGTGATCGTTGATCGATTGACTAAATCAACCCATTTCATTCCCGTACGAACTAATTTCTCCATATATAAGTATATTGAACTGTACATTAGGGAGATTATTCGATTGCACGGTGTACTATTTCGATTGTTTCGGATCGGTATCTTAGATTTACATCAAGATGTTGGAAGACCTTACATGGAGCATTAGGAACTCGATTGAATTTAAGTACAACATTTCATCCCTAGACGGATGGACAGTCCGAGCGGACTATACAAATTTTGGAAGATATGTTAAGAGACTATGTGATTGAATTTAAAGGATCTTGGGAAAATATTTGCCACTTGCTGAATTTGCTTACAACAATAGCTATCAGTCAAGTATCAATATGGCTCCCTATGAGGTTTTATATGGGAGAAAGTTTCGTACGCCCTTGAATTGGTACAAGCTTAAAGATCAGGAAGTTCTTGGTCTTGAGTTAATTCAGGAAGTGGAAGAGAAAGTTCAAGTAATTCAGAACAATCTTAAAGCGGAAACTGATATATATAAATCATATGATGATCTTAAGAGGAAAGAGATCGAGTTTCAGACTAGAGATAAAGTATTTTAAAAGTGTCTCCCTAGAAGAAGGGGTTAAGATTTGGACGAAAAGGAAAGCTTACTCCTCAGTTTATTGGACTTTATGAGATCATTAAAAGAGTAGGACCAGTGGCATACCAATTAGCTTTGCCACCTGAAATAGAGAAGATTCATGATGTTTTCCATGTTTTCATGCTTCGGAGATATAGGTCTGATCCTTCTCATATTGTTACACCAGAAGAGATAGAATTGCAGAATGGCCTAACCTATGAGGACGAACCGTTACAAATATTTTCTCACGAGGTGAAACAGATATGAAATAAACTATTCCATTGGTCAAGGTGTTATGGAGGAATCACAGGGTAGAGAAAGCAACGTGGGAGCGTGAAGAGGACATGAGGAATCAGTACCCCCATCTCTTTGTGCAATAAAAATTCAAGGATGAATTTTCAAAAAAGGGGAAATTTGTAACATCCCAAACACCGGGTTAGTGACCAAATTATAAAATTTCAAATTTAGTGACTAAAGCGGGTAAATTGAAAAGTCAAGGACTTATATGGAAAAGTTTTATGTATGATGAATATCAAAGAATGATGATTAGAAGGGTAAAATGGTCATTTGACAAAGAAATGAATTAAAAATGTAGTATGGTGAGGATATATACACGTGGAATTAAAGGAATAAGGGGAAAAAAATTCCAGAAAACTCTTCTTCACACTTCTTCCTCTTTCAGCCGTGAGCTACCAAAAGCAAAGGTGAGTTTCTTGCTAGTTGATTATCCATTGAATTTAAGTTTGGTTTATGTTCTTTGAGTAATACTTAAGCTTAAGTTGTCTTAAAACTATAAATGAAGGAATTTGGAAAGATTAAATATAAGAGGTCTCTAAATGAAATCTTGGGAGAGAGTTATTAAGTAGAGTTTGAGACTATAATTGACTTGTCATCAGATAAATTGAGAAGTATGAAGTGTTAGAATTGAATTTGGAGTATCTTGGAAAATTTTAGGATTCTTGGTTTCAGGAGTTAGGATGAAATATTAAATATGAAGATGTGTTATATGAATATATGATAGGTTAAATAAGTGGAGTTAAGTTTAGTAGTATTAAAGGAGCTCAAATGGAAGGTATATGTAAGTATGGGTGAATTTTTGAACTAAAAATATGAATTTTGGGCATGGGGTATCGGTATTGTTCATACAATATCGATACTTTCAAGAGATAAGGGTCAAAATTTGAAAGAGTGTATCGATACCATATGAATAAGTATCGACACCATAAGCCAAAATTGGACAAATTATGCAATGGGTATCGATACCTAAAGGGTAGTATTGATACTAAGGGTATCGATACCATAAGGTGTGTATCGATACCATTTTGAATTAAGGATTCTAGAACTGAGAAAGGGTATCGATACCCAAGCTTGGTTTTGATACCACATCTAGGGAAGTATCGGTACCATACCTTAGGTACTGATACTATTCAAAGAGAAAAATTGTATTAAGCCTTTCTTTTAGCTTGAGTTATTAAGAATCAAATTATAATACTTAGGATTCTGATATGCATATCAAATGTATGATTGTGTAGATATCAAACATAAGCAAGTTATGGAACAATCGAAGAGTTAGAAACGATCAAGAGAAAGATAAAGTCATAGAAGTGATTGGAACAGGTGAGGCTAAGGTTAGTGCATAACATAGTTAGTATAGATGTTTTATGGAAATAAGACTTGTGATAAGTTTTTTTTTTTATACTTGATTTCATGATCTCATATTCATGTACATGCATATGTTATGATTATAATGAGTACATGCATAACTTACACAAGCTTTAATATGATATGATATGTGATGTATGCGAACATAAGAGAACAAATCTAAGCTATATGTTATAAGACAAGTGATTATATGTGTACATGTGAAATATGAGATGTGGTTACATGAGAAATGATAGAAGATATATGAATATGTGGAACACGTCAATATGTAAGCTCATGTTATATGATATGAGAGTTGTAGGTATATTTGGCATACCAAGAGTCGAGGGTTCTATGTGGTCCTTCGGAATATATATGTAATCCTTTGGAACATATATTCGGTTCTTCGGGATACATATTTGGTCCTTTGGAATATATATGTGATCCTTCGGGATATATATGTGGTCCTTCGGGACAAATTCTATGTGCCCCTAGTGGGAATCTATACGAGCTGTGGTGACAGTATATGTGCACAACTTCAATGTACTCACGTACCTCAAGTTCTCAGTAATGTACAGGGGCACACAAATGATATAAACCGAATTAACACCTTATAAGATTATATGTATTATTTGTGCACTCCATGATTATATATGTTATGGTTGAGTAAATATATGGATATTGTAATTTCATGTTGGAATTATAGAATCATATGTTTCATGAATTCATTATTGCATATTTATATTATGTCTCACTAAGTTTGTGACTTAGCGTGTGAGTGTTTCACACGTAGGTACCAAAAAGCAGGAGGATCAGAATTAGGAGTTGCAGAGACAGCATACCTCTACCCACAGATCAGATCAGAAGTAATTCGCAAAGTATGTATTTTTTTGTATTAAGTGTGGTTGCATGTAGACAAAGTGGTGAATTACATATGCTCTGATCAATTTTGTATTATTTTGGGCAAACTTATGTAACGTAACAACTTTTATTTTAATGAAAATTTAAATTTTCATGATTTTGTAAGAGTCAAAGATTTGAAAAGTCAATGTGACACCTCAGATTTGAATCTGAGTCGGGTAAGGGTTGGGGTGTTACATATATCCTTCCCACGTGTAACCGACTCCCGAACTCGTTAAATCAAATTTTTGGTAAACGCATACCAGTTTTTGTCTTAAAAAGCAATTTTTCTTAAAATTGTTTTAAAAGACATATTTAGGTATTCGACTTACTTAACCCAAAGGACGATGGCGACTTCCTTTCAATTTAATTCAAACTAATTCAAAAACCCCACTTTTTAAATTAAAGTCATAATTGTTTTTAAAATAATATTTAATTGGTTTTAAAAAAATGGTTAAGACAACTTGGTGACTCCGCTGGGGACTTTTATAGAGAGTCGGCCTTTAAGTCGCTTACACATTATTGTTGTGGTGGAAATTATGGGTTTGAGTCTATAGTTAACTTATGATCCATTTATTGAAGTTTCTAATTTCTTTATTTTTCATACTAACGATCTAATCATTATATTCAGCAGCATGAAAGTTCCTTTTGTGAGTTTTACTTTTTCATTTTTTGAGTCAAAGGTTTGTATGTTCCTCCTCACACACATCACGTGCATTTGAATAACATGAGCTCTAGACACAAGCTTCGATCCAAATAAGTCAAGGTGTACTTTACTCTTGTAAGAATTTATTCTTTATATGAGTTTTAGCAAATTACCCATGGGATACATACCTTGTACCTTTGTAGGGATTTATTCATCGTATGGGTATAAGGCAGTGAATCCCCTCAAATTGAACTTGTTCTGTTTGAAACCTGTAATGGGTGAGGATCGAGGGTTTGGTAGCCCAAGGGGTACCGACATCAAGGAAAATTTGAGTACCCTTTTTCCTGTTAGAGCCGAAACCATGCATATAGTGAACCGTAGAACGGTCACCCTAGGTATAACTATACCGAACTCTGTTCGTCAGTAGGTGCCAAATTAGGTGTACACAAAGGAGGAACGTTTCTAAACTTTTACCTTTTACTTTAAGTTTGTAGAATATATTTATTCTTTTTGAATAAAAGCATGCGAACTAGATACCATGCGGTTAGGATTAATTTCTTGAAAATAATCATTTTGGGTAAAAAGCATGTCTGGGTAGGATTGTTATTTAATAAAAGCATGTTCAGGTAGATATCATGATTGGATAGGTGATAGTTATCTTTAAATAGCATCTTTTAATTTCATTGATTATTTTTCCCGCACTAACTTATTTCTTTTCTATTTTGTTTGTGTCATTTTCACTTTTTTTGCATTGTATTTCATCGACATGACATAATGTGAAAATGTTGATCCGCAAGGGGATATTTATGAGAAAATTTTTACAAGAAGAGGTAAAGGTTTTCAATCAAGCAGTCGTATACACAGACATACACCAAGGGTTAAAAGAAGTTCAGAGAGTAGAAGAACGAGACTTACTTGAAGATCATGCAGAATTCGAGACTGAAGTGATGATCTACTGATCCGAGGAGTAATATAGCAGCAGATCCTTATATACGATAATTTCATCGTTAACCACCAAGAAGCGACGCACTGACTTCAGTACCGTTGGGGCAGTAACAAAGATAGGTTACAGAGCGCCTGAGGGGAATCATTTTCAAGGACGAAGATTCGAGACGAAGCAGTGATCCACTTCAGACTCAACACCTAAACAAAAGCATGGCTGTAAAATGGGTTGTCTTGTTATGTGAAGGCTTTTATTTCTGGTAAAAATTATTCTATGATATTCATCGTTGGGATCAACATTTTTGCATCTTCATTTGCATCATTGCATTTTGTATGGCATTCATTTAAGCATTTTAACATGCATTAATTATATCTCGTGGGGGACTTTGAGGAAGTGCTTGTAACTGTGCAACTTCGTTCACACAGTAATGAGAATGGAAGCAAAATTTGAGAAGCTGAAGAAAGAGTTGGAAGAGAATTTGCAAAGAATACAAACAGAGAGGGGAGATAAAATGGAGCAGGCGCAAAAGGCAACCGTGGATAGTATCTTGCAAAACCAAAACGACCTAGTTAACCAAATCATAACACAACTGACTGGACTCAACCAAGAAAGAGGCAAAGAGAAGATTTCCTCGACCAGAGAAGCCTCTGAATGTGTGATGGCACACGCTAATCCAAAAATACTCATTTCGCCCCACAAGCTTCCAAGCCACCGAGAAGGCTTCTCCGCCACTAAAACTCGTACAATTGTGATAGATCATTGGGGTAATTCTACTGATCACAACATGTCTTCTCCTGATGCGATGAGAAGAGAAAAAAATAAGATCCCAACAAACTTAAAATAATGGTGCAGAGAGACATTCAAATGAATGAGAGGACAAAGCTCCCATAATGAAATGGATGCAAGAGAACTAGTCTTAGTTCTTGACTTGGTGCTCCTGCCCAAATTCAAAATGCACGAGTTTGAAAAGTAAATGGAACCAATTGCCTTAATGATCATCTCACGATGTTTATTATAAGGATGACTGGATATACCAACAATGATCAGATATTGATCCACTGTTTTCAAGACAGTCTGACTGGGCCCACTTCTAGGTGGTATAACTAATTGATTCGTACTCAAATCCGCTCCTGAAAGGATTTGGCTCGTGCCTTTTTGGGTCGTTACAAGCACATGAATGATATGGCCCCTGATCAAACAATACTGTAAAATATAGAGATGATGAGTAATGAGAGCTTTCGACAATACACACAATGATAGAGGGATGTTGCAGTTCAAGTGCATCCACCAATGATTGAAAAAGAGTTCATCACTCTATTCATCGACACATTAAAATATCCATATATCAATTACATGATACGAGCTGCTACTAAGAGTTTCTCTGACATCATCATGTGTGGAGAAATGATTGAAATAGCTGTAAAAAATGGCCAGATAAGAGGCGCTAGCAGTATTGACAATGAGGAAAGAGCTAAGATTAACATAGTAGGGTCTTATCTAGCCAATCAAGGGACTAGACCTCATAATGTCTTCCATAAAAAGACTTGTATCAATCTAATCCCAATGACGTAAGAGGAATTGCTCCCAACGCTAGTTGAGAAGAAACTTGTGATTCCAGTTCAATCCAAACCAAGAGAGACTCCGTATCCTGAAGGCCATGATGTTAACTCCATAAGCAGCTATCATTTGGGAGTTTAAGGCACACCACTGAGAATTGTAGGGCATTGAAACGCAAGGTCCAAGATCTGATCGATTCAGGGGTATTGACATTCAAATATAATGGGGCATTCTGATCAGGAGTAGGTTGGGGCATCCATCAAGGGTTTTGTTTCATTCTCATCAAAATCATTTCATCTTGTTTGAACTTGTTTTTCTTTTTTATGTTTGAATGTTTGTAAGTCGCATGACCTTTGAACATTTTAAATAAAATGATTCCTTCTGAGGAAATTAGCAATAAGCAAATTTTAATCTTGAAATTCTTTGAATATCATCTTAATTAAAAGCTTTTTAATAATTGAGGTTGTAAATCTTTGACAAATGATAATATTGAACCTTGCAAAATAAGTACCTTCGATCTTACTCCAGAATATGCACAAGAATACATACCCTTCTCCTGTAGGGATCTAGCTAGTTTTCTCTTCACATGGAGAGTCAATCAGTGGCTTGGTATTCAGGTATGTGTTAGGAGCGAACATAATGGTGCATATAGCACATGAAATTGCTAAGCTAATTGGTTTATACTTTCGTTGAGGACATTCAATGATGATCATGATCTTCACATATGGAATGGTCGAGTACGTGAATCTAGTATAGGTCAGTTGCTTGGGAATTGAACTCTAACGATGAGATTTTCTAACTTTCAACAAACACCGGGACTATAACAGTTTTTTCTTGACAAGCTTAAGAAATGGAATTCGTATACCCAAATATATATATATATATAATAAAGTTCAGCTATTCTTCTAAAGCAATTGGTTATAGAGAAAACTTGAAAGCCCTGGCTTTATGAATAGATTACATTCAAATCATGACATTGATCGGGTACTTGGCAATTTGATGTTTGCTCCACTGTGGTTGTCAAGTCGAAGACTTTGTGATGACATGAATCCTTCAGCTAGCCGAACAAAGGCAATTATAATATATATATACACACACAATAAAGATGAATTCAACTAGCCAAACAATGAAAAATTAAATCAAATTTACTAAATAAGGAGTTTCGGTGAAAATGAGCCAAGGGAGTTGGGAACATCTGTTATACTCAACTTCACACGAGCACTCAAGAATCTCATTTTTAGACCGATATTTTGCGCTGCCTTTTCTAGAGGAGTCTACGAAGCTGAACAAATGGAAGATTTCAGAGAAATGAAATAGAAGTGTTCTAAAATTCTAGCAATTGACTATGCTAGATGCGTCATTTTGTCCAACTCGGATTAAAATGCCAAACCAAGAAAGAGGGGCATGTCCTAATTTTTACGATGACCGAGGAAAAGGAAAATGGACAAATCGATAAAATAAACCTCATAATATAGGAAGCTAACCTCAAAACCAACATGTATATCTTGATATTTGTTAAAGATTTACGGTTATCAAAAATTAAAAGAGCAGTTGATTTTTTATATTCAATGAATTCATGTTTTGTGATTTGCTCCGATTGTGAGGCCGAAAAAGAGGTATTATTTTAGTTCATTTGACAATAAAAAGTCACATATTCTTTCTTCGTTAAGTTGTTTTCAAAGGAAGAAAAACGTTTTCAAACAAGATAATCTCTCTAGAATCATATCTTGGAATTCAACAAATATCTCTCTGAAGCTCATGATCGAAGTTGGGGGAAGGGAAGTTAAATTTTTTGGAGCAAAATTTGATGGGACAAGGAAAACAAATTGTCTCAGGTTGAGATTTATAAGAGTACACACTAGTGGAAATAAAGACAAATTGAATCAGGGATAGAGTGAAGACTGTTCACGCAACCATTCCCCTTCCAAATCATCACGTACACATATCAACACATACATACATAATACATGAAATTTGCATCTTTGCATCAAACATTCATCATCATGTGCATTAAATACATTTTCCCCCTCTCTAGAGGACAAACTCAATAATTAATCAAATCAAACACATCAAATAAACTTCATCATGACACCCATAAACATCCAAGATAATCATCCATAAATGCATCATTGATTTTTCAGGAAATAAAGGTTCGGAAATGACCAAATGTCTCTAGCTTGAAGAAACACTATCATCTAAAGATTCAACATCCTGAAGTGAAAGATCAAATCTTTTAAAGGTAGCTAATTGTCCTCAACATGCAGGAACAAGCACATTATTTGTCTCCTTTGATGTTGTTTCTCTCGAAACAAAGTCTCTTCTTGCTAGAGAAATTTTTTCTTAAAAACAAATGTTGTCTCACTTGAGATAGTTTTCTCTAAAAACAAATTTTGTCTCGCTTGAAACAATTTTTCTCAAAACAAATTTCATCTCGCTGGAGACAGTTTTTTCTTTAAAACAAAATTCTAAAATTGTTTCACTTGAAACAAAATCAAAAATCTTTGTGTTTGTTTCCTTTGAAAAAAAGTTTTGTCTCTTTTGATACAGTTTCTCTTAAAATAAATATTTGAGTTTGTTTCCCTTGAAACAAAGTTTTGTCTCTCTTAAGACAGTTTCTCTTGAAAAATATTTGAGTTTGTTTCCCTTGAAACAAAGTTTTGTCTCTCTTGAGACAATTTCTCTTAAAAAATATTTGAGTTTGTTTCCCTTGAAACAAAGTTTTGTCTCTCTTGAGACAATTTCTCTTGAAAAACCTTTGAGATTTTTTCCCTTGAAACATGTTTTGTCTCTCTTGAGACGGTTTCTTTTGAAACCATTATCCCTAAATATGGCCAGTCATCCTCATCATGTAGGAATCGTGTCATCCCCCGACCAGATATCCTCATCACGTATGAGCCATGTCATCCTTAGATAACCAGCCATCCTCATCACGTAGGAACCGTGTTATCATCCTTAAACATGGCCAGTCGTCCTCATCACATAGGAACCGTGTCATCCCCGACCAGTCCTCCTCATCACGTAGGAGTCGTGTCACCCCTAGATAACCAACCATCCTCATCGAGTAAAAATCGTGTTATCATCCCTAAAGATATCCTACCGTCCTCATCACGTAGGAACCGTGTCATCCACCGACCAGATCTCCTCATCACGTAGGAGCCGTGTCACCCTTAGATAGCCAGACTTCCTCATCACGTAGGAATCGTGCTATTTCCCAATTTTACCTAAAAACGATCATAACTCTTCATCACGTATAAGTAATGTCGTCCTTCAACAACAAACATATCAAATTTCAAAGCCAAAAAAAGAGAATCAAACAAAAATTGGTTGTATTTTTCGTCTTTGCCCTATTCTTGTTAACACAAGAATGTGCAAAGAGCGGCAGCTGTAGACACCTGTTTTTGTCTGGGTCTTAATATATATATATATATATATATATATATAATTATTATTATTATTATTATTATTATTATTATAATTACTTTCTTTACAGGCCCTCAACACGAAGCCCAATCAAACCCAACCTCAATTACAAGTGACCAAATTACTCAGCCCACTCAGCAACCAACCCAATAGAGTAGACCCGAGGCCCAGCCGACCCAAACCGGCCCAGCAATCGACCCAGACCCGCTAAGGTTTCCCTTCTTTTCCCAGCATCACCTCACCCATGGCCCTTGGATCTGGACCCATCTAACGGTCTAGATCACTTTAGGGATTAGGGTTTAAAACCCTAAAATATCATCAACCATCGATGCTTGGCCTTCTAGCTCCAACCAGCGCGTGCACATCACCACCCTACTCTCGAACCACGTGAGATGCCGCCGTTGACCTCTTGAGCCATTGCCAAACATCTCTCGAGCCGTTTTCATCGTCCACAGTAACACACCACATCAGTCAGCCAAAATCAGAGAAAATTTAATAAAAAAGTAAGCAAGTACAAAAGAAATCTAGAGCAAATCACCTTTAGTTAATCAAGGGAGATATGATACCATTATCATATCTCCTCGTAGCAAGGAGGAGAAGTCACAGAGGCAAGATAAAATAAAAAAGTAGAAGAGATTTGAGGACCAATTTTTAGTGAGAGATATTCGGAAGAAAAAATAAAAGAAAGAGGGAGAGAAAAACCACCAAAACCATTCTACCAAGAACATTTAAGCCATTGATCCCTCATGTTATGCCATCTTATTGATGTTCGATTATGGTCGCTATGTTTATAAATGTTTCATTTTAGTCTCTGATTTCAGGTGTTGTGTATTTTTTATGTTTGAATTTGACCCTGATATTTGTAAATCTTTTATTTTAGTCACTGCTTTACATATATGTTTAATTATTATTTGGCATGTCATGTTTCTAGTTTACTTCATTTTGGTCCCTAACATTTTTTTGGATTATTTTCATTTCTATACCCATTTTATGTACTGTATTTGATTGTGGATCTGGTTTATTTGCATTTGTGGTGCAGCCTCTCAAATTGATGTTAGTAACAGTTTGGTCCCTTAAATTTTCTAATATATTTATTTGGGTTATTTATATTTTTGATGTGTAATGATTTATTTTTATTTCAGTCTCTTATGTATGTATATATTTCACACGTTATGTATTTTCATGTACAACATTAAATGAATATTATTAGTTTTATGTTGTAAATATTTTATTTTACATTTACAAATCACATTTGTTTCTATTGTATTTCGTTAATTATTAATATTATTCGAATATTTTCAAGAATTACATTTGTAGAACGGGCGTGGAAAGTATCACTTAATCGAAGTGTTGCAGTCCGATACGATGTTTGAACAAAATGAGAGCTTGAAATGAATCGAAGCAATTTTAGTGTTAATTAATTGGTTTTAATTCAAATGATGCAATGTATGTTTCTAAATGGCAAATTCATGTTATTTTTCGCAAATGTCAATTTTCAATTTATATTTTGTTCGAGTTTTTATCGAGGAGGGAATACTCTTTAATAGATGAGAAGTAGTTGAGATAGCTTTCCCGATAGAGGATTGCTAATCTCGAGATTTCTTTTCAAGTTAAGGAATTTTCCCTAATGAATAATTCAAAGCAAATTAAAGCAACTTAATGGATCATATAATTAACTTTATGTTCGATTCATGATTTCCACCATTTACGACAATGTGTACGCGACTAAGTACCAATTTTTTGGCGCCGTGGGGGTGCATATCCTTCCCCACGCGTAATTGACTCTTGAACCCGTTAAATCGGATTTTTGGTAAACGCATGCCACTTTTTTCTTAAAAATTGATTTTTCTTAAAATTGTTTTAAAAGACGTTTTTAGGTATTCGACCTACATAACCCAAAGGTCGATGGCCACTCCCTTTCAATTTAATTCAAACTAATTCAAAAACCCCAATTTTTCAAATTAAAGTCATAATTATTTTTTTAAATGATATTTAATTATTTTAAAAAAAATGTTTATGACAGAACCATTCTTGGAATCAATATGAACAGGTAAATAGTCATGTGCTTTGTATTTAGAGCGAATAACCTTAACCCATAAGATGTCAGGTTGAGTGACAATTTTATAACTTATTTTAACCATGAAGGCCTCGTTCTAGGTTTGGAGAGAACGAATACCAAGCCCTCCATGGATATAAGTTTGACAACAATTCTTCTAACTTATGAGGGCAGTAGACGAATACCTATTGAAACCACCTCAAATAAAGCGACGGGCTATCTGTTCAAACTGATCACATACGCCTTTGGGATGGTCACAATATGCATGAAATAACTAGGAGGAGGGAACATTATAATCCCAGGCTAATTTTCAATTGTTTTTCTGTGTTCCAATTGGCCTGTTGAAGATGTAAATAAGTTAACGGGACGGAACACTCACCATTTTGCTCCCAACGCCATGTAGCTGGTCTTCAACCATGTCATCACTAGGAGGAGGGACAACAATCACTCACTGAAGAGTTTCAACATCACCCGACTGGCCATAGATAGTTTGATGGCCACCCAAGAGCAAAGTTTATTACGGGTTTTGTCAATACTAAATTGAAAAGTGCTCTTAGTGACTCTTTGGTGTAACAAAGCATACCCAAGTACTTTTCAAGTGTTGGATATATGAACTGCAAAACTACACCGTTAGCACTGACTGGAAATATAAACAGTAATTAAAAGGAACAAATTCGTAAACCGTGTCGTGGTAAAAACCACTGCCTTAGAAACGAATTCGCCCCGATGTGTGTAATTGCTGCAGTAGGCGGACCGTCCCCCGAGGTTAACACGGTCGCTCCGAATTCCATACACCCAAAATCAGAGTGGACTGCTAGTGGTATTGCTCTTCTGATTGGAAAGCACTCAGAGAGAACTCATAGAGAGAACTGTAGAAAACACTTTTGTAAGTGAATTGTGAATGTTTGAGAGTGAGTTGAGAAACTGAATATAGCTCTCTATTTATAGGCTAGAAATAGGGTTAATATCGTCCATAAAATTTCAGGATTAAATCTCTTCTTTTGTAACAGCTGAAACGCCTAGATGAACCTGACTCAAAAATAGTCAGGTTCATTGCATCATTATTCAGCTGTTATAACTCCTGAAATTATATCATGTAACCCCTGGAATTAAATCAAATAACTCCTGTAACTCCTGATATTAACAGCTTGTCTCCTCTGTACAAAGCTGGAAATCAGTCCAGATACATCTTAACGTTTTTGATTTAATTTAGGAAAAAGTTGTTTAATTTCTGATAACTCATAAATCAGTTGTTATCATTTGAAATTTAAACAGTCATCAACAGCTTATAAATATCAGTTGAAATCTTTCACATTTTCCATTTGTTTCTTTCAAAGAGAAATTCCTCAAGAATTTTCTCTAAAAAGATAGTATTCGCGCGGACGTGTCGAAGACACGTATTACCACGAGCACGAGCACGACCACGACCACAACCACGAGCCGAGCCGTGCCGTGCCGAGCCGAGACGAGACGGACGGCGGCGGCGGCAGTGCGCGAGAGTCCCCCTTGTTCTCTATCACTCAACAAGGAAGTGGGAAAGCCAAGCCTTAAATACCATTCCCAATAGTGTTTCCAATACTATGTGGGATTGAGCATTACCAACATTCCCCTACTAATGCGAAAGAAATCTTCTGAAACTTGAAAACAAACTTTCCAGAAAGCAATAGCGAGATTAGTTGCTTAAGCACTAGTGAACGTATCTGGAACTAGTACATAGTGATGATGAGCAATCCTTCTCTTAGATAAGTGAAACTAGTCTGGAACTTTCTAAGATCAGGGTAAACTCATAACACACAACTAACCCCTTCATCCACCTGAGTCCTCGATGTGTAAGATATATATATACAAAGTATATATTTAGCCATCTTACCTCAGGATTCTAGTAAGTGTGCTAGAAAAATTGCCCAACATTTTTCATAGAAGGCGGCTAACCCTTCTCACTTACATAGGTTATTTCATCAAGTTTATCTCAACATAAACCACCCTTTAAAAAAGGATATGAAATAATTAAGAGCTTTTATAATAGCTCAACCTCACAAAGGGTATGGTGACTTTTTTCAAGTTCATTATTAATGAACCACCCAAACTCTGGGCTAAAAAAGTCATTAAAAATAAATATTCAACCTCATTTATCGGTAAATTCAGTAAGTCCTTCTCACTAGAACCATCCAAATACTTGGATTTGAATTTATTAAGAGTTTAACAAACTCAACCTTTCTGTAGGTAAGTTCATCATTTCCTACCCACTCACTCTGGGTTATGAACTTATTAAGAATAGATATTCAGCCAAAATCGGTAAATTCATCAAGTCTTTCTCACTAAGACCACCCAAAGCCTGGGCTATGAATTTATTAAGAACAATTAAGCTCATCCTGGGCATGCACATTATTCATCATAGGGATAGGCAGTAGGAATGTGCACTATGAGTCTTTCCATGGTTTCGTTTGACCACATGGAACTTAGATAACTAAGTTGGGTATCCACCATGAATTCCTCAATCAATGGGCTTTAGACCCATCCCCCTCGACGAATCTAGGACCAGCTTCCGACTTAACCCTTTGGTAAGTGGATCTGCTAGGTTCCTTTCCGACTTCACATACTCTAAAGAGAGCACTCCATTCTTTATTAAGTGTCTCACTGACTCATGTCTTATACGAATGTGTCTTTTCTTACCATTGTAAGCTTGGTTCTTAGCCACACATATCACAGCTTGTGAATCACACAATATTGAAACTGGAGGAGTCGGTCTTCCCCATAACAGAATATCTACTAACAAACTTCTGAGCCACTCGGCTTCTTGCCCAGGTAGGTCAAGAGCTATAAACTCTGACTCCATAGTAGAACGAGCAATACAAGTCTGCTTTGATGATTTCCACGAGATTGTTGCTCCACCCAAAGTAAAAACATACTCGCTCGTAGAGCTTACCTTATCATTATCAGAAACTCAGTTGGCATCACAATATCCTTCCAGTACCGCAGGAAAGCCAACAAACTCAAGTTTCCAATCCAAAGTACCCTTAAGATACTTCAATAAGCGTTTAAGAGCAATCCAGTGCTCACCACTCGGATTATGAGTATATCTACTCAGTCTACTCACAACATAAGCAATATCAGGCCGAGTATAGTTCATTAAGAACATTAAGCTTCCGATTAACTTAGCATATTCAGTTTGGGAAATGCTACTTCCTTTATTCTTAACTAGATGTATGCTAGGGTCATAAGGAGTTCGAACAGGGACGACATCAAAACTGTCAAATTTCTTTAGCACTTTCTCTATATAATGTACTTGACATAAAGAAAATCCCTTCTCAGTTTTGGTAACTTTGACTCCTAAGATTACATCTACTTCTCCCAAATCTGTCATCTCAAACTTAGTGGACAAGAAATTTTAAACTTTGTTAATAGACTCAATGTTAGAACTGAAAATCAACATGTCGTCAACATAAAGACTTATGATAACACATTCAGTGTCAAACATCTTTGAATATACACAAGCATCTGAACCATTCACAACAAAACCAAAACTAAGAATAGTTTTATGAAATTTCTCATACCACTGTTTAGGAGTCTGCTTAAGTCCATAGAGTGACTTTTTGAGTCTACAGACTTTGCCTTCCATACCAGGTGCTTCAAAACCTAGTGGCTGCTCCATGTAAATCTCCTCATCTAGATCTCATTCAAGAAAGCAGTCTTAACATCCATTTGATGTACCTGCAACTTATGAATAGAGGCTAGTGCAAATAATGCACGAATCGTTGAGATTTTTGTAACGGGAGAATATGTATCAAAGTAGTCTATACCAAACCTTTGAGTGAACCCTTTGACGACTAACCTTGCCTTGTACCGCTGAATCGAACCATCTGGCCTTAGTTTCTTCCAAAGACCCATTTGTTGGAGATTGGTTTGAATCCCTTAGGCAAGTCAACTAATTCCCAAGTATGATTAGACATTGTCGATTCTAGTTCATCATTAACAGCACTTTTCCAAAAACTAGCATCGATAGATCTTATAGCTTCTTCAAAAGTTTTAGGATCCTCATCTAACAGAAAAATTTGAGCTATAGGATCTGAAATGGAGTCTAAATCATTTATCTCAGAAATAAAGGAAGTAATAAAGTCTGGTCCAAAAGAGGTTTTAACTCTTTGCCTTTTACTTCTTCTAGGCTCGAAATCAATTTGTTCAGAAGACCTAGCAGGATTACTAGAAGAAGTGGATGAAATATATTCTATTTGTGTTTCAATATTCATTCTCGGTTCCTTTAAAGGAAAAGTATTTTCAAAGAAAACAACATCCCTTGACTCACAAATAGAATAATCTTGTAAAAGCATGAATCTGTATGCAGCACTATTCGTAGCATACCCTATAAACACTGCATCAACAGTTTTAGGTCGATGGTGGACTTCTTAAAGTCTGGCAAACCCACTTTGGCCAGACACCCCCACACTTTCAGGTATTGTAAATTAGGAGCGTATCCTTTCCACAATTCATATGGGGTAGAATCTAATTTCTTATGAGGAACCCGGTTCAAGATATGAGTTGCCGATAGAATGGCTTCCCCCTACATGTTATCAGATAACCTGAACTTATTAGTGAAGAATTCATCATCTCTTTTAAAGTTCTATTTTTCCTTTCGGCTATACCATTCTGTTGAGGAAAATAGGGGGCTGAAGTTTCATGAATTATACCATTCTCTTTTAAAGTTCTATTTTTCCTTAAATACTATTCCCAATAGTGTTTCCAATACTATGTGTGATTGAGCATTACCAACACCAAGGTCATTGGATCGCTGGAATCTTAATCTGCCGTAAATATTACCCGCCATGATATCACCGTTATTAGCGGAAAAGAAAAGTTTGGTCTTATTCGAGTATACTTTATGACCAGGACATTTATTGAATTGACCAAAAAAGTATCGAGGAGTTGGTTTGGTTATCAATCGATTTGTCCTGTAAGACAAGGTCATCTACAAAAAATATTGGGATGCACAGGCCTTCACGAGATAGAATCATCGGATCCCAAAGCTCGATATTCATAACATGATGGATAACCGTTCCATGTAGAGAATAAACAAGGCGACAGCGGACAACCTTGATGGATACCACGAGACGGTTTGAAATCCTCGGAAAGAGAGTCATTCCAAAGAATTTGAGTAGTGGAAAAGAAGTTAGCCTCCATAATATTCCGGTGATATTGTCAGGACAACCCATATCCTTAATAGAATCCAAAAAATATCATTTGACTCGATCATAAGCCTTCTCTAAATTGACTTTCACAATCATCCATTGAGTCTTCCCCTTTTTTTTTCTTTTTCATTGAATGAATGATCTCTTAAACAATAATAATAATAATATCGATGATATTACACCCAGTAATAAAGCTAGCTTGGTTTGGAACAATAAACTTCGGAAAGATGGGCTTGAATTTATTACTATGATTTTCATCACAAGCTTGTATCCGAAAAGGTCTCAGACTCTCCATTTTAGAAATGAGGACCAGCAGATTTTATTAAAATTGACTTCAATAGAATTCACTTTGAAGATGCCTCTGACCCAGGAACAAATAGATCGACCCACGGTGGGCCATTGACTTTAAAAGAAGAGAGCGTGCAAGCCATCTCCTTCAGGAGACTTGAGTGGATGTATGTCAAATAGGGCTTTCTTGATCTCCTCTTCCAAGACCCCAAAATTTAACAGATTGTAGTCAGCTTGAGAAATGCAGGGGAAAATATCCTGAATGAGAAAGGTTTCCGAGAAACTTTCATCATCACAATAAAGAGCAACAAAGAAGGTAATAGCTTCTTTACAGAGAATGTTGTCGTTAAAACACCATTCTTCGCTATTAATCTTCAAGGCTTGGTTCCGGTTGAAGTTGCGATAGCTGATCGCGCGATTATGAAAAAATCTGGTATTGTGATCCCCTTTCATAATCTAGGTGCTTCTCAATTTTGAGAATCTCCTCGTGATCTAAGACCTCTTCTAGAGTAGCCCGAATTTCCAGCTCCTCAGAAGGTTATTGTTCCCCATAATGTCCGTCTCCTTTTGAATCTCGGTTAACCAGTTTTTGATAGCCTTCTTTTGGAATAATGCCATAAGCATCCATGTTCCACACTTTAAGACCATTAGTAATAAAATTAATGGAACTAAGAATGTTACCTTCACGTGCCCAATTTCCACTGACCAATTTATTAAAGTCTGGATGCTTGACCCAACCATTAAGAAAACGAAAAAGGGCGTTGAGTTTTAGGCTCAGGAGCTTTGGCCGTCTGGATCAGAATCGACTTGTGATCAGACTTGATTTGGGGAAGGTGGTAGACGACCGAACCCAGGGAAAAGGTGAACCACTCCCCATTCACCTCCATATGGTCAAACCTCTCGATGACATTACCTCGTGTTCAAGTATACGTGGGTCCTTTGAAGTCAAGATCAACAAGGTTGTGGAACTCCAAAAAATCATGGAAGTGAGCACAACCATTGCCTCTCCTAGCACTGCCCCTTTTCTCATTACTATTCAGAATCATATTAAAGTCACCCGTAACGATCCAAGAGAGCTTGGTGTTAATTTGCAGGTTATTGATATCACTCCACAAGGCTTTACACTTATTTCTCTCAGGGTAACCAGACACGGAGGTGACAAGGAACGGAGGATAGAAGCTCATAGAAACTTTTGAGAGTAAATTGTGGATGGACTACGAGAATGTCGACCGTAACAGAGTGATTCCATAGGATCTAGATGCAACCGGAAAAGTCAGTAGCCTTGACTCTAAAAGATCTCTCAAACCCAAGCTTGGGGATAACCCGATCAACCTTTTAACCACTAATCTATGGTTCTAGAAGAGTTATCATATCCGGTTTTATGCTCAAAAGTGTATTTCTTAAGGACTTTTGGAAATATGAGCCCACCACATCCCTGACAATTCCAAGTTGTCAGATTGAAATCCATAGGAAATGAGGTAAATGAAGCAAAACTTTAGATATCACCCCCGTAACAGATGGCGATTGGATCACCTCCCTATGAGTTGAGGCGGCTCTCTACACTGTGGACTACATCTTACAAGGGAGTCAGTTGTGGGGTGGTAATGAAACAGTTAAGCTGTTAAGAATTGGTTAGGTGGTTAGAGTTGTTATCAGTTAATTAAGACTGCTAGCTAGCTAAGCCATTGTTCGTGAAAAGCTCTATGAGCAGCTATAAAAACAATGTACACAGTTACTTTGATAAAAAAGAAGAAAAGTTTCTGTAAATTGATAGTTCTAAAGTCAATATATCAAGATGGTATCATTCGCTAAATTTCCTGGGCAAAGGTTTCTTGTTTCCGCTGTGTAGAAGGCTCTTCTCTCAACTGTGACTAGCGTTGTTTGCTGCTCATCATGTTCAATAGCGATGCGTCTTCTCCAATAAAAAAGTGAACGTAGTTCTTGACGAAACGAACTTCTTGCTCTGGAAATAGCAAATCTTGCTGACAGTTCGCAGCCATCGCCTTGAGCGATTCTTGATGGGAACGATGAGGTCTCCGCTAGAGACCATAGTTAGCGATGAAGGAGAAGTCTTGCCCAATGAGCTGTTTGAAGAATTTGTCGCTCAAGACAGCGCCCTTGCGTCGTGGTTGCTCTCCACGATTAGCTCGCAGCTTCTGCCTCAGTTTGTGGGTGCTGAGACGGCGTCATCAGTCTGGTCCACGGTGCTTCAGTTCTTTGGGAACAGATCCACAACTGCTGTTATAAGCTTACACTATAAACTGCAGTCTCTCAAGAAAGGGGATGACTCGATGAGAGTATACATCACACGTGTAAAAGAAGTGTGTGATGCCTTGCAGTCGTGTGGCAGTGTCGTGTCCCAAGCTGAACATGTTGCCAGCATACTAAAAGGCCTTCCTCGAGAGTACCAGCCGTTTGTTGCAGTCATAACAACCACACGTGAAGCCCTAACTCCTGACATAGTGTACAGGATGCTACTGGATGCAGAAACCCAGTTAGCTGGCTTTGGTGATCAACCTGAAGTGTTGCCAATAAGTGCTAACATTGCTCAAGGGACAGGTTCAAACAAGTCATCCGTCTCTAACAACTATTACGATCGTAAGCCTTCTCGACCATCGACTAGTTCTGATAGAAGAACTGGTGGTAGAGGCAGAGGTCGTGGCCGTTATATGCAGTGCCAGCTCTGTGGTAAAAATGGCCACCTTGTAGACACCTGTTGGTATCGTTTTGATCATGACTTCCCTGGGGTTACAGCTGGTAGTAAGTCGTATTCAAAGGACCAGCCTGCAGATGCACATTACTCTGCATATGAAACTAAGCCTGTTGAGTGTGAAAGTTGTTGTGTTCAAAACAGCGGGTCTCAAATTGATACACGACCTCAAGCGCTTACCTCGACAACAAATCACGAACGATGTGTGGTGGACTCAGGTGCCACCCATCATGTCACCCCAGATGGAACAGTCCTTAGTCATAGAAATGACTACAACAGTCCAGGTAAGTTGGTAGTTGGCAATGGAGTAGCCTTAGACATCAAGGCAGTTGGTAACTCTATCTTATGCTCGTCTTCTAGAGCCTTACTATTAAACGACTTGTTGCATGTTCCTAGGATAACTAAGAACCTCTTGTCTGTTTTGAAGCTTGCTAGGGACAACAATGCCTTCTTTGAATTTCATGCACATGAGTGTTGCGTTCGTGATGAAGAGTTTGGGACTGTCTTACTTCGTGGAAAAGAAGAAGGTGGTTTGTATTCGTTTGCTGTTGATCCTCAAGTGACAGCTCTAGTTGCTGAAGAAGCTAGTTCCATGGCTGCTTCACTTAACTCCTACGAACTTTGGCATCGACGGTTGGGGGCCACCCCTCTCATGATAGTTTACTAAAAATTTGTAAAGAATTGAATGTAAACATTTCAAGGTCAATGAATAAAACGTGTCCTGCTTGTCAAATGGGGAAGAGTCATAAACTACCATTTCACAATTCGAACACTGTGTATGATACTCCTTTTCAGCTCGTGTTTACAGACTTATGGGGACCAGCACTAGTAACCTCAAATGGCTTTAAGTACTATGTCACCTTTATTGATGCGAGTACTAGACACTCGTGGCTTTATCTATTGAAAGACAAGTCAGAAGCCGTCGTTGCGTTTGGCTTGTTTCAGAAAATGGTCAAGAACCAATTCAACTTACCCATTAAAGTAGTCCAGAGTGACTGGGGAGGAGAATACAGGAGGCTGTCAACCTCGTTGGTTAAGGAAGGTATTTTGCATCGTGTGACTTGTCCACACACGTCTGAACAAAATGGTGTGGTGGAACGCAAGCATCGGCATATCATCGAGCTTGCACTTGTCCTTCTTGCTCAGGCGTCTATGCCAATACGTTTCTGGTCATATGCAGTCGTTACTGCAGTGCACTTAATCAATAGACTACCAACAAGAGTGTTAAAAGGGAAGTCACCATTTGAGAAATTTTTTGGCAAGAGACCTGAATATGAGGGGTTGAAAGTGTTTGGTTGTCAGTGCTTTCCACACTTGAGACCTTTCTTAAAACATAAGCTTGACTTTCGATCGCAATCGTGTGTCTTTCTTGGCTATAGTCCTCACCACAAGGGTTTCCAATGCCTTGCACCCAATGGCCGTATATATGTGTCTCGACATGTGATTTTTAATGAGCTAAATTTTCCTTTTGCAGGCCCTACTCATACAAGTTCCTCAGCTCACAAAATCAGTCCACAACTACTACCTCTAGAAGTGATTATCGATCTAGGAAAATTCGGTGCACATGGCGACGCTACCTTAATGGATGTGGGACGTGATGAAATAAACAGCGAGAGGGTTCTCTCAACTGGAACAGGCGCAGTTGATGAACATGTTGGAGCATCGAGAGCTGCAAGCCCGGGTGATGAGCATCCTGCTGCATCGAGAGCTGCAAGTCCGGATGATGAGCATCCTGTTACATCGAGAGTTGCAAGTCCGGATGATGAGCATTCTGCTGCGTCAAGAGTGGCAAGTCCTGCTTTGGTTAGTGATAATGAAAATTCTGTCACCCATATGACCAGTCAGGCGCATAATAGTTCCAGTCGGGCTGCTGCCAGTACATCTGCATCTACTCAAGAACAGCCTGCTGAAGGTGTACTCGGGAATAAACATTCAATGCTTACACGTAGTAAGTGTGGTATATTTAAGCCAAAAACATACACTAGCTTCTTCGATGACTCAACCCCTACCAGTATTCGAGCTGCGTTACAGTCTTCAAGTTGGAGAGCAGCAATTCAGGCAGAACTCGATGCCCTACAAGGAAATAAGACTTGGTCCTTAGTACCTGTACCCAAAGGACTTGATGTTGTTGGTTGCAAATGGCTTTTCAAGATAAAGAAGAATCCGGATGGGTCTATTCAACGATATAAAGCGCGCTTAGTTGCCAAAGGATACTCGCAAGTCCCTGGCTATGACTTTAAGGACACATTCAGTCCAGTTGTGAAGTTTGCAATGCTGAATGTAGTGCTTTCGTTGGCTGTCAGTATGAATTGGCTGTTGCGTCAAGTTGATGTGAATAACGCGTTTTTAAATGGAGAGTTGGCTGAGGAAGTTTTCATGCAACAGCCCCCAGGATTTGAAGAAGTGGCTGCAGATGGATCACCACTTGTGTGTAAACTACACAAGGCTTTGTATGGTCTTCGCCAGGCGCCTAGAAATTGGCATGACAAGCTTAAGGCGAGCCTTGAGCGGATGGGGTTTGTTGAATCCTTGGCTGATGTTTCGCTCTTTGTGAAGTGTGGAAGTGGTTGCTATACACTTGTTTTAGTTTACGTGGATGATGTAATTATTACTGGTGAGAGCACAGATGATATTGAGGGAGTGATTCGACTCTTGCAGGAGGATTTTTCTCTCAAGGACCTAGGAGAGCTGAGCTTCTTTCTAGGTATAGAAGTTAAGAGAACCACTGGCAAACTAGTGTTGTCACAAAAGAAATATGTTCCTGAGTTACTAGAGATGGTGGATATGTTGCATGCTACCCCTACTGCAACCCCTATGGTTGGGTCGACAAAACTAGTTCATGATGCAGGATCGCCACTCAGTGACGTGTGTACTCTGCACTTCTGTACGTGTGTCGACTGATATAGAGTTTAGCGCTCAATATAAGCTGCTCTGCATGGTGAGGTGGCAGCAGTCAGGCGTATACTTCGGTACTTAGCCGGTACCTTGGACTATGGTCTCACCTTTCTGGCTAGTGAAGCGGGGCTGAAGGTAATAGCATTTGCTGATGCAGACTGGGGTGGTGATGCAAGTGATCGCAGGTCCGTTTCTGGTTACACGGTGTTCCTCGGACAGTGTCCTGTGGTTTGGAGCTCGAGGAAGCAAAAGACGGTGTCTAGATCGACTATGGAAGCTGAGTATCGCAGCGTAGCAGACACAGCAGCAGAAGTAACTTGGATTAATGCGTTACTTGGCAGTCTTGGGACCAAGCCACGTGAAGAACCGATTATCTAGTGTGATAATACAAGTGCCATAGCTATGAGCATGAATCCGGTCTATCATGCACATTCGAAGCATGTGGACATGGATGTCCATTTCATTAGGGAGAA
The DNA here is from genome assembly GCF_006381635.1 of Hibiscus syriacus. Classification (NCBI taxonomy): domain Eukaryota; kingdom Viridiplantae; phylum Streptophyta; class Magnoliopsida; order Malvales; family Malvaceae; genus Hibiscus; species Hibiscus syriacus. The sequence continues at coordinate 1,101,671 of NW_024063150.1, read as the reverse complement.
GGTAGCTGCCAAAGCGTTGCGTGTCTGCTATGTGCCAGCCAACTGCCAGGTAGCTGATGGTCTCACTAAACCGCTGACTAAAGCGGCGTTCGAAGTCTTCAGAAACAAGATGTGTGTACTGCCTTGTTGAAGAAGGGAGAAGAAGCAGAGGGAATAATGAAACAATTAAGCTGTTAAGAATTGGTTAGGTGGTTAGAGTTGTTATCAGTTAGTTAAGATTGTTAGCTAGCTAAGCCACTGTTCGTGAAAAGCTCTATGAGCAGCTATAAAAACAATGTACACAGTTACTTTGATAAAAAAAATAAGAAAAGTTTCTGTAAATTGATAGTTCTAAAGTCAGTATATCAAGAGGTGGCATTAGCCTTAAGCTTGACTCCTTTATTTCGAATCACATAGGGAGTAGATCCATCTTTTGAAGCAGTAGAACGGCCTGGGGTGGGCTGTTTGCTATGGTTAGAGAGGTGTAAACCATTACCCTGGTTGGCTCCATTAAACACAACCACTATGCGGGAAGTAGAGTCTAAAGTAGTAACAACCTTTTGCCCATCAACACCCAAAGAATTATCAAAATTTGGATTAGTGTTTGAGGTAAATTTGGTTCCATTAACCGTTACCAATTCGACTGGCGTTGATGCTTCTAATTGCATCACATCTTGTTATAAGTTGACATTTCCTTTGCATGGAAACCGTCACGTAGTCTTGGGATTTCTTAGAGGGTCTCACATTCTTAGTCAAGGATGAAATGCTACTCTTGGGGTCCACCACGTGAGGTGGGTTCTTCAAACTTGATGCAACATTTTTCTATATTTTCGTATGGGTAGAAGTCGTTGGTCGTGATTACCTATAATAGAGATTTCGTGGTTATTAGGCAAGTTATTGAATTTAGCTTTAGAGAAGTTAGATTTGGAAATAATCTGAGTAGTAAGTTTGGAAACAATCATGGTGACTGATTGTGTATCTGTTCGAGTATGCTTCTGATTTTCTTTTTCTAAATGTTGATTCTTCTCATTTTTTTCCTTAAAGAATCAATCAGAACCCCAAATCTCGATCTTGAGTTCTTAGTTGCCTTAGAAAGCTTCAAAATTTTAGCATTGTCCGTTTGGGTCCGACGCCGTCATTTCTCAACAACCATGCAGGGGCCACATTGTTCGTTCTCCAGTCAAGAACTGGCGTTAGGGACTGTAGCGTCAGGCGGAAGAATGTTCTTAGTCGTTAACTCACTTGGGAAGGAATGGAAGGGTTGGTATGACTCAGACTATGCTTATCATTCTCATGTAGATGAGAATCCTGAGGGCATCCATCCTTAAGATGTCCAAAATCTATCGCAGGAAAAACAGACCTGAGGCAAGTTTTCATACTCGAATGTTTGGATTTTGTCTTCGACCAGCACTCGAGAGATTAGAGGCTTCTTGAGGTCAACATAAACGACAATTCTATCGAATCTTCTCGTGTTGCTGGTGGCATTATAAAAGTCGAGTTTGGTCACCTTTCCGACCAAATTTCCAATGCCATATAGTATTTTCTTCTTATACATGTATTCTAGTAGGCCAGGAAACCAAGTGATCACAGTCATAGGATATTACTCTGATGTTTTGAAATCCAACGTCCATGGTTGAACCGTTAAATATTGGCCATAAACCATCTAAAGACCCTCGGTAAGGACTTTCCCGTAGTCTTCATCGTTTTGAAATTTGGTCAGGAAGTATCCATTCTTCATATCCATCTGGGTAAATGGTTGAGAAGGTTTCCAAATAGCGAATGTCTTGTTAGTAAGCACATTAAGACCAATGTTCCGACCAAGAAGGTTAAGAACCACCGTTCGGGCCATATTACCTTCCATGAGTTTGTATGCAGGGTCTGAAAATTGAATCGATGGAAGGTCGAATCGAGTGCCAGTGATGAAATCTTAGTCTGAGATATCAATGTCCTCATCCTCATCGCCAAGATTCACTTTTGGACTAAAAACCCTACCACCATTGCCTGCTAATACTGATGCATAGGATGGAGATAAATCCTCTTGCTTCACATCCTTTGATTTGAACTGCCCCCTCCATGCGACCCAAACCCAAACCCGTTTCTACGTATGCTGCATTGTCTGAAGAAAGATCCTTGAAACAAACATTTTTTGTGGCATTAGAATTAGGAGGAAGTTGCCAAGAGGCCGTCAGATAAATACTAGCGTTGAGAGAATTTTTCATCTTCTTTTTTAACTATTATTGTGATTTAAACGATAAGAATAATAAAAGTTATTATATTATTTACAGACATTAATAATTGTACGTCTTTGCAGATTACATACACAACATTTATTATATTATTTAAGACATTGCATGGGCTGGTATAACATCAAATGTGAGAAACTAATTTATTTAATTTAACGGAGTTTACGGTTTAACAACGGAAAATTGTCCTCTTTTAACAGTTATGATTATTTTGTAACTTTTTTTTGATTGAGAAACGTAAAAATAAAGTGTCCCATAATTATGGACCAATAAGATAGCTTATCCAACATAAATACTTTATCTCGATACATAAAATATTTTTTTGTCAAAATAAATATCTAAATTATATCATATTTATCATCCAGGTATTTAAAGTGTTTGTCTGGGTCAAAGTAGCTATTTAAAATATATTACCTTTTTCATTAGGTATCTAAAATATTTCTAAATTAATGTCATATGAACTTTTACAAATCTAGATGAAAAAGATAATATATTTTAGGTACCTGTTTAAATTTTATGTATCTAAATAAAAAACTGATAATTTTATATATTTATTTTGATAAAAATTATATTAAATAAAAAAATAATATAACTTTAGGTACTATTTTGAATTAAGCCTAATTGGCATGGTTTTAGAACCGGACCGGTTAGCGAACCGGCCATGCTATCGGTTTATTGGTTCAACCGTTCGAATCGGTCCGACCGGTCGGATGAACCGGATGACGTCATAATTATTTAAAAAATTAAATAAAAATATCAAAAATATTTAATAAAAAATAATTTTTTATATCACAAGTCATATTCAAAGCAAATCATAACATATATAAGTTAAAAACCATAAAATCAAGTGAAACAAAATGATTCAAATTAACTACAACATAATATTTAAGGTAAAACATATTAAATAATAAATATAATTATATAACTATAATTAAAAAATAAATTTGGGGCTAAAAAAATCATAACATAATGATATTGTTTGGTTTAAATTTAAAAAAAAACAATCTCACATGGCTAAGAAACATAGAAGAACATCTCAACTAACTTTTATAAATAATAGAGGTAATTTAGCATTCAAAATCATGGAGCATTTTGGTGAGCATTGAGTGAACTATTTTTTCACTTTAATCAAGCTCGAATTTTAGGCTTCAATCGAGCTTCTAAATTTTTTTTAGTTCAAGCATTTTCGAGTTCAAGTTTCAATATTATATTTCGAGTTCGAGTTGAACTTGATAATTTTTATCTCGTGAGTTTGAGTCGAGTTGAGCTTACTTTTAAAGTTTTCAAGTTTGAGTTGAGCTCAGCAATACTCGAGTTCGACTTGGCTCGTTTAACAAACGACGTCGTTTGGTTTAATTTAAAAAAAAAACAAAATTGGCGGTTTTTTCCGGTTTTCAGCCGATCTGGTTCGAACGGTTCAACGGTTCCGGCCGGTTCACTAGCAACGATTTAACCGATGTAAATTAAACCGGACTAGGCAACGATTTCCGATTGAACCAACCGATCTAGTCCAGTTTTCAAAACAATGCTAATTGGAAAAAAAGGTATCCAAGGACCAAAGACGTCAAAAATGAACCTTACAAAACAGTTACACAAAAAGGGTAAAATACACTATTCCTAATTAAATTTTACTCACTATTATTTTATTCATTGTACTTTCATTTACTCATTAAACTTTCGAATTAATCTTGTTTTGATCACTCTTAATTATTTTATTATTATTTTTATATGACATGATATTTTTTATTATTATTTAATATAAAAATAATTTGAAATATAAAATAAAACAAAAGGTGGTTGGACACCACCGTCGATCTCGCTATAGGTGGTGGTCGTTCAGTTTCAAATTTTATGGGTCATTTCACCTCTACCCCTAAATCTGGTAGATGTTTCACCGAAAATATCTCAAAACCTGTGAATCTCTACTAAAATATTTTGGCTTCCTCACTTTTGATCTTCAAATTGTGGACTTTGGAGCAAGTTCTGATGGAGGTTGGATTTGGAATTAGGGTATCGAGATGAAACGACCCATGAAATTTGAGACCGAACGACCACCATCTACAGTAGTCAACGGTGACGTCTTACCTCCTATAAATTATTTTTATATTAAATAATAATAAAAAAATGTCATGTCATACGAAAATAATTTTAAAATAATCAAGAGTGATCAAAACATGAGCAATTCCAAAACTTAGTGAGTAAATTAGAAAAATGGAAAGTAAATTGAGTAAAATAGGAGAAATAGTTCAGTTTAGTGATTAATGGTGTAGTTTAACAAGAAAATGGCACTACAGAAATGGAGTGAGAGGAGATATGGGGTTCAACGCTATCCTATCCTGATATCCACGAAGATTGAAAATATATAATTAAATAGGAAAATCAGAACTTCAGCAACCACTTCACAAGACACAGTAGCCACCTAGCCATCTCTACGCCACTGGCCGGCGAGGGTAATAATCGGAGTAAGAGAAGAAGATTAAGCAATTCAGCCAAAGAGAATGGCGTACTCGGCGTTTCTAACTTCTCACATTCATTTCCATACTAGCACCAGATTCTTCTCTACATTCCCTCCAAAATTCCCCGCCAAACAGAAAGCAACCGTAATAACCGCCGCCATTCCCCCTTTGTCCACCGCTGCCTCCGTCACCGACCTGTCCGCTTTTGATAGTACCACCGTTGCTCTCATAGGTGGAGGCTCAATCGCCGCCTTAGCAGCAGTTCTCTCCGTAACTGACCCCGAACGTCGACGTCGTCTTCAGGCGGAAGAAGTCGGCGGAGGCGACAAAGAAGTCGTTAGGAACTACTTCAATAATTCCGGTTTCCAGAGGTGGAAGAAGATTTATGGAGAGACCGATGATGTGAATAAAGTCCAACTTGATATTAGGTTAGGGCACTCCAAGACAGTTGAAAATGTGATGAAAATGTTGACCGATGACGGCTCGTTGAAAGGGGTGACCGTTTGCGATGCTGGATGTGGGACCGGCTGTCTCGCTATCCCCTTAGCGAAAGAAGGGGCCGTTGTTTCGGCTAGCGATATTTCCGCCGCCATGGTGGCTGAGGCTGAGCAGCAGGTTAGTTAGATATTCCTCTTTACCTAACTACTATAACTGTTTTTCTGAAAGAAAAAAATGGTGGAAAGTTTTTACCTATTCACGAGTCTAGCCTTAGCATTGCTCAGATAATTGAATTTTAAGTTATGAATGCTTGGTGGATGATCCAATTACGTGTTTATCTCAACAAATAAATGAAATTTTTTACATTTCCTAGATTCAATTTTAGAGAACTGCAATTTGCTGATTGGGAATTGCAAGCCTGAATTGTGTGATAATATGATGCAGGCGAAAGAGCAATTAGCAGTTGGAAATGGCGATATTGTCCCGGTCATACCGAATTTCGAAGTGAAGGATTTAGAGAGTTTGGAAGGGAAATATGATACTGTGGTGTGTTTAGATGTTTTAATACATTATCCGCAGAGTAAAGCCGATGGGATGATTGCACACCTTGCTTCACTTGCTGAAAACAGATTAATTTTGAGTTTTGCCCCGAAGACATTTATTATGATCTCTTAAAGAGGATTGGGGAGTTGTTTCCAGGGCCATCTAAGGCGACAAGGGCATATCTTCATGCCGAGGCAGATGTGGAAAGGGCATTAAATAAGGTTGGGTGGAAAATAAGGAAGAGAGGGCTAATCACTACACAGTTCTACTTTGCAAGACTTGTCGAGGCTGTCCCTGCTTAGTCGGACTAGGAGAGGTTAGTTTTTATTTTTTCTGTGGCTTACTTATTCTGAATAGAAATGTCTGGATGTTTCTAAGTCTTGATTTTTTCCTGTATACTCGTTACTATTTATGTATGCTTATGTGCTTAAGTGTATATAAATTGTCCTTGTATCTAAATTCCGATGCTTGTTAACAAACTTTGTGGTCGGATTTAGTGACTAATGGCTCGTTTGATGATGTCTACGTGTATGCCTGAATGTTGCAACATAGTACCGAATTTCAATCAGGTTTTAAATGATCAATCATGGTTCATTTGACAACATAACACATCATGTCGGAATGCTTTGGTAAAATGTTTTCTTTTCTTTTTGCCCTTTTCCCTTGAGCTTGATGCATAGTTTTGTCAGTACAAGATGATGCGTTATTGTAAATTTCCCTTTCATTTTGTTGACTTGAGTGCAAGAAGATGTGTTAGAAAGTCTTAACAGGTTTCAAGGTTATCTGGCCATCCCTTCTGTTGGAAACTTTTCGACTTTCTTCTAGGTCTCTTTAAATTACGATAGCTTGAGAAGAATTTGATAACCATAAAGGTTAACAAAGATTCATATAGTCAATTGTAATCAGTTTAGTTCATGATGTTTCTCTAATCATTGTTTTCCATGTATCGCCTATGCAGCTACTTCAGATGGCATTCTATGTACTTTTTATTCATTCAAGTTAGAATATCAACAATGTAGCTTTCTAGACCTGTCTCTGGTGAACATAGGTTAGTATGACCAAACTGCGAACCTTTTTGCCTTCTCTTTGCTCCACTGTGTTGTGGGAAGCTAAATCTCTTTTATTGGTTTTCACTTACTAGCTTATAAGCAATTCTTAGAGCATCTGTGAGCTGATTGGGGGCAACCTCTAAGTTATCAGCTTGCTCCTTACTTTGGTCCCTATCTAGTTGGGACCAGGGTTTCAAATCGCGGTCGCGTTTTCGGTTATTTCGGATTTACCGTGATTGCGGCCGTCGCGGGTAACTCGGACGACGGCGAAACCGCTATATCGCGGCCGAAATCGCGGTCGCGGACCTGTTTTTGAAACCCTGGTTGGGACTTGGAGTTCATGTTTTGAGCTTCAAGTAGAGAACTTGGCATATTGCTCTTCGTTTTCATAACTGGTTCGATGGACATCTCTATTTCAAACGACTGTTTGTTCAATTTACTTGGAACAGTTTGTAACACTGCAATCTTTTCTGGCATTGAATTGATTCCCGACCTTGTCGATACCATGTCGGTTATAGATTGCGAGAAATTGAATCCCAGTTGGGTTCATTCTGATCTGATGTGAAGATGGACGATGATTCACGCCGTGCTCATCCTCTCTTCTCTATGGCAAACACCGCGTGTATGAGAAGAAATGTTTCTTTTATGTCCATTCAGCATGACTGGCATGAAACGTTTGTTCCTTGGTTCCACCGAGTAAAGAATTTACAGTTTGTTGCATGTTAATCACCATTGGCGATGGATTTTCAAGATCCAAATATGCAGCAGCTATTCTTTGTGGGTGAAAGAGCTTTAAACGAAGAGAAAGCATTACATGAGATGTTAACGTCACATTATATCTCTTCCATCAAAATCATCATAATCATATTTTAAAAGTTAGGGTAAGGTACGATAACAGTCACTAAACTATGTTAATATATCTTTTTGGTTATTAAAGTTTTGAAACTTACAAAACGATCATTAAATTTTTCAAATTGTTACAAAATACTCATTACACGTTATAATTTAAAGGTTATTTTATAAAAGTTTTATAAGTATCGTGATAACTTGAATTAAATTATTTTTAAAAATATGAGTATATAACTTGATTGAGATAATTTAAATTAAGGTTAAATACATGGATGATCACATGTTTGTGTTTTGTTCAATTTTTTGTTATCGATTTCAAAAAAAATAAGATATGATCACTTTCATTTTTATTTAATTAAGATATGATCACTTTTGTTTTTATTTAATTAAGAGGTGATCATTACGGGTCAACTATGATTAACAATTAACAGAATATGTGACGTGATAGTTGGTATAATCACACATTTGGTCCATGTTATTTATATATACTCTCAATTTAATCATATTTTTAAATAAATTTTAACATAAAATATATATTTTTAAATGAAAATAAAAATAAAAAATCTTTAAATTAAATTAATAATAAAATATATTTAATAAGTTAATACAAAAAATATTTTTTAAGTTACTATATATAAAATATTATGAATTTTAAGTATTTATACACTAAGGGTCTGTTTGTTTTACGTAAAATATTTTTCGGAAAACTTTTTCCTCATTTTTTAGTGTTCGATTGGAGGAAAACTAGTTGGTCAATGTAAAATATTTTCATAGTCAATAGAATTTCTTTTGTGTTTTCTGGAAAATGACTTACGTTATGATATTTCGTAAGTCATTTTAAAAATGATAATATTAAGTTTTATGATAAATAAAATTATTTATTATATTTAATATTTGTAATAAATAGTTTTTAAGAAATTCATCAACTAGTGGAAAATGGTTTACACAAGTACACAACTTCTTCCAAACACTGTAAAAATATTTTCTAGAAAATGTAATTCATTTACGGAAAACATTTTCCGGATCCGTAAAATATTTTCAATGAAACAAACAGACCCTAAGATACAGAATATATACATCAGTTGTTTACTTTAGACTAAGCAATGGTCTTGGCTTAATGGTTGGATACATGCATGTTTAGTTTCCTAAGTTACCAAGTTTTGAATCTTTTTTGCCACAATTTGTTTTCCTTTGTTTTATTTTAACCAAAGGGTGACACATGTCACTATTTAATTGATGAAAATAAATATATTAAATTAAAATAAAGTTAGTCCTCCAACCGAATGATGACACGTGATATGAAATGTGACATCATTCTATATGAGAATTAATATTTTTAATTTATTAAAAGTATGACTAAATTAAGAGAATATGTAAATAGCATAGACCAAATATGTGATTATATCAAAATATTTAACTGTTTTTAACAACAGTTAACTTGGAGTGATCACATCTTAATTAAATAAAAATGAAAGTGATCGTATCTTTTTTTTTTGAAATCAATGACTAAAAGTTGACAAAAATACAAACATAAGTAATCATTCGTATAGATAACTCTTTAAATAATTAAGTGATCTAATTGATAAAAACAAAATATTAATAATCATGTTGAAATATTCCTACAATTAAGTAATCATAATTCTTTATAGAGAAAATAACCTCAGTAACAAAAAAGCCTTATAATATACGATTTTAACCAAAATTCGTTGCGATAGTCTAAGTTCGCGTTGCGATTTATTCCAAGTTCATTGCGATAGTCGAAGTTCGTGTTACAATTTATTCCAAATTCGTTGCGATAGTCCAAGTTCGCGTTGCGATTTATTCCAAGTTTGTTGCGATAGTCCAAAATCGCAACGACGATATTGCATTTGTTTCTTAAGAATTTTCTCTAAAAAGATAGTATTCGCGCGGACGTGTCGAAGACATGTATTACCACGACCACGAGACGGCGGCGGCGGCGCGCGAGAGTTCCCCTTGTTCTCTATCACTCGACAAGGAAGTGGGAAAACCAAGCCTTAAATACCATTCCCAATAGTGTTTCCAATACTATGTGGGATTGAGCATTACCAACACTTGTTCCCAATACTATGTGGGATTGAGCCTTAAATAATGATATTATTTTTGAATGTTTTGTTTAAAATTGCAATAATTGCGATTGATTGTAAATTGACTTTTATTTATGACATATTTAATCGTATAATACTAATGCAATTGGTTGCTGATTCAGTTGTTTTAAGGTGCATGATTGTTAATTGTTTCATGAATAATCACATTGTATTGGAAACAAGTGTTGGTAATGCTCAATCTCACATAGTATTGGAAACACTATTGAGAATGATATTTAAGGCTTGGCTTTCCCACTTCCTTGTTGAGTGATAGAGAACAAGGGGATTCTCGCGCGCCGTCGCCGCCGCCGTCCGTCTCGTCTCGTCTCGTCTTGGATCGTGGTCGTGGTCGTGGTAATACGTGTCGCGCGAATACTATCTTTTTAGAGAAAATTCTTAAGAAACAAATGCAATACCACGAACTTGGACTATCGCAACGAATTTGGAATAAATCGCAAATTCGACTATCGCATTGCGATTTACAAGTTCGCATTGCGATTTACATATTCGCATTGTGATAGTCCAAGTTCGCATTGCGATAGTCGACTATCGCATTGCGATAGTCTAAGTTCGCATTGCGATAGTCCAAGTTCGCATTGCGATAGTCGACTATCGCATTGCGATAGTCCAAGTTCGCATTGTGATAGTCCAATTTCGCGTTGCGAATCTGGAAACTGATTTGCGATACCGGAGATCGCGTTGCGAATTATCGATCGCATTGCGATTTAGTTGGTCATTTTGGCAAATCCAAAAAAAGTTGGTTAAAATCGTATATTATAAGGCATTTTTGGTCAATAAGGTTATTTTCTCTTCTTTATATTAATGATATGTAGCTTAATTGTTATCATTAGGGGTGAACAAAACTCCACTCGATTCGAAAAAAACATATTTTTGACTCGACACGAATTAACTTCGAGTTGTAATTTCATGAACTCGACTCAACTCGTAAAAACTTCAAGTTCAAATCGAGTTGTAAAATATAACTCGAATTTTTAGTAGTTAGTGGATTGATTTTCAAGTTTATATCGAGTCTCTCAACTCTGTATAATATATTTATATCACATATGAAAAAAATATATATCTTTTGTATATAATTATAAAAAACTATTTAAATTAGAATAAAATAATATCATAATATTATAAATATATACAATTAAATTTAATCAGAAACTCAAAAATTCATCTCGAGTCAACTCTACTCAAATTTTATAAACTCGACTTGACTCGAAAAAATTTCAAATCCACTTTGAGTTGTAAAATAACACTCAGCAACTCGAATAACTTAAATTTTTTTATTCAAATTGACCCGACTTGATCGAATGTTCACTCATATTTATCATCTAATTTGATTAATAAAACTAAAAGATGAACTTAAATTTAAATATTTCCATAATTAGGTGGTGATTTATTCAACATTTAATAGAGGAAACTGAGGGGAAATAAAAATAAATTTTAAAAACCAGAAATTGTTATGTCTGAGCGCCCTTAATATGTAACTTAAAAGACTGCAAACAAAAGGTTTTTTTGGATTGAGAAAGGCGGCAAGCTGAGAAGGTGTGGCGTGAAGAAGAAGAAGAAGAAGAAGGAAAAGGAAAAGTGAAGAATGGGGGAGGGTTCAATGATTTGGAAGAGAGTTAAAGAAGAAGAAGACGAAAACAGCATACTTGAGCAAGAAGAAGCATTGGTGGCTTTGATAGAGCACCGCACCAAAGAAGTCCAACATCTTCGCCAACGTATCTCCTATTACCAATTTCAGGTTCTTCGTCTATTCTTCATCCATTCATTCCTGTCTTGATTGGGTTTCTTTTCCTGCGATTTTTGGGTTTTTTTAATTGTTCCATTTTGAATTTTTGGGTTTTTTTTCTTTTAATGTTCCATTTTTTATTTTTGGGTTTGTCATTTGAGAGTGTAGGAACTCTTATTCTTTGTTAAATCTTGTATGGGGTTTATGAGATTATCAGGTTGTTTAGTTGCAAACTATTACTGAACCCGTGGCGGATGAATGCACTGAAATCCGAATTTCTTTAGGTTAGTTGTCTATTTTACTGAGGGTGCCCCTGAAATTTTATTTGTGGCTCTATTATTAATTCATATGTATCAATTTTGAAAATATTATGAATCAACCACCGACTGAACTAGATGCATCCTAATAAAATGGCCCCTTCTTGTTGAGAAGTGTGTTGCAATTATGGTTTGTTTACTTCCTAGATTTATACTTGGTGCTTTCCTTTATTGTTTTATTCTTCCTGCTTGTTCGGAGCATAGCTTGCTGAAGCAGAGGAGAGGCTGCAAGATTCCCAATCTAAATTGGCTCACCTACGAGGCCGACATATCTTGTCATCGTCTAATGCTTCTTTGGCTACTAAAAGGGTTAAGGTAGAGCAGGGAATAGCCTCTCCCGAACATATAGATGGCAATTATGAAATCCTCCAATCAAGAATTAAACTTGTAATCCCGTCCGTAATTCCCAAGACTTCACAACCAATAAAACCAGAAGGGTTAGTTGCAAAATCCACCATTGCACTCGAAGAAACCAACGCCTCTAATAGAGCAGTGAAAGTAAAAGTTGAGGAATCCGATAGAAGCTCTACTGATATGGAGGTTGTTGAAGTTATAGATAGAGGGACTAAAAGGAAGTTAGGTAAGGAAATAACCTCTAACTTGATTCGTCACTTATTTTGATGTTGTATTTTACATTAACATTACGAATTTCTTCTATATAGAACAAAAGGAACACAAGGAATTGATAACCTTGGTTGAAAGCTGCTCATCGCCGACCTTAATTGGCCCCTATCCCAATTCAAGCAATATAATCCCCAGTCAACACAAAAGAAAGTTGAGCAGTATAAAACCAGAAGGGTTAGTTGCAAAAACCACCATTGCTCTCGAAGAAACTGCTGCCTCTAATAGGGCAGTGAAAGTAAAAGCAGAGGAATCCGACATAAGTTCTATTGATATGGAGGTAGTTGAAATTAAAGATAGAGGGACTGAAAGGAAGTTAGGTAAGGCAATAACCTCTAACTTGATTGATCACTTATTTTGATGTTGGATTTTACATTAACATTACAAATCTCCTCTATAGAACAAAAGGAGCACAAAGAATTGATTACCTTGGTAGAAAGCCGCACTTCGCCGACCTTAATTGGCCCCTATTCAAGCAATGTAATCCCCAGTCAACACAAAAGAAAGTTGAGAAGTCTTTCTATGTGTCCAGTGAATGATCAGCTTTTCGTAACCAGGTATGCTCTTTTGATAAGGAAAGTCAAAGATATGCCTTTGACCATGTGAAAACTTCTATTTTAGTAGTGCAATGGAAGACATGCTTCATTATTTCAATCGTTTAGCATTGGCAAATTCTATGGTTTCTTTATATTTTATGTTGTCTTATTTTTTCTAGTGTTTTGGACCATTTGCAGTGCTTTGGATGGATTAGTCAACTTGTGGAAAATTCAGGGTAGAGGGTAAGCTAAGGCAAAATTTTCGTATAATCTATCATCTAATTATATCATGTATGCATTATATGTTTATTTTATATCATTGTTCCTTTTTCCTCCCCTTGCATGTTATGATTTAGGCATCAATGCATCATCATAGGTGGCATGTCCATTAATTTTAAATACTTCTGTTTAGATGGCATTTAGGAGCATATTTTATATCAAGGTTCTTAACTTTGAGGTCGTGGGATCGATTCCTATGGATGGCATTTCATAATTTAGAGGCATCTTACAGAAGTTGCTCTCAACCTAGTGTTGAGGTCACCCTACTATCTTGCCTCCCCTTCCCTCATTACATATGGGAACAAGGGACGACTATTTTGAGATGACTATCCAGCTCAGTTGGTAGAGCACAAGATTTTTAACCTTGAGGTCGTGGGATCGAGTCCTATGGAGGGCATTTCATAATTCGGAGGTCTTCTACGGAAGCTGCTCTTAACCTGATGTTGGGGGCAGCCTACTATCTTACCTCCCCCTTACCTCATTACATATGGGAACAAGGGACAACCATTTTTTATATCAAATGTATCAATCAAGTACTAATGCTTTGTTCTTGTTTCTTACTTGTGTTGAACTTCAGGTCATCGGCTTCTTTGCTTAGTACCACAAATTGTGTATCATCGGGAGCAAGAAGATGGCCAGAAGATATAGCATGGCACCCGCACGGAAACAGCCTTTTTTCTGTATACACTGCAGATGCAGGTGATTCTCAGATATCAGTACTAAATCTTAACAAAAAGGGGGTAAGTATAATAGTTATAATTTATTGTTTTAAAAAAATCTTGTTGCTGTTACATTTAGAATTATATTCTTTGATGTATGGAGGCTCTGGAAGATCTATATAACCTGTAATTTTTTACTTAAAACAGTAGTTCTTCATTTTAGTAGGAGCCTATCTTAACTTAAGAAGTGGACTGTCATTTTGCTTGTATGTGCAATGCCAGAGACCCCATGTAACTTTCTTAGAGGATAAGCCTCACGTTAAAGGTATCATAAACAACATAGCATTCATGCCCTGGAAACAAACTTGTTTTGGCACCGGTGGCAGCGATCATGCGGTGGTGCTTTGGAGCGAGAGATATGAGAACGTATGGAAACCAAAGACCTTACATAGGAATCTACATTCTTCTGCTGTCATGGGAGTTGCAGGAATGCAGCAAAAACAGATTGTACTGTCTGCCGGGGCTGATAAAAGAATTATCGGTTTTGATGTGGTTACGGGAAGTGCAGATTTCAAGCATCAAATGGAAAGTAAATGCATGAGTGTTCTACCAAATCCTTGTGACTTCAATCTATTCATGGTCCAAACCGGGTAACGAACATCTATTCTGCAACCAGTAAACTTCTTTATGTTTGTCGAGTAATTAATTCCTATACCTTTTTTTTAATAAGAATTCCTATACCTTTTGAATATAAGTGTTTTACAGACAGTAAATTGCTTGGGTTTCTCTCTAGTCTATTAAAACCTTCAGATAAACAGCGATGAACTGAATTCAAAAGACTTAACGCCATATTTTTAGAACCTTCATTTGGGATATCTGGGCTGGACGCATTCCCACATCTGGAACTTATAGCCAAATCCGAGTAACAAAATAGTATTCTGTTCCAAGATTCTAATGAGTTAACATATAACAGGACCTTAACTGGCAGATTCCAAAGTATATTTTAACATCACTTTCCTAGATTTGCTAGCATAGTTAGGACATGATTTATAGGTAAGTTGAGTATGGTGACAATTTTGGATTGTTTGAGGTTCTTCCTATCAGATGACATGCTAGTTCAAGACTTGGGATTACTAGGCAATTTTGATGTTATTCTGATTCTCTATTTTCGTGAAGAACCCGTATCCAGAACCCATGTACGTCAAATTTTCAGACATAGGCAATGCGATTTGACTCTACTTTACCCTTAGATTGTTGCCTTTTTGGTGTAACTTGTGAGGCACATGTTATTAAAAGAGTGTTATAACTTTTATCTTCCCATTGAAGTTTTAGACACTGTGATGTATCTTTTTGCAGGGTCCATGAAAGGCAGATCCGGCTGTACGATGTTAGAGCGATGTATGCCGAACTGCATTCATTAGGGTGGAAGCAAGAAAGCAGTGAATCTCATTCGGCTCTTATAAATCAAGCTTGGTCTCCTGATGGTTTATACCTCTCATCTGGTTCGGCTGACCCTGTGATTCACATTTTCGACATTAGGTATAATGCGTGCAGGCCATCGCAGTCGATCCGAGCTCACCAGAAGCGAGTGTTTAAAGCTGTATGGCATAACTCTTTACCACTTCTTATTTCCATATCTTCTGATCTTCAAATTGGACTGCACAAAGAGTAGGAAGAGTTCCCTTTTAGTAACTGACCGTTCATTTGTTCTCCTTTGAGAGAAACCTTCACATTTCCTCGATTTGATCTGTTACTGGTTGAACAGTTCTAAAGCTCGAGGATTTTTGAAAATGTGCGAATTCGGATTTCTTTGAGAAATCCGATTTTGAAAGAGGAATGAAATCGTTATTGATTATCTGAGGCTAGGTATGATTGAGCACTATAAAATCACAAGAAAGATTTTGGATCATAAACAAATATTAATATATTATTTGATACTTGAATTTAACTTCAAAATTCGAATTGGTAGTTGTGCTTCTAATGACGCCTTCATTCTTTTATCCAATTTTAGATACTCTTTTGAGACGAAAAGAAAAGTACTCATTGAAGTAAAAAGCTAATTTTAGACACCAGTTAGTATAATGATTTTTTAATGTATTATATGGTATTTAGTGGCAAAAGCACCTCAATAATTGTGTGGCAAAAAATTCCTTAAATAATAATTATCGGAGTTTATTTTTTCAAATAAGATGGTATTTATTGTAGATTAGGGAAGTCGCATGGACTACAGTGTTTTATTGAATATGACTGAATGACATGGTGTCTTCTCAAGTATGACTATGGTTAGCTTTACACAGTGGTGATATCGTTGGTGTTGTTCTTGAGTTGTCCAAGGAGCTGGTTGGAGACGGGTTGCTTTTATGAGTCTAACGAAGATGGTGAACTAACTTAGGTTGTTGTTGTAGAATGCGTGAAAGTTAGTGGACACTATTAATGTAGTTTGGGAAGATGAAGAAGACAATTACATAAACAAATGCGAGAAGTTGTCGTGTTTTCCATGCATCTTTTGTCGTGTTTTCCATGCATCTTTTGAGAGGACATATCTTTTGAGAAAATAATACGTTTGATAAGAGGCTTCTTCAAAATGATTGACAATCAACATAACTTTCAGTTGACATTATAACATTCACTCTGTTTGAGAAAAAAAAAGACAAAGGGTTAAGTAATGAATGATTATTTATGTTTGTGGTTCACTTTTGCTCACTAATTTCAAAAAAGCATAAGATAAGATCACTTTCGTTTTTATTTAATTAAGATGTGGTCACTTCGTTTTGTTTAATTAAAATGTGGTCGTCACGGGTTAATTGCTGTTAACAAATAACAAAATATGTTACGTGATAGTTGATATAATCACACCTTTAATCCACGTTATTTACATATTCTCTTAATTTAGTTCTAAATTGAATAAGATTAAAATGCAATTGATGTATAATATAAGGACTTCTATGATATATTTTCTCTCATTTGGATGGTATGTTGGTATTAATCTCATCTCACCCTTTTTCATCATTTACTTGATTCTCATCTCACTAATTTTCCCCATTATGATAAGGATTCCTATGCTCAAATGATGTTTTGACCACTAAATTATTAATTATTATAAAATGGTTATTAAATTTACTAAATTGTTATAAAATAGTCATTACAACGTTATAATAATTGTAAAAGTTCAATAAATTTAATGATATTTTGATAAAATTTAATGATTATCTCAACCTCTCTCCCCGACTGTCCATCACCCTTCTCTCGAACCTCTCTACTTCGTTCATGTCCCTCAACGATCTCCACTCTGAGCTCACTCTAAAAGACTGCTTGATCTTGTTCGATGACACCCTGACTCGACTCAAGGACTCGGTGTCTTCAAAGGAGAAGATCAGTGATATCCAGACTTGGTGATAATGGGATGGACCACTGGTGATGTAGTCTCTTATTAATAGTTTGGCCATTGTTGCTAAAATGCAGACTCCATGTACAAGAATTTGGTCTCACCATGCACTGAAATTCACAAGTTGTGTCTCAAAGTTCAACTGATTGAAAAAAATGGCTTCTTCGAGTGAATTCAGACCATATATCCGTATTTAACAGCTACACCCGAGTAGTTTTACTTCGAACCGATGATTATAGTTGGTTTCTATAAGCATTGGGTGAACCCTTTTGAATCAATTTAACTGTGTCCAGGTTTCATGCGAATACATCTGATCAAAGCCTGCGACTATGGAACTTTAGGCAAAACATAAAAGAACAAAAGCAATGATACCAAAAGAGTCTCGTTCGTGAGTTGTTGATTTCCTTTCTTTTAGGTGATTCGTATGCTTATCATTCATATTACTCTATTTGATATTTGGAAACCATCAATTTTGAGTATAACAGTGGTTTCACGCTTGGGATAACACCTCGAGCGTTGTGACCCAAGTGGGGGTATTAATGTGATTGAACATTGGTACAATCCTCAGATTTGGGTCCATGGTGGCTGTTCTCTGGCCTGTCTGTTCCAAGCGAGGAGTTGGGCTGCGGGTCGGGTCCCTTAGCCCCTAGAGTGGAACGCACGTGAGACTGGTTTCACATACCGGAAATATTATCACGTACAATAACATATTAGGTAGCTCTTATATAATGTAATAGGTATCGCTTATATTGACCTATTTTCGAAGTAAACCGGTATATTTATACAGGTAACATTGTAAATTTACCTATTACATTATAATTATCGGTTTCGATGTTTTTTGGATCGATACAATTTTAACTGTATCGACACTTTATGCTTGCACCTCGTTGGACATTCATATTTCATTCTGGAAAAAAGTATCGACACAAACTAAAAACGTGTCGCTACATTATTTAGACATATTTTCTCATAAAACCGGTATATTTATACCGGGTACATTGTAAATTTACCTATCACATTGTAATTTTCGTTTCGATGTTTTTGGGATCGATACAATTTTAAATGTATTGACATTTTATTCTTGCACCTCGTTGGGCATTCATTATGGACAAAATGTATCGACATAAATTTAACAAGTGTCGATACTTTATGCTGACCTATTTTCTCATAAAACCGGTATATTTATATCAGTTACATTGTAAATTTACCTATTACATTATAATTATCGGTTTCGATGTTTTTAGGATCGATACTTTTAATAAATGTATCGACACTTTATGCGTGCACCTCGTTTGGGCATTCATTCTGGACAATAAGTATCGACACAAATTTCACAAGTGTCGATACATTATGTTAACCTGTTTTCTAATTAATCAGTATATTTATACCGGTTACATTGTTAATTTACCTATTACATTATAATTATTGGTTTTGATGTTTTTTGGTCGATACTTGTAGAAAATGTATCGACACATATTTAGGTAGTTATTGTACATACCTAAATATGTACTGCGAATTTAATGTTGTACCCACTCTTTAACTACCACTACCAATACCACATCCTATTAAAAACA
This sequence comes from Hibiscus syriacus, assembly GCF_006381635.1. Lineage (NCBI taxonomy): Eukaryota > Viridiplantae > Streptophyta > Magnoliopsida > Malvales > Malvaceae > Hibiscus > Hibiscus syriacus. The sequence goes on along the minus strand of NW_024063150.1, from coordinate 1,082,894 downwards.
CGACTGAAACATGTTCAATGAACATTTACTTACATCTCCATCAACTCCAGGACCACTAAACTTGTACAACAAAATTTTTGCCATGGATCATACTGATGCAGACAATGCTAAGTCAACCGAGGAATGCCATTAAGTACATAATGTTGATGAATCTGACAGATTGGTTGGTCTGCTCTTCTCTTCATGTGATGAAGCTTGGTACTTTTACAAGAGATTCGCACGGGAACATGAGTTTTGTGCACGTAAGGGAACAACACGGCTTGACATTGAAGGGAATGTGAAGACATAAGAATTTTGTTGTTCCAAAGAAGGGTTTCGAGTATCAAAAGTGAATATTGTTGATCGTCAACGTGCTCATACGCCGGTCACAAGAACAGGATGTAAGGCTAGAGTCGTAGTTACAGCAACAAATACAAACAATCACTAGGTTATAAGTAAGTCTTATCAGAAACATAATCATGCATTGTGCACACCTACTATGACACCATTTATGCGTTATAATAGAGCTGTAAGTAAGGTCGATATCGATGAGGCAACAACATTGAAAGAGGCAGGGGGTTATCATAATGTTGGATTTACACAAGTACTGAATCTCTTCCTCAATCCGGTACATGATGATTGTCGATGGGGATGTGAATGTGCTTATTACCTATTTTGATTATAAGAAACATGATGATCCCGGGTTTTTTATGACATACTCGGTAGACGAATCAGGGGCATTGCATAATCTTATTTGGTCGGATTCTATATCAAGATCGGATTACACATGCTTCAGTGATGTAATTGCGTTTGACACAACGTACAAAGATAATTTGTATGGTCGACCAATTATGCCTATTGTCGGTGTCAATCATCACCATAACACAGTTGTGTTTGCCACTATCATTATCGCTGACGAGAAGTCTCAATCTTTCGAGTGGGTGCTACAGAATTGTTTAGAAGCCATGATGAATAAATCACCTATTTCAGTTGTCACCGATGAGGATAGGGCAATGCAGAGGGCTATCAAATCTGTTATCCCTTATTCTAAGCATATATTATGTTCTTGGCATCTTTCTCGCAATGCACAAGCTAACATTGGTGACCCAAAATTTACAGCAGCATTCTCAAAATGCATGGCTTCCTGGTGGACAACCGAGGAATTTGATATTCAATGGCGTTCGGTTGTTTCAGAATTCAACGTCGAAAATTATCCATGGGTGATTGAAAAGGGAAATACTCGGTACTTATGGGCACAAGCAAATCTAACCGGTCATTTCTTTGCCAACATTCGCTCAACACAAAGGTGTAAGTCTATGAATGCTTCACTAGCGATTGCACTGAAACACAAGAAGACATATTTAGATGTTGTTCGTCTAATTGAAGATGGAATTAGTAGAATGCGTATGAACGAATTGAAAGCGGATTACTTAAGTTCCCATACGAAGCCCTTCCAGATCACAAAACTGGTCGACCTTGAAAGCCATGCTGCTGAGATTTTTACCCGCGAATCTTTTCGTGCATTCCAAGATGAACTTCTACGGGAGACATTGTACTGGATTGAGGAAGAGATTCAGTCCTTATCAGATAAATGTCAACATTATATTTTGTCAAAGTACAAAGAAAAAATAGGACATTTAAAATTAGTTTTGATTCTTGTACGGAAACCCTAATTTGCTTCTGCAAAAAATTCAAGACCGTTGGACTTCTGTGTCACCATCAACTTCACATTTTGAAGCACTTGGATTACACATATTTTCCTGGGAATTTGATTCAAAGTTGGTGGACTAAGGATGCGAAGGCTTCTGCTCCCAGTTATGTTGACTTGAATGTGTCTCCAGAAGTGATGCAAATAGCAAGGTTCGCTGCTCTACGTTCAACATCAAGTAGGTTATGCTACATTGCATCAAAGATAGACATGTCTTTCAAAACCGCAAGAGATGAGATGAAAAGACTAATAGAAGAATTTGAAAACTCGTTTGGTTTAAATGATTCAGTCAACCAGAGCATTGTAGTAAACAACGTTCATGACCCTCAACGAAAACAACGCAAGCGAAAAGAAGTACCGAAGAACAAGGTCGAGAATAAAATTAGGCGATGTGGGTACTGCAACGGTGAGGAACATAACACACTAACATGTCCTCAAGTCAAGCTCAATTTGAATACAAGCACACATCCTACATCAACTAATTTTTTTGAAAACGGAATGGAATAGACATTCAGTCCCGCACGTGATGGAAATGATCTCCATATATCATAAGTATCAACATGACTCATATTATGTATACATGTACAACAACCAATTGCTAACTTTTCTCATCTCATACATAATTACATCACATACAAAATTATAAATCGTATGTAACTTATACAAAATTAACCCTATATTAACAAAATTTACTCTCTTAGTGTATTTTGATAGTGGCTTACGAGACCGTTTAATATTTCATCCGCGTCATCACATAAATGCCAAACAATCTGTAGACTATAGTCTCCCGCAATCATGGCCGAAATCAGTTCTGTAACTGGGATTATCCAGGTTAATCATGTTGACAACATAGCCAATAAAACCTGGGGGTCTAAATGGTAAGCTAGGAATTGGTAAGGCAAGTTTCTTTTGAGGGTTTAGGGTTTAGAGCCCTCCAACGTAAGGAGTGCATGATTGAACATTACGTATAATAGTTGTATTCAGTTGTTGAAGAATTGTTTTTAATTTTATATAAGGATAGTTGTTGTGATATACGTTCACATTTCAGGACCAAGTAGTTAGATGCGTGCAATAGCCTATATCCTCGAGTTAAGCTAGGAATTGGTAAGGCAAGTTTCTTTTGAGGGTTTAGGGTTTAGAGCCCTCCAACGTAAGGAGTGCATGATTGAACATTACGTATAATAGTTGTATTCAGTTGTTGAAGAATTGTTTTTAATTTTATATAAGGATAGTTGTTGTGATATACGTTCATATTTCGGGACCAAGTAGTTAGATGCGTGCAATAGCCTATATCCTCGAGGCAGAGCACAAGAGATCTGACACTTAAAGATTTACCAAGAGCGGTAGCTTTTGCTCTGAATGAAGACCGAACCTAGAATCAACTTTGCAATTATGCCTATCATGCTGAAGATAACCTGCTGAAAAATAGGATTTGCACACAACTGCAAGCATTTTAAACCCTAAACCCAACTCCTCACATGATTGAAATCTCTGTTGCATAATTTTCTATGTGAGTAGTTGGGTTTAGGGTTTAAAATGCTTACAGTTGTGTGCAAATCCTATTATTCAGCAGGTTCTCTTTAGCATGATAGGCATAATTGCAAAGTTGATTCTAGGTTCAGTCTTCATGCAGAGAAAAAGCTACCGCTCTTGGTAAATCTGCTCTTGGTAAATCTTTAAGTGCCATATCTCTTGTGATCTGCCTCGAGGATATAGGCTACTGCACGCATCTAACTACTTGGTCCCGAAACGTGAACGTATATCACAACAACTATCCTTATATAAAATTAAAAACAATTCTTCAACAACTGAATACAACTATTATACGTAATGTTCAACCATGCACTCCTTACGTTGGAGGGCTCTAAACCTTAAACCCTTAAAGGAAGATTATCTTACCAATTCCTAGCTTACCATTTGGACCTTGCAAGGGGTTTTATTGGCTATGCTGTCAACATGATTATGAGCTTCCTTTATCCTTTCGCATTCAGTTAGACTGTAGAGATTTGAATCAATTAAATTGGATTAAATACTTTAATCTAATTACCATTACAAGAACAATTACATGAATATATTGATACTTACTGGTCGCTTTCGATTTTCTTCAATATTGATACGCTAGGGCTCCATTTGAAGGTCATCATCTTCGCGGACAAAGATTGAACTTGTAACCTATAACCATTCACAAACAATAAACTTTAAAACCTAACCCCTATTTCCGAAGACTTTCTAAAAAATTAGGGTTCCGATAACATACCTATCGAACACAAGAAGGGAAAAAATATGTCCAATCTAGAAATCAATACCATAATATCGATAAATTTACATGAATAACTGATCGTAACAGTTATGAACGCTGGTATTCGTCAGAGAGTAAGAGAATAGAATTGCCTTTAGGGTTTATCCATTTGCTATGTTACATATAAATAATGAAGAAAGAAAAACTGAGTTATTTAAAAGTATCGACACAATATTAAAAAGTATCGATACATGTTGTAGACCTATTATCTCATAAAAACGGTATATTTATATCGGTTATATTACAAAATTACCTATTACATTATAATTATGGGTTTCGATGTTTTTGGGATCGACACTTTTTGAAAATATATCGACACTTTATTCGTTCACCCTTTTTGGCATCCATTCTAGACAAAAAGTATCGACACAATATTAAAAAGTGTCGATACATGTTGTAGACCTATTCTCTCATAAAACCGGTATATTTATACCGGTTATATTACAAAATTACCTATTATATTATAATTATCGGTTACGATATTTTTGGAATCGACACTTTTTGAAAATGTATCGACACTTTGTGCGTTAACCCTTTTTGGCATCCATTCTGGACAAAAAGTATTGACACAATATTAAAAAGTGTTGATACATGTTGTAGACCTATTCTCTCATAAAATCGGTATATTTATACCAGTTATATTACAATATTACCTATTACATTATAATTATCGGTTACGATGTTTTTGGGATCGACACTTTGTGCGTTAACCCTTTTTGGCATCCATTCTGGACAAAAAGTATCGACACAATATTAAAAAGTGTCGATACATGTTGTAGACCTATTCTCTCATAAAACCAGTATATTTATAGCGGCTATATTACAAAATTACCTCTTACATTATAATTATTGGTTTCGATGTTTTTGGGATCGACACTTTTTGAAAATGTATCGATGCATGTTATAGACATATTTTTCATAAAACCAGTATATTTATACCTGTTACATTGTAAATTTACCTATTACATTATAATTATCGGTTTTAATGTTTTTGGGGTCGTTACTTTTTAAAAATGTATCGACACTTTATGGTAAACTTTAAGTTTGGATACATTATAGAAAACGATTATAAATATACAGATATTTCTAAGTATGAAAATTTTGTTGTGGAGATTATAGAAAATGATTCTTTAATAATGTGTTTCGATACATTTGCACGCAGATGTAAAATACATTAATAACTAGTATTGATATTTTAACAATCCTCAAATGTATCTGTATTTACACAACAATGTTCAAATAATGTACCCACAACAAAATTAATATGATGAAAAAGGGTTATTTCTAATGAAGTCCAGAACATTAGGCGCCTTCAACAAATTTTCCAAATACTCTCGTATGTTTCCGCCTTTTTCTGAGGACATACATATATAATTTCAATTATCAAACTAATGAAGTGCAATTTTACTAACAATAAACTAAATTTGTATAAGCAGAAATAAATTTGTGTCATACCTAGAGCACTGTCGTTCGAATGAGAAGCAGCGTCAAAGGTACACATGTAATTGTATTTCTATATAAACATATAAATTATTAATCAATCAATGTATGAACACATGTTTAACTGGAAAAACATATCGCTTCAATGTAACTTACCGGATTATAAATCATTTTTTTCGCTGAATCATCGACCAAAAGTGTATTTAGCTCGTTAAAATCAGGACATGCATTCCAAACATCTTTTAGATCTTTACAGTAGGTAACATTATCGTATGTTTTGCATTTTGCTTGATCCTGTTCACGAACTGTCGAACATAAATATGTAGGAATCATAGACAAATAAAAGTCATCAAACTGTATTGACATTCATCTTACCCAAACGAATAGAAAATGCTCAGAAAATAAAGGTAGTTTCTCAAGTACACGGTCGACGTTATGCCTGAGATTGTAATCAAGTTTGAATGTTAACATTCAATTGTATATTAACGATTTTGGCTACAGTAATTCAATTGCTCAACAGTTCTAACCTCATCTTGAAAGACTAAATGGAAAGAACAAAATTGTCTAGACAAAAATGCATAAATTCATATAATCCTGTTCTGAGGACAACATCTACAACATGAAGAAAATGAGATTAAAGTTATACGCTTATATGTTAAAATAATGGATACAAAAGAATATAATTAAAACCTGCAAGTTGTCTTGGGATGTAGGCAAGGACACCATTGAGATAAAAAATTACAAGTTTTCTTGAAGGCGGCGTTGCAGACACGATATAATTGTTTGGATCATCATCATCATCATCGTCGTCGTCGTCGTCATCTTCATCATCATCTTCTTCATCGTCATCTTCATCTTCATTGACCGATTGGTTGTCCACATCTGTTAAAAAAATAAAATACATTTCAGAACGTGTAAATGTTTAGAAACATAAATAATGAATTACCTAACTCGTTTGATGTCATTGACGTAATTCTTCACGCAACATGAAGACTTCATCGCTCAATGATGAAATATTGGCTCGCATTCCACTCACAAGGGAATCAATAAGCTCCCGAAAATTGACCATGTATTCCATCACGGTCTTAATTGTGACATCCTCTCCAACTGGAGCTTCTGGAGCTTCTTCTATCATTGCGTCTCCAATTGGTTGGTCGTCTTCATGGCTAATGGGGTCTATTTTCTCCCTCTCTTGATCTAATCCGACCTCCTTTACACGCTTCCAACCGATTTTTTCAACAAAATCATATCCCGCTTTTTTAATAAATAACATGTCAATCTTGTGGGTTAATCGAACAGGGGCGTCATGTGAAAATCAACTTCTTTCTTATTCAACAGATGGGTGATGACACATCCATATGGTAGTGAAGTTGAAATTGTTGCTCACTTTGTGACCATATATACATTTGGGATTTGGATTTATACTTTGCTATCCACCAATAATCGTTGTCTCGAAGAGTTGAATGTTTTCCCCCAGAAGGCCGGATATACCAAGTGAGCATTTTGTGAAACACTCTCAACTCTACATCTAAGTGAATTGGGCTATTTCCAGCAACCCGTTGTATTTTAGTATCTAAATTATTTTCATCTGAATCCCCTTTATTCTCAACACCTAGACCCTCTGCAATAGTTTTCGGAGATATATATATATATATCATTCCCCTTAACACCTCAAATTCTTTCACCACTTCACGCCTCAACACCTCTAATTCTTTCACCACTCCATCTATTTTTCCGTCCACTATTTTTCCTTCCGCTTCCCCCTTATGCCTCTCAAGTGTCTCTTTGACTCTCTCAAGTTTCTCTTCGACTCTTAATTGTCTTTGCATGATATCAAATTGGATTTTTTTGATATCATCCAATTCAGACATCAAAATGTCGAAGTTACTCTATTTTCCCTCACCGTCATCCCTCTCACCGTCATCCCCCAATACAATCATCTCTTCTTTCTTCTCCTCTACCTCCACTGCCTCCTCTACCTCCTTGCTAATAACCTTCAAAATTAAATTACAATATTAAGACATTGATTATATTCTTAATATTATTTAATTACATTTATTATCCTTTCTTGCTTCCTCAGTCTATCCAACTTCAATTTCGCCATCACTCTAACAACCTCTTCCTTCCCCCATGTATAGATGCATGTCACTCCGGTTCTTTCATAAGCCGTCACTGCCTTACAGCCCGACCAAAAATCGAACAGTACACCTGCATTTATAATAAAATTTATAATTTTATATAATAACTATACTATCATTTTATATGAAAAAACAAAAAAGTTCTTCAACTCATTTACCTCTAAGATTGCTATGCACACTTTGAGGTATCTCTGGCTGCTCTTTTTAAAGGTGATTATTGATTCAATCAATCTCGAATGGACATATTCAGCCCAATTGAATTCACCCTTCAAGCCTTCATTGCAAATGAGCTTCATATAGAACTCTGGACAAAGAAAATCCCGACAAGGTACAATAGAACTCTGGCCTTCAGCTTATCCCCCCCGTAAGATCCACTTTTGATTTCCTCTTCAAGTTCAGTATATGTCACTTTCTACTTCAAACTATATTTGGAGGCAAGTGCTTTCCAGTTCTTACTCTTAGAGACTTCTACAACACTTTTGCCTTCATTTTCTACCCCCAAGACGGCTGCAACACATGGGATCCCGAGAGGAAATGAAAAATCACCATACTTAGCAATACATTGTTTGACATCAAATTGCGCCATCAAGGATCGACATAATTCCCTCCGAATAGGTCGATCCCTTACTCCTACAAACGATCCAAACCCCATTTCTCCCGGCACATTCAACTGACCCATCTCCTTAAGGTGTTTAATCAATGAATTCACCCTTTTAATGTTTCACATTGTCGACATTTCCTACATTTTTTAACAATATATAATGTTATAGTTCTTATACATTTTGTATCAACGTATTTACAAGTTTAATGAATACCTTCTTTTCATGTGTTTTACTTCATTCTTTGTATTCTTCACTATCCATCTTTGACTAGGTTCCTTATCAGCATTAGTCATCGAATTCCATTTCTCCAACACATCATTTCTCACCTAATATTAAGCATAAATATTTCTTAATCAATACATTAACTCTAAATAATACTCAATGTCAATTTCAATTTATATACCGAGCCGATGTGGTCGCCACCTTCCTTCATCCTTTGGCATTCGGTCATACTGTCAACATTTAAAATTTATCATCAATTTAAAGTTCTTAAATACTTTAATCCAATTACCATTTCAACAATAATAACAACAAGACATTGATACTTACTAGAAGTACATATATTCACCCTTTGCTTACTTTCGAGTCTCGGCCTCAATTTCAAAGTCATTTGCGCCACCAACAATTTTTTCACCCATTGACTCCATTTTTCCTTCATATATCAGTTTACACAAATCAAATCAAATACTTGTTACATACACTTTATTCAATATACAAATATAAATAACTACTCTTGTGGTAAAACGGTTTTCTTCAAAAGAATTTGAATGGCCAATACAAAATGTGTCAACACATTTATACAACCTATAATATCATTTTCTACCTATAATATTTAATAAAAGTATCGAAATTTATATTTTACCTTGAATATCACTTTCTACCTGTAATCGGTCCCAAATGCTTCTTTACTCCAAAACCCCAAACAACACATAAAAATCTTATTTCCAATTACTATAATAATAACAAACTAGGGTTTCGATAACGCACTTTTCGATTCGACTGCAGCAATAAACAAACAAACTTCGCTTTAGAAACGCCTTCTGAAATGCATCAACAATTACGCTTCGATTTCAAAAACTCGTCCGTTCTATCTATTTTCAGAGGATATTTAGCTATGACCTTTATATTTTCATCGAATATGTTATTTATATTTAATCGATTCAACTACAAAAGTGTCGATACTTTTATGTCAGGTGTCGATACTTTCGATAGGATAATTACGTATTTCTTTGAAAGTATCGATAATTTATTACACGTACTTATTAAAGTATCGACACTTTCAATATATCCAGTAGCGATTTACCGGTTTTATCATTTCGATACCGATTTTGTCATATTTTTACTTGTTATATCGTTGTAGGTCGATACATTTTTTTAAAGTATCGATACTTTATAGATGCTAAAACTACTTCTCTTTTAAATTCACAAAGTGTCGATACTTAAATTAAAGTATCGACACTTTCAATATATTCGGTAGCAATTTACCGATTTTATCATTTCGATACCTGTTTTGTCATATTTTTACTTGTTATATCGTTGTTGATCGATACATTTTTATAAAGTATCGACACTTTATAGGCGCTAAACCTACTTCTCTTTTAAATTCACAAAGTGTCGATACTTATATTAAAGTATCGACACTTTCAATATATCTGGTAGCGCTTTACCGGTATTGTCTTTTCGTGACCGGTTTTGTCATTTTTTACCTGTTATATTGATATGAATCGATACATTTCTTATTTGGATCGACACAAACCAACAAGTTAAGTTTGCCGGTTGCCAAATTTTTTAATATTTCTTAATGATTTAAACCTACTACATTATTATTACTCAACATTTCCAGTAGAGCTAGACTGAATTTGTTAAATATATTTTAATATATACGGTAACACCATATATTAATCGTATATTAGTCGTATATTAACCCGTCTTTCCTGAAACAACCTCGTATTTAGTGTCGCTATGAGGGCCGTTCCAATTGAACAATCACTTTTTGTTCATTTTGTTTACGTTAACTGGTAGTGGCAAATACTACATATTTTATAATGTCATACTTGAATTTAAATTTTATGCAATTATGTGAAAAATAGTTTGATTTTAATAACCGATAACATCATTTTAAGTCTGTTTATTGTATGTACAAGTAATTATATTTCGATTAATTAATATTCTATTAAATTTAGTCATAAAAATATACAAAAATGTTTTTAATATCTGAAAAATAAAAAAAATTCAAAATTAAATGGCCTTGGACAAATTTGCAATATACATTAGGTAGAGTAAGCGTGGTCCAAAGCTATATAGGTATATAGGAAGCTAAGCTAAGTGATCCACTGACATTCACATGGGCTTATTGTACAAATGGAGGCAGATGCACTGTTTATATAGCTCGCCCCTCATCATACATTTTATATTATAAATTACTGATTTCAATTTTAAGTTATAATTAAATTCGGGTTAACTCACGAATAATTATTTATATTTGTATTTTGTCCACTTTTAATCACGGATTTTAAAAATATAAGATATTGTCATTTTCATTTTCATTTAATTAAGATCACTTTCGTTTTTATTTAATTAAGATTACTTTCATTTTCATTTAATTAAAATATGGTCATCATGAGTTAACTGTTGTTAACGATTGACAATATATGTGATGTGATAGTTGGTATAATAACACATTTAATCATTATTATTTACATATTATCTCAATGCAATCATACTTTTAAATAAATTTTAACAAAAAATATATATTTTAAATAAAAGTAAAATATTTTTAAAATTAAGTTAATAATAAAATATATTTAATAAGTTAATATAAAAATATATTTTAAGTTAATATATAAAATATTATGAATTTAAGTATTTATACATTGAGATACAAAATATATACACCATATTGTCTACTTTAGACCAAGCAATGGTCTTGACTTAATGGTTGAATACATATTTAGTTTTGTAAATGGCCAATGTTTGAATCTTTTTTGCCCAATTTCCTTTCTTTTGTTTTCTTTCAACCAGAGGGTGACACATGTTACTCTTTGATTGGTGAAAATAAATATATTAAATTAAAATAAAGTTAATCCTCCAACCGAATGGTGACACATGACATGACATGTGATATCATTCGATTCGATAATTAAATTTATTTAATTTATTAAAAGTATGACTAAACTGAGAGAATATGTAAATAATAAGGACCAACTTTGTGATTATATCAAAATATTTAACTATTGTTAACGACAGTTAACTCGGTGTGACCACATCTTAAGAATTAATTAAATAAAAAAAAGTGACTATATATTATGTTTTTTAAATTGTTGATCAAAAATGGACAAAACTTAAACATGCATGATCATCCAAGTAGTTAACCCAAAAATAAATTCTCTACCAAATCGTATAAACAAATTCATTTTATCACTTCATTATCCCAACATATTTGATTTGAAAATAAAAAAGTAATCGAACTAAATTATATTTTATCCGTCTAAATTAGTTTGATTGTCGATTTTTATTTTTAATTCAAAATCATATTATTTTAAAATTATTTTCATGAATATAAACATAAAGCACTTATTTTCATATACTCAAGAATCATAAATAAATATAAAATAAAACTCAATTTAATTTGAATTGTGACAATCCCCTTTACTTTATTGGGACTCAAAAATCTAAAAGCAAATATCATCCAATATTCAAGACGTATTTTCTCCATTGCGTTGTTTCGATGAAGGAGGAATCGGATAATAAGTTTCTCTTGATTGTTCAATAGCTGAGCCAAAGGTGTGCTACCTCTCGATGCATATGTCGGTTGTGGGTGCAAAGGCCTTGATGTGCTAATTGAGCCTAAAGACACTAATTTTCCACCCTCTTCCAGTCACAATTAAACAACTACCCTCATTTTCCGACGTAATACCCGCACACTTCGCTCACCTCTACCCCACGTATCTCACCTACAAACCAACCATCAACAAAGTCAAAAATAAAAGCTAAATCCCGAAAATTTTGGGATTTTACCTAACTTAAATCAACCACCCACTATCTTTTATACGAAACCAAAATCTGAGAAAAAGGGTTGGCTTTTTATACGGGGAAAAACCGAATAGCTTGAAGGGGGAGGGGGAGGGGGAGGGGGAGGGGGAGGAAATGTCTAAGAAGCTTCAAATATCTCTCAAGGATTACCTCTCCAAAGTCAGAAGTACCTCCCCAAATATCCATTTCACCTCAAAATCAGTCTCTTCTCCCAAGAAATGGATCCTCAAACGATGCACACACCCCAAAACCTTATCTTTTGCAGTCAATCCTGCTGGAAATCACGGTTGTAAAGGAACCAGCAACGATAATAATGACGAAGCGGCCATGCTTGCGGATGTTGATCGGTTTCGCTTCGAGAATTTCAAGTCGTTGTATATCTGAGATGATGATGAGATTAATGAAAGGAGATGCACTTTTGGATCAAAAGATGATCATCTGGTAAAAACCTCTGGCAGGTTTTTTTCTTGATTCTCCAGGATTTATGGATCCTCCCTCGTTTCTCTACGGTTCCAACAGATTCTTCGTGTCGATGGGGTTATCGAGTTCGCTCGTCGACGACGCTCGGAGCAGCGGCACCAACTCTACCATGTCGATTTCGGAGAACTTGGGTTCGACTTCTACTTCATCAGCTTCAATCAACAATACCGTTGTTTCCAACGATTCTAACAGCACTGGCGGCGATGGCGTCGCTGTTGAGTCGCTGAGCAATATCCGGAACGAGTACATTGCGGTGGTAACATATTCTCATAACCCATACGATGATTTCCGACGATCCTTGCAAGAAATGGTGGAAGCCAGAATGAATCATCATTCGGAGATCGATTGGGATTTTATGGAAGAGCTTGTGTTTTGTTACTTGAACTTGAATAACAAGAAGTCTTACAAGTTCATCTTGAGTGCTTTTGTTGACCTGGTCGTGGATTTGCGTCAAAACCACACGAAAATCCCACCCAAATCTCGACATTTTAAGGTTAACGATGAGACAAATCACAAGAAATCAAGGAGTAAGCAAGATCGCCGGGAAAGCTGCTCCCAATCGAACAAAGGTTCAAGCAATGTTGTGTGCAAATTAAACAAATCCCACGTGAAGGTGGACTTTGGGGGTAAAATCTACCTATGGTCCTTTAATTATTATGGGTAAATTACACACGAAGTACTCTGGTTTTGTAACCATTACATTTAAATCACCAGAATCAAGTTTCATTATTTTTAATTTGGATTTCCAATTTTATTATACTTATAAGTCCCTATTTGGTACTTAGGGTTAATTATTGTTTAATCCCTCTAACTCTTTATTTTTCTCTTACAGCTCATTTTTAGTTCTGATTTAGTCCATTAATTTCAATTAGTTTCAATTTAATCCTCTAAGTTTTTTTTTATTTTTTTATTCTTTTTTCTTCATATTATTTTTTACTTTAAAAATTTAACATTTTTTTTTATTTTTTCCTTTGATAATTTTTTTATTTTTATTTCCTTTGTTTTATTTTATTTTACTTTCCTTTGATTTATTTTTTATCTTATTTCATTTTTTTTCCTTTGATTTTTTATTTTATTTTATTATTATTTTTATTATTGTTGTTATTTTTTTCCTATGATTTATTTAATATTTTCTTGTTTTATTTTATTCTTTTTCTTTAATTTTATTTATTTATTACTTTTATTTTATTTTAGTTTTTTATTTATTGCTTTTGATTTTTTAAAACCTTTTTATTCCTTTTATTTGATATTTCTTTATATTTTTTTCAATTTAACCTAATTTTGATTTTTTTCAGTGATAATTTCCATTGATCAAAGGTAAACAATTCCAATCGGATTTTTAAATTTTAATTTTAATTCTAATTTTCGCAAATAAATACAACCGAAAAATTAATTTGTACTGAAAGGGCGGTTCAAGGGTGTTAATATTTCCTTGACCGTAACCGACTCCCGAACCCGACATGTTTCTGGTAAACGCAGATCAAGTAAGATGGTGTCCGATTAACCTAAAATTATTTTTAAATGATTGGTGGTGACTCCAACACAATTCATTCAAGTCGAAGCCCAATTCCGGCTCCAACCAAAAGACGGCCGCAACAACTTGGCGACTCCGTTGGGGACATGTAAGTGATTCAAGCCAAAATTAATTTTCGGTTGTCTTTTTATGCGAAGATTGTAAATTTTAATTTATTTATTCGATTCCAATTATTTACCTTTGATTATTTTTCATATAAATAGTTGTACTAACATTTTTTTCAATGATTTCAGATTTTTGAAAAGTTTTCATCTCAGGCTCTATACCCGAGCTCCAAACCCTTTTTAAGTGGGGGTGAAAGCGACGCATTTGTGAGAATTTATTCTCCGTACGGGCTTAGCCAGTAACATTCGGGATTCATATATCTTATGCCTTTGTGTGAATTTATTCACCGTGCGGGCATAAGAGAATGTTTCCTTTCGAGTTTAACTTAGTCCACATAAGCTTGTAATGGGCTTAGAACTAAGGGTCTGGCAAGCCCAAGGGGGCACCGGCAAGGAGAACTCGAGTACCCTTTTATAACCTAAACCGAGAGACTACAGGGAATTAGAGCCCACCCCGAAGCCTCATTTCAAACCCTAGACCGCTTCGATATTATTTCCTGCTTTATTTTTTTGTTCAAAGCATGTGAATTAGAAATTTATACGGTTAGGACTTGCTCAAAATCAACTTGCGGGATATAAACCATGTCCAAGTAGGAATACTAAACATGTTCGGGAAGATATCATGTGGGGTAGGATTTTTTATTGTTTTGATTATTATCCTTATCTCACTAACTTTTTCCTTTCATTTTATTTTTATCATTTGCATCATTCAAAAGAGGTGTTGATCTACTAAAATGTGTTTGTTAAATGTGAATAATCTATATTAATGGATAAAGGGGTTATAATACAAGAGATAAAAAGCTCAGAAGTCCGACTATAGTCAGAGAATACTCAGAATGGACTGGGATTTATGCTGAGCACATCAAAGGTTAACTTTTTGAGCTGGCAAGAAGGGGCAGACGAGAAAAGGGTATTAACCTGGAGAGTCCCTTAAAAGACAACAGGCCATTGTTGACAAATCCAAGAAGTAAACAAGTGAGTTTCAGACAGTTCCCTTCAATGGAGACTTCCAAAGGTGCTTTCGTTGAAGGTAGACTCAGTAGAGAGTGAAAGTCAGAGATGTAGTCATTTGAGACTTTTTGGGGCAATCAGCTCGTCACTTGCATAGTTTAGCCAGAGAAGCCGGAATGGTTCGATAGGGCATTCAACCAGTGACAAAAAAAATGCTGAAGACGAATCAACCAGTCCAAAGTTGTTCGGGGTCTATACCTTTAAAATGTTTTTTGTCTCCTAAGACGTAACACTTTTGTCCCCAATAAAGATTATTTATAATAACATACACATTTTTGGATCAATGCCTCGAATATTTCATGCATTATGCATTTAAACATATTTTGCATTTTGTTATTTTCATTTCTTTACATTCACATTAACTAGCAAAAACATGTCTCATCAAAAGGAACAAATATTGGAGGTACCACCTCAAACAAGGGCACTCTCGAAGCAGAAATTTGTGCGTCTGAGGGTATTTCATAAGAAGCCATGACAAGTGAAACAATTGAGAAATGGGAAGTAAGTGCGGTTGAAGACCCTGATCCTCGACATTCTAGAAATAATGGGGCATTCTGATGAGGCCTTATTCAATTTTGAGGCATCTTGTTTGAATTTGTTTTTTGAACTTTCTCATATTTGGAACTTGTTTTTGAACTTTCTTTGAATATTTCAATGAATTTATGCGGAGCATTGAATCAATTTTACAACATGAAATTCTTTGAATATCAAATGAATTGAAAAACTCTGTAAGTGATCGGAGTTACAGATCTTTGATAAAGTAAGACGATTAAAAGATAATAAAACATAGTACTTTGACCTTACCTAGAAGATACGCTCAAACACCGTACACTTCTCTTACAAATAACCAATATAGCCTTTTTCTCTCATAAAAGAATAAAAAATAGGCTTGGTATTTAGATGTGCATAGGTGCGGATAACATGGGGCATCTTTTGCATATGACATTACTATACTTTTTGTTAAAGACGTTCAATGATGATAATGATCTTCACAGATGGAATAAGTAAGCAAATCTAGTATAGGTTAGTTGTTTGAAAATTGAACTCTAAAGATGAGTTTCCTTTACTTTCAAAAACACCTAGACTATAACTGGTTCTTCTTGACAAACTTAAGAAATTAGACCCGTATACCCATATTATAATATTATATATATACAATAAAGCTTGAACTGTCCCTCTAAAGCAATTGGTTAAACACCCCGACTTTATGGATAAGATTCAGCTAGCCTGATGAAATGATTATAATATACAATAAAGCTTGAGTTGTCCCTCTAGAGCAATTGGTTAAACGCCCCGGCTTTATGGATAATATTCAGCTAGCCTGATAAAGGTGATTATAATATCTATCCAATGATATTAAGTTGTCCCTCTAGAGCAATTGGTTAAATGCCCGGCTTTATGGATTCAGCTAGCCAGACAATGGCAAAATTAAATAAAGAGTTTCAGTAAAAATGGACTAAGGGAGTTAAGGAACACCTGTTATAGTCAAATTCACACGAGCACTCAAGAATTTCATTTTTAGACCGATGTTTCTGCAATACCTTTGTTAGAGGAGCTTACAAAACTTGAACAAATGGAAGATTTTAGAGAACCGAAATAGAAGGTCTAGTAATTGATAATGCTAGTTGCGTCATTTTGTCCGCATCCAATTAAAATTCCAAGCCAAAGAAAAAGCATGTTGCAATAACCGAAAAAATGACATTTTTTATGGCTGAATCCTTAGGTCAACCTAAAGCCAACTTATTCACTTGAATATTTGTAAAAGTTCTATAACTCTGAAAGCATTAAAAGAGCTATTGATTCCTTTGATATTCTTTGAACTCGTGTTTATAATTTGATTCGATTTGATTGTGAGCCTGAATTAAGGGGCGATGTTTTACAGAATTCTCCTATTTGCATATCATTTTCCCTCCTAAATAAGAGAAAGGAAAAAATATTTTTAAACAGGACAGTCTCAAATGTGAAAGGTTGCAGCTCGAAAAGCAAATGGGGCATGGTCGATTCCAAGAACAAGACCAACAGACAAAAATGAGGCTCCATCCAAGGGATAAAACATAACTCATTCATGTTGTATGCATCTTAGACATACTTAAGTGCATCACATTTATCATTTTTCACATACATATTTTTTACAGCTTTGGAGTCAAGTCTCAACTTCAAGATGAAAGATACTTGATTCGAAAGTTTATTTAAAGATCGATGGTGGTTGGTTAACTCTGTAGTGAGAAACTACACCTTAACCGACTTGACATATCTACAGATCTTAGAATCAATTTCAGATGGGTTCGAGAGCTAATTCAGAACGAATCCATATCAACTTAACTCAATAACAAGTAGCAGATTTCAAGCCATATTTCAATTCCACGACGGAAGATATCCAGCTGTCAGAATTTATCAGTAGGTTTTCCCGTAAAGGGGAGTCATTAAATGATCATCTCACCTGGTTCAGAACCGCTCAGGGGAACTACCTGAGAACTATGACTGGCTTAGACTTGTGAAGGGAAACCATTTTTTATTTATTTTGCAGCATAGCTCAAGGCAAGAAGGGCTATCTGTCACCAAAAGACCTTCGAGTTCGATTACACTCAGCTCAAAGGCACATCATTTGTAGTATAACTCAAGGCTAGAATGGTTATCTACCAACACAAGACCTTCGAGTTCGACTACGCTCAGCTCCAAGGCACATCATTTGCAACATAGCTCAAGGTAAGAAGGGCTATTTGCCACCAAAAGACCTTCGAGTTTGACTAAGCTCAGCTCCAAGGCACATCATTTGCAACATAGCTCAAGGCAAGAAGGGTTATTTTCCAATAAAAGACCTTCGAGTTCGACTACGCTCAGCTCCAAGGCACATCATTTGCAACATAACTCAAGGCAAGAAGGTTTATTTTCCAACAAAAGACCTTCGAGTCGATTACAATCAGCTCAAGGCACATCATTTGAAGCATAGCTTAAGACAAGAAGGGTTATCTGCCAAAGACCTTTGAGTTCGATTACACTCAACTCAGAGGCACGTCATTTGCAGCATAACTCAAGGCCATAAGGGTTATCTGGCAAAGACCTTCGAGTTCGATTACACTCAGCTCAAGGCACATCATTTGCAGCACAACTTAAGGAAAGAAGGGCTATCTGCCAAAGACTTTCGAGTTCGACTATGCTCAGCTCCAAGGCACATCATTTACAACATAGCTCAAGGCAAGAAGGGTTATTTGCCAACAAAAGACCTTCGAGTTCGATTATACTCAGCCCGAAGGCGTATCATTTGCAGCATAACTCAAGGGGAGAAGGGTTATCTGCCAAAGACCTTCGAGTTCGATTCCACTCAGCCCGAAGGCACATCATTTACAACATAGCTCAAGGCAAGAAGGGTTATCTATCAACAAAATCGTCGAGTTTGATTCCATTCAACTCGATGACATATCAATCACACTACTGTCCGATTGTAGTCGAGGTTTTCAAATTGAGAAAAAGACCTGGGTTAGCCGTGCCTTAGTGACAAGAACTTTTTTCCGGTAGCATAGCTTAAGTTGAGAAAAACTATCTGTCAACGAAGACTTTTCGAGTTCGACTCCATTCAGCTCGAGGGCCTATCAACCAAGCCACGTTCCGATTCAAATTCCAAGTTACGGCTTCAATTCCATTGCAAGATAGACTATACTTTACGATGGAGGAGTCATCTGTAACTCAACTCGATAGGGAGTTATTCTTTCAGATTCAATTTTTTAACTCCACCGAAAAATAATTTGTGTTCTTTTATCTGTCTTATTTTTCATTATACGAAAAATGACAAAGAGGGGCAGCTGTAGACACTAATTTTTCACCGTATTCCAACCACAACAAAACAACTACCCCTCATTTTCCGGCATAATACCCACTCACTTCGCTCACCTCTCCCCCACGTATCTCACCTACAAACCAACCATCACCAAAGTCAAAAATAAAAGCTAAATCTCAAAAAATTTGGGATTTTACTTAACTTAAATCAACCACCCACTATCTTATATACGAAACCAAAATCTGAGGAAAAGGACTGGTTTTTTATACTGGGAAAAACCGAATAGCTTGGAGGGGTAAGAAGAGAAAATGTCGAAGAAGCTTAAAAAATCTCTCAAGGATTACCTCTCCAAAGACAGAAGTACCTCCCCAAATATCCATTTCACCTCAAAATCAGCCTCTTCTCCCAAGAAATGGATCCTCAAACGATGTAGACACCTCAAAACCTTATCTTTTGCAGATAATCCTGCTGGAAATCACAGTCGTAAAGGAACCAGCAACGATAATAATGACGAAGTGGCCATGCTTGAGGATGTTGATCGGTTTCTCTTCGAGAATTTCAAGTCGTTGTATAACGGAGATGATGATGAGATTAATGAAAGAAGATGCACTTTTGGATCAGAAGATGATCATCTGGTTAAAACCTCTGGCAGGTTTTTTATTGATTCTCCAGGGTTTATGGATCCTCCCTCGTTCCTCTGCGGTTCCAATAGATTCTTTGTATCGACGGGGTTGTCGAGTTCGCTCGTCGACGAGGCTCGGAGCAGCGACACCAACTCTACCATGTCGATTTCGGAGAACTTGGGTTCGACTTCTACTTCATCAACTTCAATCAACAATCCGTTGTTTCCAACAATTCTAACATAATTGGAAGCGATGGCGTCACTGTTGAGTAACATATTCTCATAACCCATACGATGATTTCCGAAGATCCTTGCAATAAATGGTGGAAGCCAGGATGAATCATCATTCAGAGATCGATTGGGATTTCATGGAAGAGCTTGTGTTTTGTTACTTGAACTTGAATGACAAGAAGTTTCACAAGTTCATCTTGAGTGCTTTTGTTGATCTGATCATGGATTTGCGTCAAAACCACATGAAGATCCCACCCAAATCTCGGCATTTTAAGGTTAACGATGCGACAGATCACAAGAAAGCAAGGAGTAAACAAGATCGTCGGGAAAGCTGTTCCCAATCGCAAAAAGGTTCAAGCAATGTTGTGTGCAAATTAATAAAATCCCACGTGAAGGTGGACTTTGGGGTAAAATCTTCCTATGGTCCTTCAACTATTATGGGTAAATTACACCCAAAGTACTCTGGTTTTGTGACCCTTACATTTAAGTCACCAGAATCAAGTTTCATTATTTTTAATTTGGGTTTCCAATTTTATTATACTTATATTTTAGTCACTATTTGGCACTTAGGGTTAATTATTGTTTAATCCCTCTTACTCTTTATTTTTCTCTTGCAACTCATTTTTAGTTCCGATTTAGTCCATTAATTTCAATTAGTTTCAATTTAATCCTCTAAGTTGTTTTTTAATTATTTTTTTATTCTTTTTTCTTCATATTATTTTTTACTTTTAAAATTTAACAATTTTATATTTTATTATTTTTCCTTTGATAATTTTTTTTTTTATTTATTTTACTTTCCTTTGATTTTTTTATTTTTTTATCTTATTTCATTTTCTCCTTTGATTTATTATTATTTTTATTATTTTTATCCTTTGATTTATTTAATATTTTCTTGTTTTATTTTATTTTATTCTTTTTCTTTGATTTTTGATTTATTCCTTTTGATTTTTTAAAACCTTTTTATTCCTTTTATTTGATATTTCTTTCTTTCTTTATTTATTTTCAATTTAACCTAATTTTGACCTTTTTTCAGTAGTAATTTCAATTGATCAAATGTAAGCAATTCGAATCGAATTTTTAAATTTTAATTTAATTTCTAATTTTCGTAATTAATGATATCCGACAAATTAATTGGTACCGAAAGGGCAGTTCAATGGTGCTAATCCTTCCTTGACTGTAACCGACTCTGAACCTAACACGTTTATGGTAAAATGCAGATTAGGTAAGATGGTGTCCGATCAATCTAAAATTGTTTTTAAATGATCGGTGGCGACTCCAATACAATTCATTTAAGTCGAAGCCCAATTTCGGGTCCAACTGAAAGACGGTCGCGATAGAGCCTATGAAAGTTGGACGCATAGAAGATTGGACGCCACTGAATCTTGGATAAAGCATAGGATGATGCATCGGATGGTAGAAAACCTAAAAAGAAATCATTAGTTGAAAATGAACTCGCAAGTAATAATTATAATGATATATAATATTTAATTGAAAGAGCGTTTTAAGTCCAAGTTGTCCATTATAGTTTGCTTCGAAAAGCATTTGAGAGTACCCTTGTTGTTGCGATTGTTGTTGTGGCTGCTACTGCGATTGATATTGTTGTTGTTGTGACATTACTAAAGCCATTAGCATATCTTGACTTTCTTGAACTTGCCTTAATTGCTTCTTTAATGTATTGATCTCTTCTTGTTGGTTTGGATTTCACAGTATGAACCTTTTTGAAGAACTACAAATCTGAGATGTGTTATAGTATATGGGAGTTGATGACCCAACACCAAACACTCGACCCTAATATTGTACATCTAGTATGTTTTTGATCTGCAAATCTAGGCTTACTTAACGCAATTGATATAATTTCCAACAATGGACGCTCAAAATCAGGATTAATAATGTGACTATTTATTAGCCTATCAATGTTATACATCCAAGATCGATCCATAGTAAATACCAAAACTTGTTTTTATTATATATATTATTGAATTAAGATGATTAAATTAGTAAACTTTTAAAAAATAATTTTTAATTACTATTTTTTTAAAAAAAATTCTAAAAGAACAACAACTAGAACTTATGATATTATTATTGTAAATTACATGTAAAAATATTTTATTTACTCTTAATATATATTATTATTTTATTTATTTCTAAATAAAACAAGAAGTAGAACTTATGACATTATTAAATTATGTTACATGCAAAAATTAGTTTTATTTACTGTTAATATATTTTGTATTTTTTTATTGAAAAGGATAATACTAATAAATTGATAGCACTATATTTTAAAAAATAAAAATTAAACTTACCTCAGCTTACAAATCACTAGAAAATTTTAGAGTTCTACAAAATAAATTTTAAAAATCATTTGAATGGCAATACGATAACAAAAAAATCACAACAAATTTTTTATAAGCAATAAAACATTTATTAATGTAACATCCTAAACCAGTACGACACACAGTCGACGATCATAATGCCACACGGAACCACCAAAATGACTAACCAATTTTTTTTTAAATTTTTTGTTTTAAAAATGATCATTTGTAACCATCCATGATATAATAAATCAACTACAATTTAAATAAAATAGTTTACATCATGAGCTCCCAAAATAATATTTAAAACATATAGACCATAGTTTAAAATGAGTTACGACTAATACAAAATATACAAATCAGGGTTTACAATTATACATGCACTCTAAAGATGAACTTGAGACATATTATGCACTATCTGGGTCTGAATCACTGCTGTCAAAAAGTCCTCGGACTGCTCCTCGACTAACCTGTGTAAGGAAACAAATTCCAAATGTGAGCTAACTAGCCAAGTGCCACACTAACAACTAAGTCATACTAAAAGTATTCATGTCATGCTCAAGCTAACTGATAACTGCAATAGTGAGTATACTCATATGCTACACTCTCTACGCTATGGTAGACATCATGGTGCAGTTGAGGGTTCTGCATCTCGAAACTCACACACCCCTCTAGTCTACCGAGGTTGGTTGCTCGGAATCTCTACATCGGTCAACCCCCTCGACTAGCCCACTCCTTGAGTGTTGAACCTTGAGCCCAAGCTAGTTAGCTTTAAGTGCCTCATACACTACCTATGATATATTCAGACTGAATCTATACTTTCGATAATGCTAGCATTTTCTATAGGAGCTCAGGTGTCCTGATCATTTCCTGAGCATCATCCAAGGTTATTTGTATGTCATCCTAATTGATATTATTTCTAAGTGTAATATTATTATCATTAATATTCTCACTTGTAGTCTTATTTTATGATAAAATGAAGTGTTGGGGTACCTTGAGTCTAATTCCTTAAAAGCTGACATTTTTGCCAAAAATATACTGAAAGTATCGATACTAGCCCAAGAGTATGGATACTCCTACAAACGTTTCGATACTTTATATAAGTACCAAAACTTTTAAACATTCTGTTCTACCCAGTTTCAAAACTTTCTGGGAGTTTCAAAACTATGACCCAAAGTTTCTATACTCTTGCACTGAAACTCACAATTTGCCCAAAACGAAGAACAATTATCGATATTATCCCTATATTATCGATACTCTACCTATAGAAGTCATAAAACAAGTACGAAAAACTCTATTTTTCAATCCCAAGGACCTTAGTGAGGTCCCCAAACATGTTTAAAGTTTTATTTGATCAACAAGGGTCATAATAGAGGCTTTAAACACATTTATAACTCTAAAAATAAGAATTTCACCTTGAAAATGCTTATCATGCTCCACTCAAAAATTTAAACTATCTTGAACTTCTAATGACTTACTAAGAGTATAGAAAAGTTTTAAAGGTGTTACATTGCTCCTTAGATGGCTAGAAACTTTCTCAACTCACTCAAGATTCAACTTTTCTTTTCCTTTAACTCTTTAGCTTTCTCCTATCTCCTTCACTAAACAAAATGAGAAAATGGATTACCAATCCATCTAAGGGTTGAATAACATCCAAACAAACTCCCTATAACTCAAAACTTAGCTAGAATCCATAGATTCCCACAAATCTCCCAAGACCCATTTTTGGTTCTATGCATAAAAACTAATGAAATGGAACTTAGAACAAAACTTGGAGGATGAAGATTGACATTCTCACCTTAGTTTCACCACAGTAGATTTGAAATGCTTAAACTCTCACTTGGAATGGAATTGGGAATAAATAAATTATGGAAGAAAGAAGAAGAGCATTTGGTGAGAAGATAAGAGGGAGTGGTTCACGTAAAAACATAATATATGAGAGGGTTTTCAGTTTTCAAAATTAACCATGGGTAAACTACACTTTTAGTCCCCCAAATTTCTAATTTACACAACACCCATTACCAACCACCAAAACTCTTGGCCCCTAACTCAATCCCAAAAACAATAAACTTGGTCCACTAATTTATAAGGTCCTTTGGGCTCATCTTTGGGTCTCGGGTTGACCCGCACTACTAACCCTAGTTTTTGGGATGTTATAATTAATATAGCCAAAAACCACAACTAAGTAACAATATACATATAACAAAATAATAGCATACATAATAAAAAAAATTAAATATTTAATAATAAAAAAATAATTTCAAGCACATCTTTTATGCCATTAACCCAAGTTTAAACTTTGACCTAACTAAGTTGTCATAAACTAACAATTAAGAGACCAAACAAGAAAAAGGGCAAAGCTCACCATTATAGAACAAAGTTCAAAATGCAATATCAATAAGGCAATATTTTACATCAACAACATGGACAATAAAACTCCTAAAATTAATAGAAATATATAAAAAACGAACATATTATCAAGTTTTTTATATATATCATGAAAGTAAATAATTAAACCATTTACATAAATAGCAGTTTTCAATGTAGAATTACAATATAAAAATCAACAAAAAGAAAATATATATATATGCATATAAATCAACAAAAACAAACACATAAGAGATAAATGTATATAAATGTTTAATATAATATAAAATAAAAATACTTACATAAATTAGTTTACACTCTAAAATATATTAACCGTAAAATATTAAAATTTTGAAAGAAAATAAAGAAAGAAAAGTATAAGATATAGAAAAGTGTTAACGAAACGTGGGTGACACAGCTCCAAACTTGAAACAAGAGGAATTTTAAACAGCAAATTAGCGAAATGGCCAAATGATCCCGGGGATGCCAGCTCCTGGCAAAGGGGGAAAATGCGGAAACTAAAATGAAATGGAATTGTTATAGGAATAGTTGGTTTGAGAGGTTGGAATAATTAATACAATTTTAATTAGATATAATTAATGTTTGTATTGGGGGTTGAAAAGGGTGCTGAGTATTAAAGGTGTCATGTACATGCTTTTTATATTTTTATTTTATTTTATTGGTTTACGATGGAATCATTGTTCCATCATAAAATAAATTTGTATTTTTTTATTGAAATGAATAGAATTTATGACGGAAAAATTAATTCCATCAAATGTTACAACTAAAAATCAAAATTTTGTGACGAAATATTTTATTTTTATCGATAAATTATGATGGATTTTAAAGTCGTAAAAAATTTTCCGCCAAAAATTTATTTATTTATTTTTGGTGGTGCTAATGCAGGACAAGATTTTTTTTAGATTTTAAAATGGTTAAATAACTACACGCGTCTTCACATTTTTATATTATCTAATTAGTCCTTATCGTCTTTAATTTAGCCTTGTTGACTAATGCTAATTTATTTAGGTATGAATTTAAATCTTAAAAATTTATTTCAATACAAATTAAAGTTTTATATTATAAACACTAAAAATGCCTTTAAAATCACATACTTTATTATAATGGAGCATATGATGTTGAAATTCACTTCACAATGCAATTTATACTACTACAGTGATCACATTTATGATATTTTCTTTATAGAAACATCAAGATAAGTTCGAAATGGACACTAACTTTTTACATTGAATCAAGATGGCAGAATCACCCCATCATAACAACCACAATGAATCTAATTAATATTAGATTCTAAAGACACAATACTTATATCTAACACTCTAATTAGTATTTCCCCCCAAATTTCTTTGTTGTAAATTATCTCTCTCATAATGGCCTTCTCTCGTCCTTTCGGCTCTCCCTTCGTGGTTGGGTGGCTTATAGCTATTGGCGTTTCCCTATTTCTGCCGATCTAGGTTCCATTCTCCGGTTTATTCCTCTTCCCATGCATCTTTCTCTTGTTCAAGGTTTCTTTCCAAGTCTGTTTTGCAAAACCCTCGTCTGCTATGTGACGGTTTGGTGGGCATGATCTGTCCTTGGCTACTCCTTTCGACTTGTTCGCCTCCTTTGGCTTTGGGGTTTGATAACTTTGTTTCGGCCGATATATTTTCTCCGGTGCAGTTACTGTTGATTTATCTCGGGGCAGTTACCATGAAGTTTCTTCCGTGGTTTTGGTGGTTATTCTTATGCGGGGCACGTTTTCGTGCATGGCACATGCACTACTTTAATTTAACTACCCACCACGTGATTGTTCATCACATCAGGTCTCTTTTAATAACAACGACAGTTTATAACGCGATACTTTCTGCTACTTGTTTCTTGATTGGGATTTTTGCTCAATAGGATTGCTCTTTCCCTTCTCACTGTCTTACTTTTGGCCTCTCCTCTCCATGGCTGACGAAGTCCATACCCTTCTTGCAAGTCTCCACTTTACTGAGGACGAGGTTGGTGATGTTCTGCCCCTGGCTCCTTCCTCTATTCAGTCTGCTGTGACCTTAGAATTCTGTCTTGTTGGTCTTTTAGATGCAGCACCTCCTGTTGAAACTGCTACTGTTGTTAGGGTCTCTCAAAGTATTTGGGGCTTATCCCTTGTGAATGAGATATCAGTTCTTAGTGAGACTCATTTTCTAATTTAGTTTGTGTCTGCTGATGCCCGCCAGTCAATATCAGATCGTTGTCCTTGGTCTTTCAACGGTGATTTCTTTGCTTTTACTCCCTATGATGCTCAGTGCAGTTTGGCGGACTATGATTTCTCTAAATTGCCTATGTGGGTCCAGGTGTATGATCTCCCTCTGGGAGGGATGACTGAATCTATGGGTCAACTTATTGGTGGACGACTGGGTACGACCTTGGTGGTTGACCTGCGTCCAGGTATTGGTCAGTTGGGCTCTTATTTTTGCGTTCGGGTTATCTTTGATATCTTGAAGCCGCTTCGACGTTGTCTTGCTATCGGCCAACGCCCATCTGGTCAACCTCTCCTTTGTCTTTTTGATATATGTGGTATAATTGGCCATGTAAAAGCTTCTTGCCCCTAAGGCACTACAAATGCTGGGATGAATTCACAGTTTGGAGACTGGCTACAGGTATCCCCACTTACTGGTTCTGGTAATGCGAATAGATTAAAATCGCAATTGATAATTTAAGAAAATAACAATAAAGATAAAGAAGATATAAATTTTACGTGAAAAATCCTTAAATAATATAGGGTAAAAACTACGAGCAAAGGTAGAAGTATTTCATTATGAGAAAATATGAATTACAACTTCTTTTTATTTAACAAGAAAAAAACAATAGCAATTCTCTCTTGATAAAAAGGAGAAAACAACTATAAAAGAAAACTTTTTAATTTCTCTAGTATTGGAAGAAAGTTGGAATGATTGTAGGGATGGTTTTGAAGTTAAAATTATTCATTTAGTCCTTATACTTTAGAGTATTTATAAGATTGGTCCCTAAGCTTCAACTATAAATACCCTAGTCATTTTAGTAATATTTACCTATTATCTTTGTGGTTGCCACCAAAAGGTAGATCATCCAACATAAGAAAGTAAGAAGGTATTACTTATTCTTCGAATGTTCCAGGGAACTATTCATGATAGTGAAATAACGGAAGCTATCCGTAATAGAAGCTATGACGACAAAATTTGATATTGAAAAGTTAAATGGTAGAAATTTCTCATTGTGGAAATTAAAGATGAAGACTATCTTGAGGAAAGACGGTTGTCTAGTGGCTATTAGTGAAAGGTCGACATATTTTATAGATGACAACAAATAGAACGAGATGGACGAGAATGCTATGGAAAAACTTCATCTAGCATTAGCAAATGAAGTATTGTCAAGCATCGAGGAGGAGAAGAAAACCAAGGAGATTTGAGATCATCTCACCAAATTGTATAAGGCCATATCGTTGCACGATAAAATTTTCCTTAAAAGTAAATTTTACACTCTTCGAATGTTAGAATCTACTTTAGTGATGGAGCACTTCAACAAGCTAAACGCTTTATTTTCTCAGCTTACATCTTTAAGATGTACAATAGAAGAACAAGAATGTGCTAACTTCTACTTCAAAGTCTACATGATTTGTATGATCAACCCATCAACAACTTGACAAATAGTAATGTCATCAGTCTAGTCTTAGATGACATTGCAGTTGCTGTTCTATAAGAAGAAAATCGACACAAGAGTAAGAAAGATAAACAAGTGAATCTGCAACAAGCATAGGCATTGACAACGATGAGAGAAAGATCAACAGAACGTGACCAAAACAGTAGTCACAAACATGGTAGATCAAAGTCGAGAAGTAAGAAGAATTTAAAGTGTTACAATTGTGGAAAGAATGCTCACTTGAAGAAGGATTGTTGGAGTTTAGCTAAAAACTCCAATCCAAAAGGAAATACCGCAAACACTTGAGATGATGAAAATGTTCTATGTTGTGAAGCATCAACCACCATGGAAGATAGAAAGAGATTTGTAGATATATACTCATTGATACGGGACCAACATATCACATGACCTCAAGAAGAGAATGATTTCATCATTATGAACTTGTCATCCCACAGATTCACCACTCTGTTAGTCATCCTTTGGCAAATCTGGCACCAACGGAATGTATTCTACCACGAGTCTCGCTTATTGCCTGGATGGCATATCATTTCTCTTGGGTTTTCTCTTCAATCTGCCTACATCTCCGTTGTTTTGTCCTCCATAGCTGGCGCTTTAGCTTCTTCTTCGCTCCTTTAAAACAGTCGTTGATCGAAGCCTTCTCTTGGCACTATCAAGATAAATGTCGATGATGCTTGTCCGCGTCGGTTGGGAAATTTGACTGTTGGTATTGTGGATCGAGATTGCCATGGTGAGGTTATTATCAGTCGTGGATTTCTTTGTTCGAGTGTGGTTAATGCTAGCATCGTTGAAGCTTCGACTATCTGCCATGCTGTCCGGCTAGCGGTGGAGTTGGCTCTTCCTAATGTCAGGTGGAAAGCGACGCTCTTAATGTAATACAAAAGCTGGAGAATCATCATTCTGACCGCTCAGTGCTTAGGTTCTACTTTTTCGAAGCTAACCGGATGCTGGACACCCATCCCTCTGTTTCTCTTTACTGCACTCGACACGAAGCTAACAGAGCGGCCCGTGCTTTAGGTAATTTTGTGCCAATGACTTGTTAGTCTTTGTATTTTGAGCATGAGATTCTCCCATGCATTGCTCCCATTGTAACTGCTGATATTTTTGTAATGTTGAATATGGTCTACATTAAAAAAGAACACTCTAATTAATTTATTGTGACATTATTATCAATAGTTGTCGCACATTTAATAAATATCATAACAATAATTAACGATGTGAGTTAAACAATACACTTGGAGGCAATTATATCACTAAATTATCTGCATGATGATCATTATCACTATCACATGTGTCATAACGTTTCCGCGGAGACCCGATAGACTTAAAAAATTCATTTTCAGGGAAAGGCGATAAAATATATTTTGGAAAACAAAATATGATTTTGGAGTCGCCACCAACCATTAAGTTAGGTAGGTTGAAAACCTTAAACGATAAAAAATGATCTACGTTTTTCCAAAGATTCATTTTTAAAGAGTTCGAGAGTCGATTACGTGCGGGGAAGGGTGAACACCCCCACAACACCCAAATTTTGTACCCAAACGATTATATATTGTTTAAATATTAGAAATTAAAAAAACGAAAATATATTTAAATTACAATCCTTTTATTCATTTGATTTTATAAAAAAATGTCAATTTTTGGATAACTAATGCCCTTTTGTGTGAACAATCTTCGGGAGAAGCACTTCCTTTGTAGTTAGGAGACTTTCCTATAAATTCTCCTCACATAAAAGACATTGTTTCATATTTTTCACAAAAATAAACTAAACTAAAGTAAAAAAAATAAAATAAAATAAAAAGAGGGAAAAAATAAAAATAAATAAACATAAAGCAAAGGAAATTATCAAATAAAAATATTTGTGAAAAAAATCATCGAAAAGATACCTTCCCTTGTAGTTGGGAGATATCTTCGTACATTTCCTCACAATGAAATTTTCATTTTTTACATATTTTATAAAACACAGATGATTTATAACAAAGGGCGTTAATAACTATCTAAATATGCACATAATAAAACAAAAAGAAATAAATTTTTTCATACAAAGAATGTTTACAACAACTATATGATTTATATACATGCTTACATATATGAAATTATAACTACTAATAACAAAGTTACAAATTTAGGCTAAAATGCATATATATATAAAGAGGATAAACAAAAATACTAGTAAAAGAATTTAATAATGCCTAATGAATAAGGACTAAATAGTTAAAACATAATTTTCAGGGACATAATAATAAACAAACCTAAAATTATAGCTAATGTATAAACATTATATAACATGAGCACTAAAGCATAAATTAATCTCAAATCAAAAAGGCAGGACCAAAATGAAATAAACTAGAAATTCGCAAAGTAAAGCCACAATATACAAAGCAAGGATTGAAATGAAAGGTTTACAAATACTATGACCATAGTCCAATATCAACATAACTAACATAATATATAGGATAAAGGCTTAAATGGAAACATTGAAAGATAAGTGCTAAAGTAGAATATCATAACAATTTTATTAGTGGTTAAAATAAAATGTTACAGATGAAGAGGGACCTGAACATAAATTAACCATAACAATTACAAAGATATTGGTTAGATTACAAAAGGTGAAGGACCAACACTGCTAATAACCCCAAACCTAAAACACGCTGATCCTTTTTGGCAAAACGGTATCATATGGAAACTGCTATATAAACCCATTTCTAAGAGTTTGCATGAAACCTTATTCATTTCTTTTTCACAGCCGATTTAAGAAACCCTAAAGGAGAGAGTTTCTCCCATAACCCATCCCACCGCCGTGACCGAAAACACATAACCTCTCCGACCACCACAAATCAAAGTTCCCAATAAGAGAAAATAGGCTCGGTCCCCTCCTCTAGACACCCCAAGGCTTCAAAACAGCCCCCATTTTGATAGTTCAAAACCCAAAATCAACCCTAATGCAACCTAAACCTCCACTATAAAAGGAAAATTGAGTTTGTTACCTTCGGTGGAGATTTCCTCACTCACCATGAAGCTACGAAGCCCCAAATATTACCCCAAAAGGTAACTCTTCTCTTCCTCTCTCAATTTTTTCATTTCTTTTATTTGCATTTTTATGTTTTTTTGTTCTTCGAATCCCTCTATTTTCTCTTTATCCTCCTCTTTTTTTTTTAATGGTTTGCATGTTTGATTTATCAACTGTATTTGGGTGAGATGATAAGGTCTACGGGGGTAGGATTTGATTTCTGACTTGGGTAGATTGAATCCCGAAAAAATTAGGATTTAGGATTTATTTAATCTGGGATTTGGATTTGGTATTGTGGATAACATTTGGGTATTTGGGTACTGTTTTGGTTGATTTACTCAGTTTGATTCACTGTAGATAATAGTAAGGTGATTGAAATGGTGGTTGGATCATCGTGAATGGGCCAGAACAGTGGTGGCGGTGCGACTTTTCACCTACTAGGGCGGCGGTGGCTGGATGCTGAAGAGATGAAACCTTAAATGGCTTAGAGTTGCATCATGGGCTAGATTTGGGTTAGTTCGGGTCTCGGGTCTTATCTGGAACTAGTTCGGGTTAGTGGACCCTCTTGGGTCAGGTCTTGTACTGGGTTGCTGAATGTAACTAGGCTTCTGGGTAGGTATATGTTGGGCTCATTGGCCTGCAAAATATGTAATAAAATATTTAATAATAATAATATATAATAATAAATAAAATAATTAATATTTATAATATAATAATATTTTTGGTAGAACTAAACAAAAACGGGTGTCTACAACTACCCTTCTTTGCACATTCTTGTGTTAACAATAATAGGGCAAAGACGAAAAAGATAACTAATTTTTGTCTGATTCTCTCTTTTTGGTTTAAAATTTGATGTGTTTGTTGGTGGGGAACGACACTTCTTATACGGAATGAAGAGTTCTGGTCGTCTAAGGGTGACACGGCTCCTACGTGATGAGGAGATCTGGTCGGGGGATGACATGTCTCATACGTGATGAAGAGTTCTTGGCCATCTTTAGGAAGGGTGATAACACAGTTCCTACATGATGAGGATGACTGGTTATCTAGGGGTGACACGGCTCCTACGTGATGAGGAGGTCTGGTCGGTAGATGACATGACTCATACGTGATGAAGAGTTCTGACCATCTTTAGGAAGGGTGATAACTCGATTCATACGCGATGAGGACGACTGGTTATCTAGGGGTGACACGGCTCCTATGTGATGAGGAGATCTGGTCGGGGGATGACACGGCTCGTACGTGATGAAGTGTTCTGGCAATCTTTAGGGAGGGTGATAACTCGGTTCCTGCGTGATGAGGATGACTGGTTATCTAGGGGTGACACGACTCCTACATGATGAGGAGATCTGGTCGGTGGATGACATGACTCATACGTGATGAAGAGTTCTGGCCATCTTTAGGATAATGGTTTCAAGAGAAACGTACTCACATATGATGTTTCAAAAGAAACTATCTCAATGAAGACAAAATTCGTTTCAAGGGAAACAAATCAAAGATGGTTTTGTTTCAAGAGAAACAGACTCAAAGATTTTCCTTCAAAAGATAATGTCTCAAGAGAGACAAAATTTCGTTTCCAAAGAAACATGCTCAAAGATTTTTCTTCAACAGAAACTATTTCAAAAGAGACAAAATTTTGGTTTCCAAAAAAATAGACTCAAATATTTTTCTTCAAAAGAAACTATCTCATAAAAGATAATTTTTTTTCCAAATAAACAGACTCAAAGATTGTTCTTCAAAAGAAATTGTCCCAAGAGAGACAAAACTTGTTTTAAAAGAAACATACTCAACTATTTGTGTTTCAAAAGAAACTGTCTCAAGAGAGACAAAAACTTTGTTTTGAGTAAAAATTGTCTTAATCGAGACAAAATTTTCTTTTAAGAAAACTTGTCTCAAATGAGATGACACTTTTTTTAAGAAACAAATCTCAAAGGCTCAGAGTCTGTCTTATCGGTTCCTACATGTTGAGGAAACATCTTCAGAAAATGTAATTGTTGACTTCAGGAAGTCAACTCTTTGGATGGCATTTTTTTAGGTTGAAGACATCTGGTTATTTTCGAGCTTTTATTTCCTGAAAAATTGAAATGATGTATTTATGACTATCTAATATTAGATGTTCATGGGTGTCATGATGAATTTTGTATTTTATTTGATGAATTATTGAATTTGTCCTCAAGAGAGGGGAAAAATGTCTTTGATGCACATGATGAATGCACAGATGCAAATTCCATGTGTCATGTATGTATGTGTTAATATATGTTTTCTTAATCTGGAAGGAGAATGGTTGCAAGAAGAGTCTTCACTATATGTTTGATTTGGTTGTCTTCATTTCCACCAGGGTGTACTTTTGCAAACCTCAACTTGAGACAATTTGTTTTCTTTGCCCCATCAAATTTTACCCTAAAATTTAGCTTCTCGTGCCCCAGTTTCAATCCTGAGCCTCAGAGAAATATTCATTGAATTCCAAGATATGCTTCTAGAGAAATTATATTGTTTGAAAATGTTTTTCTTTTTCTTTTTATTTTCAAAAATTTGAAAATTATCAAAATGAATTTTGAACGATGTTGTCTCCTTCTGAGTTTCAAAATTGAAACAAATCATAAAACATAATTTCATTGGATATCAAAGAATTAATTACTCTTTTAATCTTTGATAGCTTTGAATCTTTGACAAATATTAAGATCGAAAGGTTGGTTTTGAGGTTGGCTACCTAAACTCTGAGGTTTGTTTCATCGATTCATTCATCCTGAAGGTCACGACATGCCCCTCTTTCTTGGTTTGACATTTTGATCGGAGGCGAACAAAATGATGCAACTAGCATAATTAATTGCTAGACTCTTTAGAACACTTTTGTTTAAATTCTCTGAAATCTTTCATTTGTTCAAGCTTCGTAGACTTACCTTGTCAAGGTAGTGTAAAAATATCGATCTAAAAATGAGATTTCTGAGTGCTCATATGAATTTGACTATAACAGGTGTTCATCAACTCTCTTAGTCTATATTCTGAAACTCTTTATTTAGTAAATTTGATTTTAACTTGCCATGTTTGGCTAGCTAAATTCAACTTTATTGTGTATATATATATATATATATTATAATTGCCCTTGTTTGGCTAGCTGAAAGATTTATGTCGTCACAAAGTCTTCGACTTGACAACCATAGTGGAGAAAACACTGAATTGCCAAGTACCCGATCAATGTCATGGTTTGAATGTACTCTATTCATAAAGCCAGGGCTTTAGAGTTTTCTCTATAACCAATTGCTTTAGCGGAATAGCTCAGCTTTATTGTATACATATATTTTATATATTATGGGTACAGATTCCATTTCTTAAGCTCGCTGAGGAAAACCTGTTATAGTCCATGTGTTTGTTGTAGGTCAGAAAATCTCATCGTTAGAGTTCAATTCCCAAGAAACTAACCTAAACTCGATTCATCTACTTGACCATTCCATCTGAGAAGATCATGATCATCATTGAACGTCATTAACATAAGTAGACCCAATTAGTTTTGTAATCTCATGTGCTGTTGCCCTATTTTGTCCGCTCCTGACAGATACCTAAATGTCAAACCCTTTGATTGCTTCTTCATGTAAAGAGAAAACTAGTTAGGTCCCTGCAATAAAATGGTATGTACTTTGGTGTATCATCTGGATTAAGATCAAGGGGTCCTTGTTTTACAGGGTTCAATCTTATCATCTATCAAAGATTTACAACCTCAATTATTAAAAAGCTTTTAATTAAAATGATATTCAAAGAATTTCAAGATTGAAATTTGCTCATTGTTCATTTCATAAGAAGGAATCATTTTATTGAAAATATTCGAATGTCAAGTGATTTAAAAACATTTAAACATAATAATAAAAAATAATTTAAAACAAGATGACATGCATGAAAATGCAACAAAAACTCCTGATGGATACCCTAGCCGACTCCCGATCAGAATGTCCCATTGAACGTCAATGCCTCTGAATCAATCAGATCTTGTATCTTGCGCTTCAATGTCCTACAATTCTCAGTGGTATGCCCTGAGCTCCAAATATGATAACTGTATATGGCGATAACATCATGTCCTTCAGGATATGGGACTTCTCTTGGTTTGGATTGAACTGGAGTCACCAGATTCATCTCAACTAGCATTGGGAGCAACTCCTCATATGTCATTGGAATTGGGTTGATGCGAGTCTTTTCACGGAACGCCTTATGAGGTTTGGTTCCCAAATTAGCTAGATAAGATCCCACTATGTTAATCTCATCTCTTTCCTCATTGTCGGTATGGCTAGTGCCTCCTATCTGGCCATTCTTGACTGCTCTTTCGATCATTTCTCCACATATGACAATGTCAAGAAACACTCGTGGCAACTCCAACCATGTAGTTGATATATGGAGATTTTAATGTGTCGATGAATAGAGTGATAAACTCTATTTCAATCATCAGTGGATGTACTTGAAATGTGACATCCCTCTATCATTGTGCATATTTTCGGAAGCTCTCATCACTTCTCATATCCATATTTTGAAGTGTTGTTCGATCGGGGACCATATCAGTCATGTTCTTGTATTGGCCCAAAAAGGCACTAGCCAAATCCTCCCAAGAGTATATTTGTGTATGACTCAGTTGATTGTACTAACTTGAAGCAGGTCCAGTCAGACTGTCTTGAAAGCAGTAAATCAATATCTGATCATTGTTGGTGTATCAAATCATCCTTCGGATAAACATCGTGATATGTGAATTGGGGCAACTGGTTCCATTGTACTTTTCAAACTCGGGCATCTTGAATTTAGGCGGGAGCATCAAGTCGGGAACTAGTACTAGTTCTATTACATCCATTTCACTGTGAGAGATCTGTCCTCTCATTCTCTGGAATGTCTCTATGCCCCACTATTTTAAGTTCACAGGGATCTTATTCTTGGCTCTTCTCATCGCCTTATAAACATATACATTATGATCAGTAGAATTACACCTGAAGATATGAACAGATGCTTGCGTTTTAGTGGCGAAAAAACCTACTTGATGGCTTGGAAGGTTGTGGGGTGAAATGTCCATCGGTGGATTTGCATGTGCACTCACACCTTTAGAGGTTTTACAGGTCGATGGAATATTCTCTTTTCCTGTTTCTTGGTTGAGCCTAGTCATTTTGGCTATAATTTGATCAACCAGTTCATTTTGGTTTTGCAAGATACGATCCATGATAGCCTTTTGCATCTGCTCCATTTTAACTTCCCACTCTAGTTGCATCTTTTACAAACTCTGTTCCGGCTCTTTCTTTAGTTTGTAAAGTTGTGCTTCCATTCTCAGTACTGTGTGAATGAAGTTGCATAGTCAGAAGCACTTCCTCAAAGTCATCCATGAGATAAACTCATGATTTCATGATTAATGCATGTAAAAAATGCTTCAATGAATGCCATGCAGAATGCAAATATGCAAATGCATATGTAAAAAATGTGAAAATGTTTAAATAAATGCAGTGCAGAATGCCAATGCAAAAGGTATCGATTTCTAAAAGTAATCATTTTTAGAAAGAGTTCCATTCATCCAACAGAATTTTCATATTTACAAGAGAGATCAATCTACGAATGCGTTTTGTGATACATAATCCCCAGAAAAATTATCTCTTTTGTTTCTTCGAACCAAGCTTGGACTGCCAGATTGGGTTCTTCCTTGTTATGAAAAATCTTTTTCATTTCAATGATCGCTCTTCTACTATGATGATTACTTGGTTAATCAACACTTTTCTTTTATTTTTGATGATCATGAAAAAATGCCAAATAATAAACAATCAAACATAAAAAATGTGTCAGTATATATAAAAAAATCAAATATCAAGCAGATATTACTAAAAGGTAATTTTGCAATACTTACTCACTTGCTTTTCTAGTTCACATGCTTTATTTGAAAAATAAAATAATACGGGTAAAAAGAAGAAGTTTAGTGTCGTTTCTCCTTTGTGTACACTTATTTTGGGTACCTACTAAAGGATAGAGGTTCAACATGAATTTTATCAGGGTGGGATACCATGGCTCATTATATGTGGTATTAGGTTCTAAGAAAAAAGTACTCAAATTGTCCTTGTTGGTGCCTCCTTAGGCTACCAAACCCTCAATCCTGGCCCATTACAAGCTCGTTCGGGTCAAGTTCAATTCGAGATGATACATTCTCTTATGTCCATATGGAAAAACAATTTATCTCACATAGACATAAGGTATATGAACCCCAAAGGTTACTAGCTAAACCCCATACGGAGAAACAAATTATCTCATGTAGGCTAAGCTTTTATCTCAAGGACAAAGCTCGTAATTGAGCTTATGGTAGCAAATGTGCATGCTGTGTGTGAAGAGA
This sequence comes from Hibiscus syriacus, assembly GCF_006381635.1. NCBI lineage: Eukaryota > Viridiplantae > Streptophyta > Magnoliopsida > Malvales > Malvaceae > Hibiscus > Hibiscus syriacus. The sequence goes on along the minus strand of NW_024063150.1, from coordinate 1,045,238 downwards.
AAGTCACAAACCTTAAAAACATGACAACAATAACACTCTCACAATTTCCAAAATCTGTTCAAATCTGAAAATCACTAAAATAAAAAATCAATTAGTTAAAAATAAAATAATGCAAAATATGTTAAAACTCAAAATAAAATAAATAAAAGGATAATAAATTAAATACAATTTAAATTTATAATTCTCAAAAATAAAAACAACGTATACTCGTTTATGGTTGACTCTCAAAGTCCCCAGTAGAGTCGCCAAGCTGTCATAACGTTTCGCAGGGGACCTGATAGACTTAAAAAATTCGTTTTTCAGGGAAAGGTTGGAAACCTTAAACGATAAAAAATGGTCTGTATTTTTCCAAAGATTCACTTTTAAAGAGTTCGGGAGTCGATTACGTGTGGAGAATGATGAACACCCCCACAACGCCCAAATTTTGGTATCCAAACGATTATATATTGTTTAAATATTGGAAATTTAAAACTCGAAAATATATTTAAATTTAGGGTAAACTACACGAGAGACCACCAAACTGTGCTCAATAATCAATCTAACCACTGAACTTTTTTTGTCTCAATCAGACCACCAAAGTTTTTAATTGATTCAATCAGACCACCAAAGTTTTTAATTGATTCAATCAGACCACCGCGCCGTTAATTTTTAACAGATGTGGTGATGTGTCCATTAATAAATTAGCATAATTATATATTTGATCCTTAATATTTACATATTCTATCAATTTAGTAACTATTTTAATTCAATTAAATAAATTTAACTATTCAATTAAAACGTGACATGTGTCAATATATGATTGGAAGATTTTTTAATTGATTCAATCAGACCACTGCGCCGTTAATTTTTAACAGATATGGTGACGTGTCTGTTAATAAATTGGCATAATTATATATTTGGTCCTTAATATTTACATATTCTATCAATTTAGTCATTATTTTAATTCAATTAAATAAATTTAACTATCCAATTAAAACGTGACATGTGTCAATATATGATTGAAAGATTTTATTTATGAATTTCAAATTATTTAATTAAATAATTTTTCTATCCAATTAGGTGGTGACACGTGTCACCACCCAACGTGTCACCACCCAATAGAAATGAAAATAAATGGACAAACTTGTGCCCAAGGTGAATCAAATTAGGGACAAGGGGGATAAAGATTCCAAGTGGCTAACGATTGGGCCAAAAGTCCCCAATAGTTTAAAGTTACAACAAGTTTTATTTAACTTGTAAAAGTTTGTTAAGGATAAAAAATTAAACAAATTATTTGTTTAAACAAATTATTATTTAAATTAATTGTAAATTGTTTATTTGAATTAAAAATATTCAAATTTTATATAAATTAGAAAATATTAAAAAAAATTCGTTAATTCAAAAATTGACCAAATTAAACGAAATTTGTTCGGTTCGGTTAATAGTTTTTAAATAAATTTCGGTTCGATTCATGGTTAAAGAAAAAACGGTTAATTCAGTTCGGTTAATAATTTTCAAATTAATTTGTTTCGGTTAATAATTTTTGGTTAATTAACCGAACCAAATTAATCAAATTTAGCTTCGATTAAATCGATTAATAATTTAAAAAATCGGTTAATTCGGTTCAGTTAATAATTTTCAAATTAATTCGGTTCGGTTAATAATTTTCAAATAAATATTGGTTTAATTAACCGAGCCGAATTAATTGAATTTTTACTTCAATTATTTGATTAATAATTAAAAAAATCGGTTAATAATTTTGAAATTAATTTAGTTCGATTAACCGAACCGAATTAACCAAATTTTTGCTTCGATTAATTCGATTAATAATTTTTAATTCGATTCAGTTAATAATTTTCAAATAATTCGGTTCGGTTAATAATTTTCAAATAAATTTTGGTTCGATTAACCAAACCGAATTTTTTTCTTTAACCATAAATCGAACCAAAATTAATTTGAAAATTATTAGTCGTGAATAATTTATTTAATTAAATAATAATTTGTTTAAAAAAATAATTTGTTTAAGTTTTTATCCTTAACAAACTTTTACAAGTCAAATAAAACTTGTTGTAACTTTAAACCATTGGGGACATTTGGCCTAATGGCTTGCCGCCTGGAGGCTTTATCCCCATTGTCCATGGTTCGATTCACCTTGGGCACAAGTTTGTTCATTTATTTTCATTTCAATTGGGTGGTGATGCCGCCTGGAAGCTTTATCCCCCTTGTCCCTGGTTCGATTCACCTTGGGCACAAGTTTGTTCATTTATTTTCATTTCAATTGTGTCACCACTTGATTGGATAGAAAAATTATTTAATTAAATAATTTAAAATTCATAAATAAAATCTTCCAATCATATATTGACACGTGTCACGCTTTAATTGGATAGTTAAATTTATTTAATTGAATTAAAATAGTGACTAAATTGATAGAATATGTAAATATTAAGGACCAAATATATAATTATGCCAATTTATTAACGGACACGTCACCACATCTGTTAAAAATTAACGGCGCGGTGTTCTGATTGAATCAATTAAAAAGTTTGTTGGTCTGATTGAGACAAAAAAAGTTCGATGGTCAGATTGATTATTGAGCATAGTTTGGTGGTCTCCCGTGTAGTTTACCCTTTAAATTAAGATCCTTTTATTCATTTGAATTTATAAAAAATGTCAATTTTCGAATAACTAATGCCCTTTTGTGTGAACAATCTTCGGGCAAAGCACTTCCTTTGTAGTTAGAAGACTTTCCATAAATTCTCCTCACAAAAAAGACATTATTTCATATTTTTCACAAAATTAAACTAAAATAAAACAAAATAAAAATGAAAAGAGGTAAAAAATCAAAATAAATAAACGTAAAGCAAAGAAAATTATCAAATAAAAACATTTGTGAGAAAAATCATCGAAAATGTAGACACTCATTTTCGCCCGAGGTTATATTGTTATATATATATATATATATATATATATATAATTTTGTTTTAAATATAATATATAATTTTCAGAAAACGATTTTCGAAAGTTTGTATATTATATGGTTTTTGAAAATATTTTTAAAAAATATATAATATATAGTTTTGAAAACATTTATATATTATATAGTTTTTAAAACATTTTGAAAACTTATATAATATATAGTTTTTAAAACATTTTGAAAATTTATATAATATATAGTTTTTAAAACATTTTTAAAAAATTATATAATATATAATTTTAAAAACATTTTTGGAAAAATTATATAATATAAAGTTTTAAAAACATTTTTGAAAACTTATATAATATTTTTAAAACATTTTGAAAACTATATAATATATAGTTTTGAAAACTTTTTAAATATAATATATGGTTTTAAAAAATATTTTTGAAGTATATATATTATATAATTTATATTATATTTTTATTATTTATTCATTTTTCTTTTATTATTTTCTTTTAATGTTTTTTTCAGGGTCTAATAACAGTCCAGATTTCAGTCCAGATTGGGCCTGAACCAGCCCATCGGTGGTTAGGGTTTTGTCAAGTCCAACGCCGCACGCCAAGGTTGCAACAGTCTAGGGTTTTATTCAACCCTCATCACGTCACAAAGTCAGGAAATCAAACGGTCAACAGTGCCAATGACTGGCTGAGTTCCTCGGGACTGACCCATCCCGGGGTAACCGGTCACAACGGCCACGAGTGCCCCTATTTTGGGACCAAACCAACCAACACCGGGGCATATAAAATCCCCCGGTGAGGTCATGCAAAGGGGGAGTACATCATCGGTCCAACCCGAGAACAAACAGAAAAAGGAACGAAGAGCCAAAAAACCATCACTACTAAAGAACCACAACACAAGTCAGCAATCAAAACCCGAATACAACCAGAGACTGAAAAGCCAAACACAAACAATACACAAAAATACCAATAACTAAACGAACACCACATCATCGAACATAAAAAATGCAGTAAAACCGAGAACGATCGGGAAAAGAAACGAAGCACAAAGACCAAACGTTAAGAACGGAAGCGGAAAGGTCATCGAAAAGGTAAAAGGCCGAGACTTTTGGCTTAGATCTACGTCGCTTAGGGCATTTTTAGGCGATTTTGGCTTCGGGGTGACGGGAAGAACGTTTGGATATTTTTTGGTTCCACCGGCCACCGTAGGTGGTGGCCGGAGCGATTTCTGCTGGCTTTGGGCGGCGGTTGGCCACTGGGGTAGTGACCGGGCTTCCACCGTGTTATGGGAGAGTTGAGAGCGTTTAGGATAGGGGGAGAGGCTTGTTTCTGTGAGGGGAGGGAAATGAGAAAATTTTTGGGGATTTTTGGCTTAAATACTACCCATCAGACCGACCCACGACCCGACCCAGAGGCAATGGATCTGCGTGTTTTCATAGTTAAAAGGGGTAACTATGCATTTGGTCCCCCGTATTTTTCCATGTATCTATTTGGCCCTGAAATCAATTTTCTTCTTCTTTCAATTCGATCTTCCATCTTTATTTTCTTATAATATCGTCACTCATGCATATTTTATTATTATATTATTGTTTTTTCCTAATATTTTTCTTTTCTTTATTATTTTTATTTAATATTTTTCTTTGATTTGCATTTATATTTACATATATATATATATATATATATATATAGTTTATTTTTTTTGGATTTACTATTTTAGTTTTTATTTTATTATTTTTCTTTGATTTATTTTGTATATATATTATTTATTTATTTATTTATTACATTTTTCTTATTTTGTGTTTTTATATATATATATATATATATATATATTATTATTACTACTACAAAATCCTTATTATATTTTTCTTTCATTTTATTTTATCTTATATATATAGTTTTTGGTTTATTTAATATTTTTATAATCATTTTTCCTATTCTTTTTATTTTATTTTATTTTTTTTTATTTTGATTTATTTATTTATTTTATTGTTCTTTCCCTTTCTTTTGATTTATGTTGTAGTTTTTATTTATTTATTTCCTCCAACATTCTAACTTTGTAGAGAAATTCTCAACTAATCAAAGGAATGTAATTCGAATTGAATACTTTTAAATTTTAATTTAAAATTAAAATTTTCGCAACTAAGGCAACCAGAAAATTAATTGGTACCAAAAGGACAGTTCAAGGGTGCTAATCCTTCCTTGACCGTAACCGACTCCCGAACCCGACACGTTTCTGGTACAATGCAGATCAGGTAAAATGGTGTCCGACCCACCTAAATTCGTTTTAAAACGGCCGGTGGTGACTCTAACTCAATCAATTTAAGTCGAAGCCCAATTCCGGGCCCACTCGAAAGACGGTTCCGACAGCTTGGCGACTATGCTGGGGACAGGTAAGTGAGTCAGGCCGAAATTAATTTTCGGTTGTCTTTTTGTGCAAAAATGGTAAATTTAAATTTATTTATTTGATTCCAATTATTTATCTTTGATTATTTTTCAAATAAATAGTTGTACTAACGTTTTTTTCAATGATATCAGATTTTCAAAAATTTCATCTCTAGCTCATACCCGAGCTCCGAACCCTTTTAAGTGGGGGTGAAAGCGATGCCTTCGTGTGAATTTATTCACCGTATGGGCCTAACAAGTAACTTTGGGATTCATATACCTTATACCTCCATGTGAATTTATTCTCTGTATGGGCATAAGGGAATGCTTCCTCCCGAGTTTAACTTAATCCACACAAGCTTGTAATGGGCTTAGGACTAAGGGTCTAGCAAGCCCAAGGGGGTACCAGCAAGGAGAACTCGGGTACCCTTTTAGAACCTAAACCGGAAGATGTACAGGGAATTAGAGCCCACCCTAAAACATCATTGCAAACCCTAGGCTGCTTTGTTTCTTGCTTTATTTTCTGTTCAAAGCATGCAAACCAGACAAATATGCGGTTAAGATTTGTTTGAATTTAGCATGTAGGATAGAGATCATGTCCGGGTAGGAATTAAAGCATATGGGGTAGGATTTTTTATTTTTATTATTTTTTTGATTTACCTCACTAACTCTTTTTTTTTTCTCTTCCATTTTGCTCTCATCATTCGTATCATTTAAAAGAGGTGTTGATCCACCAAAAACGTGTTTTGTTAAACATAAATAATCTGCATTAATGGAAAAAGAGGTTATAATACAAAGAGATAAAAAGCTCAGACACCCAGTCATGGTCAAAGAATACTCAGAGGCAAAGGTTGTAGGGGCAAGATGAGGAAAATGTTACTGACCCGAAGAGTCCTTTCGAAAAACTACGAGAACAAGATGGTAAACCCTAGCTAAGCTAGAGACCATTATTGACGAATTCTAGAAACAAGTCGATAAACTTTGGATGGAGGGCTCCAATGGCACTTTTGTTTGGAACAAGCTCGGCAAAGAGTGAAAGCCGGAGATGTAGTCCTTCGAGACTTTTTTGGGGCAAGCAGCTCGTCACCTGCACAAGTTTAGCCAAAGGAGCTGGAATGGTTCGACGGGATATTCAACCGGTGAAAAAAGGTCTGAAGACGAATCAACTTGTCATAAACTGTGCGGGATATATACCATCAAAAAGTTTTTTGTCTCTTCAAACGTAACACTTTTGTCCCCAATAAGGATTATTCAGAATAACAGGCACATTTTTTGGATCGATGCCTCAGACATTTCATGCATCATACATTTAGAAATACTTTACATTTTGTTATTTTCTTCGCATTCGCATTAACTAATAGAAGAATGTCTCATCAGAAGGAGCACATACTGGATACACCATCTCAAGCATTAGACACACCCTATCCGCATAACACCTGCCTGAAAAAGAATAAAATGTAAGCAAAAATTGCTCAACTCGAGGAAAATATGCTGAAATTACAGAGAGAACTAGAAGATAAGATAAACTAGAGTAGTCTGAGTACTCTGAATATAATCATGAAGAACCAATAGTCCTTGGTTGGTCAGATAATTGCCAAGTTAGTTGGCCTACAACAGACCAGTGCACCTGGGGTAGGTTCACCGGAAGGGGTATACCACCTACCCCACAAGTGGTTGTCATAACTGGAATCTTACTGGAACTTCAAGAAGAATTATCCGTCGCAAAAGCAAAGACCCCATCTGTGGCAAAGATGCAGGTTGCTGTATTTAATCCTAAGAACAATCCAGGTTATTACCATATACCAGATTTTGACGAAGAAGACAAAGCAAACAAGATAGTGGAGAAAATCAAGCAGTTGGAGGAGCAAATGAAGGTAGTTAAAGGAGGCCACGACTACCATGGAATCGATGCCGCAGAACTCAGTCTAGTCCCGGAATTGGTTCTTCATCCAAAATTTAAGTCCCCAGAATTCGAAAAGTTTGACGAGAACAGTTGCCCATCCGCTCACATCACTATGTTCTTCCGAAAGATGACTGGATATGGAGGAAACGACCAACTCCTGATTTACTACTTCCAGGAGAGTTTGTCGGGCTCAGCCATCCGGTGGTACAACCAGCTAAGTCGATCAAATATCAAGACCTGGAGGGACCTGGCCAAGTCATTTCTGGAATACAAGCTTGTCAATGATGTAAGGCCAGATCTAGTTATGCTACAAAGCATGGAAAAGAAGCTTAACAAGAGTTTCAGGCAATAAGCGCAAAAATGGAGGGATTTGGCTGTACAAGTTCATCCACCCTTGGATGAGAAAGAAACCCAAAGACTTTTTGTACAAACCCTGAAGACTCCATACTTCGAACACTTGATTGCGATCACATCAGGAAGCTTTTCAAACTTGGTTATGGTCGGAGAAATGATCAAGTCGGCCATAAAGCAAGGCAAGATAAATGATGAAGAGGCCAGTAAGAAACCTCTTATGAGGAAGAGAGACAGAGAAATTAACCACATCAAACACCTCAATAAAGGTGTTACAATCTCCCACCCAAAATCAACTGTAGTTGTACCATCAGTACTTCTAAACAAGATTCCAGAGAACCCAGAAAGGAAAGGGAACATTTTGACCCTTTTCTGATGACATACAAAGAACTTTATCAACAACTTCTTGGCACCCACGTAGTGTCACCATATCCGGGGAACCCATGAAGCCCCCATATCCCAAGTGGTATGATGAGAATGCTCATTGTGAATATCACGGCGGTGTCCCGGGGCACACTATTGAGAACTGTTACGCATTCAAGAGAGTCGTACAGAAGATGCGTAACCAGAACTGGATCGACTTGAATAATTTGGGGGCATCCAAGTGAGGAAGATCATTTCATCATTTGAGGCATTCTGTTTGAGTTTGTTTTTTTCATTTTTCTCAAGTTTTTGTAAGAACATTTGAATAAATTTATGTTACTTTAATAATGACGAGTAATGAATCACATTTGCAAACTTGCAATTCTTTGAATATGAGTTAAGAAACTCTGTAAATTGTTCAAAGTTACAGATCTTTGACAAAGTAACATGATTTAAAACAAGGACTTTGACCTTACCCAGAATATACCCTCAAACACCGTACCCTGCTCTTGCAATTAACCAATATAACCTTTTCCTTTCATAAGGTGTGGACAACATGGGGCATCCTTTTGCATGCGACATTACTATGCTTTTTATTTAAGACGTTCAGTGATGATCATGATCTTCATAGATGGAATATAACATGTTATTCTTGACAATCTTAAGAAATTAAATCCGTAAAGCTGAGCTATTCCACTAAGGCAATTGGTTATAGAGGAAACTTGGAAGCCCTAGCCTTATTAGTATATTACGTTCAAACCATGACATTGCTCGAACACTTGGCAATTCAGTGTTTGCTCCACTGCTATTGTCCGGTCGAATACTTTGTAATGAGATGAACCCTTCAGTGAACTTGATAAAACTGATTATAATTTTAAGTCGTCCCTCTAAACCAATTGGTTAAACACCTTGGCGGATTTATGGATTCAGCTAGCCAGATAACGACAAATTAAATCAAATTTATCTAAGTAAGAAATTTTTGGTAAAAATGGACTAAGGGAGTTAAGGAACACCTATTATAGTCAATTTCACACGAGCACTCAAGAATTTCATTTTTAGACCGATATTTCTGCACTACCTTTGTTAGAGGAGCTTACAAAACTTGAACAAATGGAAGATTTCAGAGGACTGAAATAAAAGGTCTAGTAATTGATCATACTAGTTGCGTCATTTTGTCCGCACCCAATTGAAATACCAAAGCATGTTACGATATTTAAAAAAATGACATTTTGGGTTACCGAAATCTTAGAAAGGAGGCCAACCTAAAGCCAACTCATCCATTTGAAAATTTGTCAAAGAGCTGTAACTCTGAAAGCATTAAAAGAGCTCTTGATTCCTTTGATATTCTTTGAACTCACGTTTACAATTTGATTCAACTGCGAACAATATTTTACAACATGTTTATCATTTTCCCTCCTAAAACAAGAAAAAGGAGAAAAACATTTTCAAACAGAACAGTCTCATATATGAAAGGTCTGTAAAGCCCAAGATTGACAAGAGGATGGGGCATGATCGATTCCATGGACGAGATTGGCAGACAAAACACGAGACTCAAATCCAGGAGATAAAACATAACTGATTCATGTTGTATGCATCTTAGGCATACTTAAGAGCATCACATTTATTATTTTTTTGTATACATACTTTTTTACAGCCTTTAGAGTCATGTTTTGACTTCAAGCTGAAGGATACTCGATTCAAAAGAACCTTTAAAGATTGATGGTGGTTGCTTAACTCAGCAGTCAGAAGCTACACCTCAACCAATTTCAGATGAGTTCAAGAACCAGTTTTGAACAAATCCAGTTTAGCTCAACTCAACAACGAGCAACATATTTCAAGTTAATGTCTTCAAGCCAGATTTCAATTCCATAACATAAGATATCCGACTGACATAATTTATCAGTGGGCTTTCTCGTGAAGATGAATCATCCAAAAATCACTTGGTTCAGACTCGCTCAAAGGAACCACCTGAAGAATCATGATCGGCTTAGACCCGTAAAGGGAAGACATTTTTAAGAAACTATCGACAGCATAACTCAAGGGTTGTCTGTCAGTCAAGACCTTCGAGTTCGACTACGCTCAGCTCCAAGGCACATCATTTACAACATAACTCAAGGCTAAAAGGGTTATCTGTCACCAAAAGACCTTCGAGTTCGACTATGCTCAACTCTAAGGCATATCATTTGCAGCATAACTTAAGTCGAGAAGGGTTATCTACCAACCAAACACCTTCTAGTTCGACTACACTCAGCTCCAAGGCACATCATTTACAATATAGCTTAAGTCGAGAAGGTCTATCTGCTAAAGACCCTCGAGTTTGATTGCACTCAACTTCGAGGGAACATCATTTACAGCATAACTCAAGGCTAGAAGGGTTATCTGTGACCAAAAGACCTTCGAGTTCGACTACGCTCAGCTCCAAGGCATATCATTTACAGCATAACTTAAGTCGAGAAGGGTTATCTACCAACCAAAGACCTTCGAGTTCGACTACACTCAGCTCTAAGACACATCATTTGCAACATAACTTAAATCGAGAAGGGCTATCATCCAAAGACCCTCAAGTTCGATTACACTCAGCTTCGAGGGCACATCATTTACAGCATAACTCAAGGCTAGAAGGGTTATCTGTAACCAAAAGACCTTCGAGTTCGACTACGATCAGCTCCAAGGTATATCATTTGCAACATAACTTAAGTTGAGAAGGGTTATCTGCCAACCAAAGACCTTCGAGTTCGACTACGCTCAGCTCCAAGACGCATCATTTGCAGCATAGCTTAAGTCGAGAAGGGCTATCTGCCAAAGACCCTCGAGTTCAATTACACTCAGCTTCGAGGATGCATCCTTTACAGCATAACTCAAGGCTAGAAGGGTTATCTATAACCAAAAGACCTTTGAGTTCGACTACGCTCAGCTCCCAGACATATCATTTGTAGCATAACATAAGTCGAGAAGGGTTATCTGCCAACCAAAGACTTTCGAGTTCGACTACGCTCAGCTCCAAGGTGCATCATTTGCAGCATATTTTAAGTAGAGAAGAGCTATCTGCCAAAGACCCTCGAGTTTGATTACAGTCCGCTTAGAGGCAAATCAAATTTACAGCATAGCTCAAGGCAAGAATGGTTATCTGTCAATAAATTTTTCGAGTTCGATTCCATTCAGCTCGATGATACTTTAATCACATTACTGTCCGGTTGCAATCGAGGTTTTCAAGTCCAAAAGAAAACCCGGGTTAACCGTGCATCGGTAACAAAAAAATCGTTTTCTGACAGCATAGCTTAAGTCGAGAAAAGCTATATGTCAACGAAGACCCTTCGAGTTCGATTCCATTCAGCTCGAGGGCTTATCAACCACATGGTAGAGTCAAGAAACTACTTTCCAGTCGAATTTTTTAACCGAGGTCTTCAAACCGAGAAGAAGACCGAAGTTGACTACAATTTGGCAATGAGAAGCCACAATCCGATTTGAATCCTGAATTACAGCTTCAACTTCATATTATTTTGAGACATACTCAACTTCGCGACGGGGGGTCATCCGCAACTCAAATTCGACAAGGAGTTATTCCTAATTCAAATAAATTTTCAGCTCCACCGAGTGAAAATTTGTGTCATTTTATCTTTGTCATATTTTTCATTCCACGAAAAAGACAAAGAGGGGCAGTTGTAGACACCCATTTTCGCCCGGGGTTATTTTGTTTTATATATATATATATATTATATATATATATATATATATATATATATATATATATATATATATATGTGTGTGTGTATATAGTAATATAGTTTGTGAAAATGTTTTTGACCAAATATAATATATAATTTTCAGAAAATGATTTTCGAAAGTTTGTATATTATATGGTTTTTGAAAATATTTTTAAAAAATATATAATATATAGTTTTGAAAACATTATATATTATATAGTTTTAAAACATTTGAAAACTTATATAATATATAGTTTTTAAAACATTTTGAAACTTATATAATATATAGTTTTTTAAAACATTTTTGAAAAATTATATAATATATAATTTTAAAAACATTTTTTTGGAAAATTATATAATATATAGTTTTAAAAACATTTTTTGAAAACTTATATAATATTTTTAAAACATTTTGAAAACAATATAATATATAGTTTTGAAAACTTTTTTAAATATAATATATGGTTTTAAAAAATATTTTCGAAGTATATATATTATATAATTTATATTATATTATTATTATTATTTATTCATTTTTCTTTTATTATTTTCTTTTTATGTTTTTTTAGGGTCCAATAACAGTCCAGATTTCAGTCCAGATTGGGCCTGAACCAACCCAGCGGTGGTTAGGGTTTTGTCAAGTCCAACACCGTACACCAAGGTTGCAATAGTTTAGGGTTTCATTCAAGCCTCATCATGCCACAAAGTCAGGAAATCAAACGATAAACAGTGCCAACGACTGGCCGAGATCCCCGGGACTGACCCATCCTGGGGTGACCGGTCAAAACGACCACGAGTGCCCCTATTTTGGGACCAAACTAACCAACACCAGGGTTATAAAAGCCCCCGGTGAGGCCATGTAAAGGGGGAGTACATCATCGGTCCAACCCGAGAACAAACAGAACAAGGAGCGAAGAGCCAAAAAACCGTCACAACCAAAGAACCACAACACAAGTCAGCAATCAAAACCCGAATACAACCAGAGACTGAAAAGCCAAACACAAATACTACACAAAAATACCAATAACCAAACTAACACCACATTATCGAACATCAAAAATGCAGTAAAACCAAGAATGATTGGGCAAAGAAACGAAGCACAAAGACCAATCGTCAAGAACGGAAGCGGAAAGGTTACCAGAAAGGTACGTCGCTTAGGGCATTTTTAGGTAACATTTGGGTGAATTTTGGGTTCTACCGACCACCGTGGGTGGTGGCATTAACGATTTCCGGCGGCTTTGGGCGACGGTTGGCCACCAGGGTGGTGACCGGGCTTCCACCGTGTTTTGGGAGAGTTGAGAGCGTTTAGGATAAGGGAAGAGGCTTGTTTCTGTGAGGGGAGGGAAATGAGAAAATTTTTGGGGATTGTTGGCTTAAATACTACCCATCAGACCGACCCACGACCCGACCCAGAGGTAATGGATCCGCGTGTTTTCATAGTTAAAAGGGGTAACTATGCGTTTGGTCCCCTGTATTTTTCCATGTATTTATTTGGCTCTGAAATCAATTTTTCCTTCTTTCAATTCGATCTTCCATTTTTATTTTCTTATAATTTCGTCACTCATGCATATTTTATTATTATATTATTGCTTTTCCTTATATTTTTCTTTTCTTTATTATTTTTATTATTTTTTATTTAATATTTTTTCTTTGATTTACATTTATATATATATATATATATATTTTTTTTTTTTATTATTTTTTTGATTTACTATTTTAGTTTTTTATTTTATTATTTTTTTGATTTACTATTTTATTTTATTATTTTGTATATATATTTTTTATTTATTTATTACATCTTTCTTATTTTGTGTTTTTTTCATATATATGTATTTATTATTACTACCACTTAATCCTTATTATATTTGTCTTTCATTTTATTTTATCTTATATATATATATATATATTTGGTTTATTTAATATTTTTATCATCATTTTTCCTATTCTTTTTAGTTTGTTTTAGTTTAGTTTATTTTATTTTTCCTTTGATTGATTGATTTATTTAATTAATTTATTTTCTTTCCATTTCTTTTGATTTATGTAGTAGTTTTTATTTATTTATTTCCTCTAACATTCTAACTTTGTAGAGAAATTCTCAACTAATCAAAGGTAGGTAATTCGAATCGAATACTTTTAAATTTTAATTTTAATTTAAAATTTTCGCAACTAAGGCAACCGAAAAATTAATTGGTACCGAAAGGGCGGTTCAAGGGTGCTAATCCTTCCTTGATCGTAACCGACTCCTGAACCCGACACGTTTTTGGTACAACGCAGATAAGGTAAGATAGTGTCCGACCCACCTAAATTCGTTTTAAAATGGTCGGTGGCGACTCTAACCCAATCAATTCAAGTCGAATCCCAATTTCGGGCCCACCCGAAAGACTGTTCCGACAGGAAAGATATCTTCCCTTGTAGTTGGTAGATATCTTCGTAAATTTCCCTCACAATGAAATTTTCCATTTTTTTTTACATATTTTATAAAACAAAGATGATTTATAACAAAGGGCGTTAATAATTATCTAAATATAAAACAAAAAGAAATAAAAAATTTCATACAAAGAATGTTTACAACAACTATATGATTTATATACATGCTTACATATATGAAATTATAACTACTAATAACAAAGTTACAAACTTAGGCTAAAATGCGTATATATAAAAAGGATAAAAAAAAATACTAGTAAAAGAATTTAATAATGCCTAATGAATAAGGACTAAATAGTTAAAAAAACTTTAGGGACATAATAATAAACAAACATAAAATTATAGCTAATGTGTAAACATTATATAACATGAGTACTAAAGCAAATATTAATCCCAAAGCAAAAAGGCAGAACCAAAATGAAATAAACTAGAAATTCTCAAAGTAAAGCCACAATATACAAAGCAAGGATTGAAATGAAAGGTTTACAAATACTATGATCATAGTCCAATATCAACATAAAGAGTATAATATATAGGATAATGGCTTAAATGGAAACATTGAAAGATAAGTGCTCAAAGTAGAATATCACAAAAGTTTCACTAGTGGTTAAAATAAAATGTTACAGACGAAGAGGGACCTGAACAGAAATTAATCCACAACGATTACAAAGATATTGGTGAGATTACAAAAGGTGAAGGACCAACACTGCCAATAACCCTAAACCCAAAACATGCTGATCCTTTTTGGTAAAACGACGTCGTATGGAAACTACTATATAAACCCATTTCTAAGAGTTTGCACGAAACCTTATTCATTTCTTCCTCTCAGTCGATTTAAGAAACCCTAAAGGAGAGAGTTTCTCCCACAAACCATCCCGCCACCGTGACAAAACACACACAACCCCTCCGGCCACCGCAAATCAAAGGTCCCGATGAGGGAAAATAGGCTCGATCCCCTCCTCTAGACACCCCAAGGCTTCCAAACAACCCCCATTCTGACAATTCAAAACCCAAAATCAACCCCAATGCAACCTAAACCTCCACTATAAAAGGAAAATCTGAGTTTTTTTACCTTCAGTGGAGATTTCCTCACTCACCATGAAGCTACAAAGCCCTAAATATTACCCCAAAAGGTAACTCTTCTCATCCTCTCTCGATTCTTTCCTTTCTTTTATTTGGGTTTTTATGTTTTTTTTATTATTCGAATCCCTCTATTTTCTCTCTATCCTCCTCTTTTTTTCTGAATGGTTTGCATTCTTGATTTATCAACTGTATTTGGGTGAGATGATGAGGTCTACGGGAGTAGGATTTGATTTCTGAATTGGGTAAATTGAATCCCGAAAAAAATGGAGAGTTAGGATTTATTTAATCTGGGATTTGGATTTGGTACTGTGGATGACATTTGGGTTGATTTGGGTACTGTTTTGGTTGATTTACTCGGTTTGATTTACTGTAGATGACGGTAAGGTGATTGAAATGGTGGCCGGATCATCGAGAACGGGCTGGAACAGTGGCGACGGTGCGACTTTTCATCTACTGGGGCGGCGGCGGCTGGATGCTGAAGAGATAAAACCTTAAATGGCTTAGGGTTGCATCATGGGCTAGATTTGGGTCAGTTCAGGTCTCGGGTCTGATCTGGAACTGGGTTGGGTTGACTCTCTTGGGTCGGGTCTTGTATTGGGTTACTGAATGTAACTGGGCTTCTAGGTAGGTATCTGTTGGGCTCATTGGCCTGCAAAATATGTAATAAAATATTTAATAATAATATATAATAATAAATACAATAATTAATATTTATAATATAATAATATTTTTGGTAGACCCGGACAAAAACGAGTGTCTACAACATGTTTATCGAATCTTCACTATATCAAATAACGGAAAAATTGACGAACTAGAAAGGGGGGAAAGATTGTTGAAATAGCGTCTGTTGGAGATTATTTTTTAAGTAGTGTTTTAAAATACAATAGATAGGAGAAGATGTCATAATTATAGTGCATCTTCGCAAAGATTCTGGGATTACAATGCGTCTTCATAGAAGTAGTGGACCCAAAAATATTTTTCAAAGTGGACACATATTAATAACAAAAAAATTTCATATACAGTGGACACCTTTAGTACAATAAGCGACTAACATAAAGAAATTTAAATTTCAGGATGGACACAAATAAAATTTTAGGGTGAGTAACTTTAATAAAATGAACAACTAATATAAAGAAATTCGAGTTCTAGGGTGGACAAGTGCCCACCCTGGGTTCAACATGCATCCGCCAATGCACGGAAAATGTCGTGTCATTCAACCATCTTCCGAAAAATAACATTTCGTCTGACCCTCTTTTGATGACACTATAACTTTCTTCCTACCTGAGAAATTAAAAAAAAATTATGACAACACACTTGAAAAAAAAATCCACTTCTCTACCTGAATGGTTTTACCATCAAAGAACACATAAGAATGTTTCACAGTTCAAACCTTGTTCCAACCATAACAATATATGTTTTAACCCCTATCACTCTCATATATTATGTGTATGTTTTCGTGTAAACAATTAAGATTATTTCTCTTAAGTATTTTCCGTAAAACATTTAATTTGAGAAAAATGTTTTTTAGAAAAGGTGTTAGGATGATTATTTTCTCATATAGAGTGAGTGTTATATTACATTATGAAAGACATCTAGAAGATTTGAAATTAAACTTCTAGAAGACAAACAGAAGACATAACATTTTTTTTTTAAATTTCATACATGCCCGTAAAACTTCGTCTTCCCAAAATGACATTGAAGATGTCGTGTCTTTTAGAAGTCCTCAAAATTTCCCGGAAGTCTTTCATGGAATACTATAACATTCACCTTAAGAAAATAATCACCCTAACACCTAACACCTAACACCTATATGAGAAAATCATTTTTCCCAAAATATCATCCAATCAATTTTACGTATAAAGCGACATAGTTGTTTGCAAAGCTCAAACAAAGAGCCTCACAAATGATATAGATTTAGCAACAAAGGATACATTATAATCATACACTCCAGCATTCAACTCTCTTTTATCATAGTTGTAAAATCTCTTTAAATTCTTAACAGACTCAATTTTCAGCAACTTTATCTGCATAATATTGAGAATATATATATATATATATATATATATATATATATATATATATATATGTTTAGCTGTGTTGAATGGGAATCAAGGGCACTTGTCCACCATATGTTTCGGGGAGCTGGCTCTCGTCTATATCTTCAAGCAACGTTGATTTAAGCTTCTTGTTCTCTACGAATACTATCTGCAATTTCCACACAAAGTAGGGGTGATGGAGAAGTGTTTGTTACTAAAACTTCGAAATATTTAAATAATAATTCGTAAATAAGATTATCGTACGTATTAATCTGAAGCATTTAATTGTTTTTTTTTCCAACTTATTTATAAAAGAGAGAAATGACAATTGAAGAGATTAAATGGAATTAATAGAAAAAAAAAGATGAACAATAACAAGAATTAGTTATAAAAAGTAAACTACAAGGAAAAAATTCAACATGGTCTACTTATATCCGACTGATTTAAACAATTCGTGTTGTCTATGTCGTGCGGGTGCGCTTCTAATCCCGATTAGGACTAATTTGCAGTCTAATCTACCTTATAAACACTTTCCAAACCTCTTGCTCTTTCCATATAGAAAGAAAATAATTTAAGATACAAAATTTTTCTTCAATAATATTTACATGTAATTTACTTTGAGCATTAATTCCTCATTCATCACTTAATTATTTTAAACATATTTTAAGGCAATTTGTAGTGTGAGAAATGAGAAACGTACCTTGTTCCTGTTGAAAAGCCAGCCAACAAATGGCCAAAGAAATTAAAAAGCCAGCCAACAAATGGCCAAAGAAACTTTCGGTGCACATGCAATTAGGTGGCTAAAATTATTGATTTTTTTGGAAATGGTAAAATCATTTTTAGTCATTGTAATTTAGGGTATTTATAAATTAGTCCTTAAGTTTCAACTATAAATACCCTAGCTCATTTAGCTTCAAAATCATCCCAAAGCATTCTAGCTTTCTTCCAATACTAGAAAGAATTTAGAGAGTTTCTTGAGAGTTGTTTTTTCCTTTTTATCAAGAGAGAATTATCATTGTTTTCTCCTTGGTAGATCGAGAAAGGTTGTAATTCCTATTTTCTCATAGTGAAATTCTTATATCGTTGCCCGTGGTTTTTACCCTATATAATTTAGGGGGTTTTCCACGTAAATTTTGTGTCTTCTTTATCTTCATTTTTATTTTCTCAAATTATCAGTTGCGATTTTGCTCTATCCGATAGCCATCTTCCGCAATAATTGGTATCAGAGCTAGATTAGAGTATGTAATATCTACTTACTGTCTTTGTGGTTGCCACCAAAAGGTGGATCCTCCAACATAAGAAAGTAAGAAGTTATTACCCATTCTTTGAAGGTTCCAGAGAACTATTCACGATAGTGAAATAGTGGAAGCTATCCGTAAAAGAAACTATGGCAACGAATTTGATATTGAAAAATTCAATGGGAGAAATTTCTCATTGTGGAAATTGAAGATGAAGGTCATCCTGAGGAAAGACGGTTGTCTACCAGCTATCAGTGAAAGGCCGATGGATTTCACAGATGACAACAAATGGATCGAAATGGACGGGAATGCTATGGCAAACTTTCATCTAGCATTAGCAGATGAAGTATTGTCAAGCATCGAGGAGAAGAAGACAACTAAGGAGATATGGGATCATCTCACCAAATTGTACGAGGCCACATCGCTGCACAATAAAATTTTCCTTAAGAGAAAATTGTACACTCTCCGTATGCCAGAATTTACTTCAGTGACGGAGCACTTAAATACACTGAACACTTTATTTTCTCAGCTTACATCCTTAAGCTGTAAAATAGTAGAACAAGAACGTGTTGAACTTCTACTTCAAAGTCTACCGGATTCATATGATCAACTCATCATCAACTTGACAAACAGTAATGTCACTAGTCTAGTCTTCGATGACGTTGCAGCTGTTGTTCTACAAGAAGAAAATCGACGCAAGAACAAGGAAGACAGACAAGTAAATCTGCATCAAGCAGAAGCATTGACAACGATGATAATGATGAGAGGGAGATCAATAGAACGTGGCCCAAAGCAGCAGTCACAAACATGGTAGATCGAAGTCAAGGAGCAAGAAGAATTTAAAGTGCTACAACTGTGGAAAGAAGGGTCACTTGAAGAAAGATTGTTGGAGTCTAAATAAAAACTCCAACACATAAGGTAATACCACAAACACTTCAGATGATGGAGATACTCTATGCTGTGAAGCGTCAACCACCGTGGAAGGCAGAAAAAAATTTGCAGATATATGGCTCATTGATTCAGGAGCAACATATCACATGACCTCAAGAAGAGAATAGTTCCATCAGTATGAACCTGTCTCAGGAGGATCTGTGTATAGTTGCAATGACCATGCCTTAGAGATCATTGGCGTGGGAACCATCAAATTAAAGATGTATGATGGAACAATTAAAGTTGTTCGAGATGTGCGGCACGTGAAAGGCCTGAAGAAAAATTTATTATCCTACGGATTGTTGGATAATAATGCAAGCAAGATTGAAACACGAAAAGGAATCATGATGGTGTTCTGTGGAGCGCTTGTGGTGCTGAAAGGCGAAAAGATAGATGCAAACTTGTACATGCTGAAGGGAGAGACTTTGTTAGAAGCAGAAGCCTCTGTTGCCTCATGTAGTTCAGATTCTGCAATGCTATGGCATCAGAAACTTGGACACATGTCAGAACAAGGAATGAAAGTTCTTGTGGAGAAAAAGCTACTTCCAAGCTTAACAAAGGTAACACTTCCTTTGTGTGAGAATTGCATAACAAGTAAGCAGCACCGGTTGAAATTCAACACGTCAAATTCTAGAGGCAAAAGTGTTCTAGAATTGGTTCATTCTGACGTATGGCAAGCACCCGTTACATCCCTAGGTGGAGCAAAATATTTTGTCTCATTTATTGATGATTACTCTAGGAGATATTGGGTGTACCCTATTAAGAAGAAGTCAGATGTGTTTTCAACTTTCAAAAACTTCAAAGCGCGGGTGGAACTTGATTCTGGAAATAAGATCAAGTGTTTCAGAATAGTTAATAGAGGAGAATACACAAGCAAAGAATTTGATGACTTTTCATGAAAGAAGGCATCAAAAGATAGTTCACAGTGGCGAACAATCCTCAACAAAATGGAGTGGCAGAGCGGATGAAAAGAACCTTGTTAGAAAGAACAAGAGCAATGTTGAGGGATGCAGGCCTAGAAAAATCATTCTGGGCAGAAGCAGTCAATACCGCATGTTATTTGGTGAATCGAGCTCCATCAACTGCAATAGAGCTTAAGACACCAATGTATATGTGGACTGGTAAACCAGCTGATTATTCAAACCTCCATGTATTTGGAAGTATTGTGTACGTGATGTATAACTGCTAAGAAATTTCAAAGCTAGATCCAAAATCCAGGAAATGTAAATTCTTGGGGTATGCTGATGGTGTAAAGGGGTATCGCTTGTGGGATCCCACTGCCCGTAAAGTGATCATTAGCAGGGATGTTATCTTTGTAGAAGATAAGCTACAAAGAAAAGAAGAAGATGGTAGCGCTGAAAAGTCAGAGACTACACAGATACATGTGGAAAAGGAGTTTGAACAAGGAGATTCTTCTGAAGTAGAACCAGCACATGATGAACAAGAACCAGAGAGTTCTAAAGCTCAAACAACTCGTCAATCAGATCGTGTGAGAAGATGTCCCAATTGGTACTCAGATTATGTTATAGAAGGTAATATTGCATACTGCCTTTTAACAGAGGATGGTGAGCCATCAACATACCAGGAGGCAATAAACAGCTCAGATGCTTTACTGTGGATGATGGTGATGCAAGAAGAAATCGAAGCCCTTCATAAAAATAATACATGGGACCTTGTGCCACTACCACAAGGAAGGAAGCCAATTGGTAACAAATGGGTCTTCAAAATCAAGCGAAATGGTGACGATCAAGTTGAGAGGTATCGTGGAAGACTGGTGGTCAAAGGATATGCTCAAAAAGAAGGTATTGATTTCAATGAAATATTTTCTCTTGTGGTTCGACTAACAACAGTTCAGTAGTTTTGGCAATATGTGCTACATTGAACTTACATCTAGAGCAACTAGATGTTAAAATAGTTTTTCTTCATGGAAATCTTGAAGAAGAGATTTACATGCTCCAGCCTGAAGGTTTTGAAGAAAAAGAAAAGAAGAACTTAGTTTGTAGGTTGAACAAATCTCTGTACGATCTAAAGCAGGTGCCGAGGTGTTGGTTTAAGAGATTTGATTTCTTCATTATGTGCCTTGGATACAACAGACTTAATGCAGACCCTTGTGCTTATTTCAAGAGGTCTGGTGATAACGATTTTGTTATATTACTGTTGTATGTGGATGACATGTTGGTTGCAGGACCCAACAAAGATCATATTGAAGAATTGAAGGCACAACTGGCTAGGGAATTTGAAATGAAGGACTTGGGACCAGAAACAAGATTTTAGGGATGCAAATTCATCGAGACAGAAGTAATAGGAAGATTTGGCTTTCACAAAAGAATTACTTAAAGAAGATCTTGTCACGATTCAACATGCAAGATTGTAAGCCAATTTCTACCCCTCTTCCTATTAACTTCAAATTATCCTCCAGTATGAGTCCTAGCAGTGAAGAAGAGAGGATGGAGATGTCTCGAGTACCATATGCATCAGTAGTGGGAAGTTTAATGTTCGCTATGATATGCATAAGACCAGACATTGCACAAGCAGTGAGAGTGGTTAGTCGGTACATGGTGAATCTAGGAAAAGAGCATTGAAATACAGTGAAGAGGATCCTGAGATACATCAAAAGGACCTCAAATGTTACATTATGTTACAGAGGATCAAACTTACTTATCAATAGGTATGTCAATTCTGACTATGCAGGGGATTTAGATAAAAGCAAATCTACAACAGGATATGTGTTCAAAGTTGCTGGTGGAGCTGTAAGATGGTTTTCAAAATTGCAGTCAGTTATGGCTACATCCATAACAGAAGCAGAATATGTAGCAGCTACACAAGCCAGTAAAGAAGCAATTTGGTTGAAGATGCTATTGGAGGAGCTTGGGCACAATCAAGAGCATGTTTCTCTATTTTGTGACAGTCAAAGCGCCTTACATCTAGCAAGGAATCCAGTATTTCATTCAAGGAAAAGCACATACGGGTTCAGTACCATTTCATTCGTGAAAAGGTGGAAGAAAGAACAGTAGATATGTAGAAGATCCATACCAAAGATAACATAGCAGATTTCATGACGAAGACAATCAATGCTGATAAATTTACCTAGTGTCGATCCTCTTGTGGCCTGACAGAAACATAAGCAACATGAAAGTACAAGGTAGAAAGAATGGTGTGAAGATATGATTGTTCAAATCAAATCTTCAAGTGGGAGATTGTTAAAAGCCAGCCAACAAATGGCCAAAGAAATTGAAAAGCCAGCTAACAAATGGCCAAAGAAACTTTCGGTGCACATGCAATTAGGTGGCTAAAATTATTAATTTTTTTGGAAATGGTAAAATCATTTTTAGTCATTGTAATTTAGGGTATTTATAAATTAGTCCTTAAGTTTCAACTATAAATACCCTAGCTCATTTAGCTTCAAAATCATCCCAAAGCATTCTAGCTTTCTTTCAATACTAGAGAGAATTTAGAGAGTTTCTTGAGAGTTCTTTTATCCTTTTTATCAAGAGACAATTATCATTGTTTTCTCCTTGGTGGATCGAGAGAGGTTGTAATTCTTATTTTCTCATAGTGAAATTCTTCTACCGTTGCCCGTGGTTTTTACCCTATATAATTTAGGGGTTTTCCACGTAAATTTTTATCTTCTTTTTTATTTTCTCAAATTATCAGTTACGATTTTGCTCTATCCGATAGCCTTCTTCCGCAACAGTTCCTGGTTTTAACGTCGATGAAAGGGTAAACAATCTTCCAGGCCGCCATGAATATGTATGGTGCATGGACGATGAACAACTTTCCTAGTCTTTCAGGGTAGTAATCCTGCCATTTTCAGGGAACAAGTCAGTGTTGATTTTTAGTAATAAATGGGAATACCGAAGTGTTTAAACCTGCACTAGAGATAGAGCTGCAAGGTATGCTCGGATGTCGCAGTTTGCATATCCCCAACCTTCAAGGTCTCCTATCACCAAGAATTTCTCCTGTCCTCTAGGCATCCTGATATTTTATAATAAAATCTATCCTTCAGAATTCCATAAACAGTTTTATTAAAAGATTAGCTTTTTTGTTGTTGATAAATTTAGGGTAAATATAAGTTAGTATATATCTATTCAAAGAGTATTAGTTATCTGACATCAAACATTCATATCACCCTACATATATATACGGTGTTTAAACCTGAGATCTCAAAGGATAACAGTAATCCTCTAACCATATAAGTTATTTAATGAATGCATTATATGTTACGGGATAATTTCAAAAGATAGAGAGGTACATGATATTTATAATATGTATATCTAAAAAAGGGTTATAGTAATACAAACACTAGAAAAGTTTAGTAGAAATGATCGACTTAAAATGTACAATAGACATTATTTTTAAAGATATTTCGGGATGAAGTGTGTTTTTTAAAAATTAATAAGTATTTATGCGAAACAGGAAATTGGTTGGCGAGTAATCATCTAAGATGGAAAGGTTAGTTGAAAGGGGAAGAGAGGAAAAGAGAGAATTGTAAAGATGTATGTTATGGGATGATTTTAGAAGAAAGTGGTATTATGTATACCCAAAAAAGATATTTGAATATCAGAAGAATTTATTTGCAAATAAGGATGAACTTAAAGCATGTAATAGACATTATTCTTAAAAATGTTTCGTGATAAAGTATATTTTTCAAGATTTAAAAATCATTACATAATAAGAAATACGAACCAAAACGACCGATGAATATAGTTAATTAAAACAAGAAGTTAGTTGAGAGAGGGAGAGAAGTCTATAGACGTTCGTTTTGAGATGATTTAAGGGGAACCGGAATTGTATTCCCATGTTTAGTTTACGGAAAAGATCATTATCAAGTAATAATTTATTACTAATAATAATATGTTTTTGTTAAAATGGTTGAAATGTCATTATTCTTAGTAATGAACAATTTCCACCACTTTGGACATAAACACCCCTGAAATAATAATTTCTTTCATATGTATCCTTCTCAATTTTTATTTTTCGTACTTTACTAAAAATTATAAACTTAATAAAATAATATATAAATGGTTTAATTTATTAAAATATTAATAAATTTGATTAGTTAAAATTATTTTATTTTTTATTTTTTAATATTTAATATATTAATCATTTTATAATTTTATGAGGTAAAAATGTTATTATTGTAAAAAATGTAATTATTTAAAATAATATTTAATTTTGAGTTGTTAAAAAATAGATCTTATACATTAAAAAATAATATGTTTATCCACTCGAGATCACAATATTATTTTTCATATCATATTATATTTTATATAAATAAATATGATACTTACGAACATTACTTAAAAATATAAGTTTTATAAACTAATTATATTAATTATATGTTAAATGTATTTTTTTTCTTTAAACTTAAATAGTGTAACAATTAAAATATTTTTTTATAAATTTTTATTCAAATACTTATAATTAAATAATAAAGTTTTATTTGTTAAAAAATATATATCACAATGATTATTTGGTAAAATCTGCATCCAAGTAATCTCATATTCCTCCAGTCAAACACTATAATCTTACATTTATGCTAAATAAATCAAACAGGTAATACAACATTACTAGAGTAATATTATATTCTAATAATCTTATTCCTAAAGATAATTTTATATCATGTGAACTAAAAGCAACCTTATAGTATAATTTATATTAATTCACGATGTAATGTATTCTTTAAAATTCAATACATATTTACGCGAAATAGTATAAGAATATGAAGGGAAGAAGAATTTACCTACGATGAAGGATCTACTTACGTCAGCGTAAAAGATTTTTGTTCCTTGCTATGAGACTAAAAATACTTGATGCCTTTACCATGGTGACCCACATTATCATGTATGGTGTGAATTTGTATTCTCAATTCTTATTTTGATATTATTTGCCACACTTATAAGATTTTGTACTTTAATTTTTTTTATTCTGATATCATTTGTGACCCATATAAGATTTTAAATTTTTATTGTGATATCACTCGTCACACATTTAAATTTTAACTTAATTATTATTTTATTTTGAATTAGAAAATAGGGTTAATTATACGAGTGATCACTTATGTTTGTCTTTTATCCACTTTTGATCATTGATTTCAAAATATATAAGATAAGGTTACATTTGTTTTTATTTAATTAAGATGTGGTCATAAATGCCTTTAAATAATTTGGTATAATCACACATTTGATTTCTGTTATTTACATATTCTCTCAATGTAGGCATTCTTTTAATAAATTAAAATTAATTTAATCATCCGATCGAATATGCCACTATCATTGATATCACATGTCATGTCATGTGTCACCATTCGGTTGAAATACTAACTTTATTTTAATTTAATATATTTATTTTTCACCAATTTGTTTTGCTTTGTTAAATTAAAATAAAGTTAGTCCTTCAACTGAATGGTGACACATGGTATCAATGACGCGTGACATCATTCAACCGGATGATTAAATTTATTTTAATTTATTAAAAGTATGTCTAAATTGAGAGAATATATAAATAATAAGGATCAATATGTGATTATAACAAAATATCACGTCACTTAATATGTTAATTGTTAACGACAGTTAACCCGTGGTGACCACATTTTAAATAAATAAAAACAAAAGTGATAATATCTTAATTAAATAAAAGCGAAAGTGAACATATCTTATGCATTTTGAAATCGGTGACTAAAAGTAGATAAAACACAAACATAAGTGGTCATCCGCGTAGTTAAGCCTAGAAATTATTATAATGCACACGATGTCATAAACTTCTTAGAGAAACATAAGATAAAACAATTACCATGCAAATATTTTGTCGAAAATGTAGACTATAAAACCTGTAAATTTACAGAAGTAAATCAAGAGGGGGAAAAAGGAAAGTAAACAAAGAAAAGCAAGTGAGTGTGGACAAGAAATGAACGTACGCTTGAATTCCTCGACGCCGCCCTTATGTTGGAAATGTCTTCCGGCAAGAAGAACACCTACGGGTCGTCCCTTCTTGTCCAAACCTTGCAAGAACATCTTGTTCTGTCGGATCTTGTTTTCGAGTTCGGACGGAGAAATGAAGCCGTTGGGAACAAAGCTTCGTCTCCATTTAAGATACTTCAGGAACATGGCTGACGCTTTCTCCACATCTAGATCTCGAGCTCGTAAAATTCTTCGGAGTGTCGAATCGTCTACTTCCTACAAAATATCTGAATTCATGGCGAAATAGACCCTATGTCGGACCATAATCATGTTGGTAAGGAAATGTAGAGTTTTTATGACCCCTAATTTCATATTTCACACGGTCTAAACTTTGACTATGGTAAAAAAATCACGTTATAGATTAAATTCATCAACACCTTATCGATTAAATTCATCAACAATCAATTAGTCTAATGATTTAATATAGTACAAGTCAATCAAAATCGATAAAAAGCTAATCGGTTTGACCCTTATTTTATTTTTTCAACCACAGTTTTGACATAAGAGAAGAAATCATGATTTCGTCTAAAAATAAGAGATTGCACAAACAGATCGGATTAAACGAAAGCTTCAAGAATAACTATTGAACGAGAAGAAAATTAAGGGGGGGGGGGAATGAGATGGAGAAGCAAAGTGTACCTTGGAAGAAGGATCTTGTGTTTCAACTAAGGTTCTCATACGACAAATTTTGATTTTCTCAATCTCATTGTTTTCCGACCTGTCTTCTTCTTCTTCTTCTTGGTTTTTGTTGGTGCTGTGTGAATTCATCATCACACTTCTCACTCACTGAGTTCTTGTCTAAATTAAAACATGAAAGCTATAGAACTAATCTTTCAACCAAAATTTACATGTCTTTATTGGTGAGGTTGATGGCGACATTGCCGGACAGGGTAGGGTGTGACAGAGTTTTGCTCATTTTGAACTACTTGATTCCAGTTTTATTTAATATTTTAATCTCCTATCAAATATTGAACTAGATAATATTAATTTTCTTTGATAATGTATATTAATGATCGTTAAAGTATGCTTATCTTTTATTTATTTTTTCAATAATCCTAGCTGATTAATTATTTGACCCTATAGGTTAATTATAATATTATTTTGCATTCTACGACACTTACTACAGTATAGGACAAACTCATCACCCTCTTTTTTTTAATAAATTGAAATATATTAGTTTAATTAATTTAAAATTTTTAATATATTTTAATAAAACTCGTCTCGTGGGTGTGACGAGTTCCTAGGAAATTAACAAACAATTAGGCTCCATGAAGTTCATAGAGCTCAATCCATTAATTAATAATATTCCGACAAACTCGTCATATGGGAATTAATTATGTGTGGGTGACGAGTTCCATTTGAATTTAAAATGAGTAGTCGTTACTAAACGTTGAGCAACAGATAGATTCTAACGCCCATAAACGCTAGCCCAATGGATCTCGTCTTGTCGTTGGATTTGATGTATAAATAGGGGTTTTGGTGTTTAAGGTTTGTATTGTTATTTGTTGAGAAGAAAATTTTGATTGAGACAAAAATTTTATTGGTTTTTGAAGAGTTTGTGGTAAAATGTTTACTCGATAACAAAAGTTATGTCTTGATGAAGTTCATATTTCCTCGCTTGAACTCAGTCTAGTAAATTTATTTTCTTTCTGTTTATAAAAGTTCAAATCATTATATTAATGTTGTTGTTTTGAAAATTTTATTAATTGTGTGAAATTTAAATTGTAGGAAGAAGAACATATCATTTGTTACTGAGGAATGAAAAGTGATGAGCCTCATAATCTGATTGTTATTTATCTACAATAATCCATATTGTATCTGTAACGCCCTGGATTTTGGGTTAGGAGTTTTGGGCCAACCTGAGTTAGACCTTAAATTAATTTCCTAGTTTATAAGAAACTTTGACCCAAATTGAATCGGATTTGGGCTTGAGTTGAGACCAATAGTTGTCAATGAGACATTATTAAGCTTAGTATGAAACTTGAGGGACCAAGGAAGCAATTATACCCTTGTTCAAAAATAAAGTTTAAAACCAATTAAGTTGTGTGATATCACGATTGAGCAAGCTTCATCTTTTTCTTCATTTCCTTGCCTTCTTCTCTTCTTCAACCCATTCTTCTTCATCTTACAAGATCAAAGGTAGAAATTTTATCATTTTTTAGACCCCAATCAACATTCTAAAGGTAAAAATCAAATTCGAAACCTCTAGAGCTTTCATTTGAGACCTCAAGATTAAGATTTGGCCTTGGTTTGCAAAAGTGGGTTTTGTGGGGGTTGATGAGCTTAGAAGATTCAGTTCATTTTCAGTGATTTCTAGCCTTAGAAAATGTTTTCAAACCCTTCTTAACCCCTAAAACCAATTAGTAACCAATGCATTTGATTCTCTTGTAGTGAGAGAGGTTGGAGAAAGCTCCAAAGTAAGGAAAAAGAGAAGCTCACGTTGGATTGATCTTTGGACACTCCTAGCAATTTAGAATCATCAGGTAACTCTAACTCATCTATACCATATGTAGTTCATTTAGATGAGTTTTGGTAGATTGTACAAGCTTGAAGCATGTCATAATAAATTGCATCATTTGAGTGTTTTCAGTATGTTTACAGACTCTTTATAACCCCTAATGTCACATAAAACACTAAATATCAGTTGGGGACCTCAATGGGGCATTTAGGGTAGAAGATAGGATTTTTCGTGCCAAAACAGGGCACTCAGTGTAACGCCCCAATTATTGGGTTAGTAGTTTTGGGTGAAACCTGAATGGTTTTAAATGAGTTAAGGAAATTATTTAATAGTTTTGGGTAAATGCCTAGTTATTTTGGTTTGGGCTTGAGCCCAACAAGGCTTAAAAAGATATTTTTAAAGTGTGTATTAAAGGAGGAGGATTAAGAGTGTAATTTTCCCCTAAAATGACGCAAAAGCTGATTTTCCTTGAAGTCATGGCAGAGAGAGGAAGCATAAGAATAGGAAAAAAACTCTCCATTTTTTCCTCAGCATTCTCTTATCTTCTTCTTCTCTTCTTCTTCCCTTCTTCTTCCCTTCTTATTCTTCTTCTTCTCTTCTTCTTCTTCTTCTTCTTCTTTTCTTGGTTAGTAAGAACCTAAAGGTGGGAACTTGTCGGTGTTCAATCCTAGTCCGAATTTGAAGAAGTGAGCTTTTTATTCACCTTCCCAAGAGCTACATTTTGAGCTCTCAACCTTGAGGTTTGGCCATAGTGGCCAAGGTTGGGTTTAAGAAAGGTTTTGAGCTTTAAAGCTTAGGGAGAACTCTAGAACATTTTTAAAGCTTATAATCCTTACTTTTAACGTTTTGATCCTTTAAGAGAGTTAATAACTCCCTTGTATTTGTTTATTCTAGTGAGAGAAGTAGGTGAAAGCTACAAGGGCCAACACAAAGAAAATGAGATTCTTAGTTTAGCTTGAGGTCATTTTTGCAACTCTTCGGTGAAAGGTAACACATTTCTAACCTTTCTCTATTGCTTTAACTCAAAATGTGAAGCTTTGATGCATGTTGTGTACTTGAGCCTTTGTTTACACTTGGGTGGGGGATTTAAAGCATGAAAATGGGAATTGTTGTTGTTTTTGCTTAAAGTAATGACCTTTTATACTCATTACATGCTAAATAAGTTTTAAATACCAAATAAGGTTGTTAGGGGTACCTTAAGAAGGATTTAAGGGTGTTTTCATGAGTGAAAATAGAGTTTCAAGGCCGAGGGTATCGATATTGTAAGAACAATATCAATATTATTCTTCATGGAAGGCTAAAAATATGAATAAATGAGAGGGGGTATCGATACTCACCAGGGAGTATCGATACTGTTCGGGTGGTATCGATACCACAGGGATCGATATTGATACTCGGGGTTCCAAATCGATTCTAGTAAG
The DNA here is from genome assembly GCF_006381635.1 of Hibiscus syriacus. Taxonomy (NCBI): domain Eukaryota; kingdom Viridiplantae; phylum Streptophyta; class Magnoliopsida; order Malvales; family Malvaceae; genus Hibiscus; species Hibiscus syriacus. The sequence continues at coordinate 1,015,070 of NW_024063150.1, read as the reverse complement.
CTAATTTGGTATCGATACTCAAGGGAGTATCGATACCAAGGGGGATAGTAGGTAAGTATTGATACCCACGTGAAACCTTGGATAACTTTTGTGGGGGATTCAAGAGAGAGGTTATAAGGTTTCTTTGAAAGGGTATATTCTTCCATAAGAACACAAGTGAAACCCGAATAATTGTGTGATAACATAAGATCTTAATGAGGTAATATTCCATAAGACTTATGCCTTTGTTTGAGGCTCGAGAAATGATGATGACACCCGAGATACTTAATGATACTAGATAAATAAGTAGTATCCGAATATATCCAATCTAGTGTTTAGGAACTTAAAATGCTAGTTTGATGTTGTGTCGATGCTATGTGACCCGAACATGTCTCGAGTATTATAGAGGATTAGACTAGCTGGGCAAGTGCCGATGCTACTTGACGTTGACTTAACCCAAGTGTTAAGGAGACACTGATTCTATGTGACCCATGTCTTCCTTAAGTGTTGTAGTAAGTAAAGAGGGGTGAGTTCCATGATGCTTAGTGACCCCGAACTACACCATGATCTTTACTTGTTTACTTGAGTGTTTACAATCGTTCATGACTATACTGTATATTACTTATATGTTGTATGCATGTAATATAGTAGGGTTGTTTATGTGGCACTGAGCTTGTGAGCTCAACGTATGAAATGTGTTTTCCTGCAGCGCAGGTCCTTAGGTGTCGGATCGAGGAGCACATCGTCGATTTCAGAGCTTTCAGACTTGATCACTATTAGAGTACTTCTCGAGTGTTTTATAGAGCATGTATTGTCACAAACCCTTATATGTATTTAAGTCGTAAACTCTATATTTTTTCATTATTGTACTTTGGAGATTTATGTCGGGAGCTCCTTGCATTTAAATTATTATTTTTTGTCGGCATGTGATACTTGGGATTGACATATATATTTTATTATAATTTTTATGAAACGTTTTAAAAAAATGGTTGACCATTTGGGTGGTTTTGTGTGAAATCATGGTCCGTCGACTTTCAGGTTGGATCGGATTAAGATGTTACATTTAATGGTATCAGAGTATCAGGTTTAGTCGTTTCTAAAACCCCGCGGGTTAGAGTCGATAAGTTTTCATGAAGTACATGCCTCTAGATTGTCAAATGTACTTGAAATGTCTGGAAATGGCAATGTTGACTCCTTTCTCTTCTTGAAAATCTTCGGTTATGGCTGACGATCCCACCCATAGTCAGGAGGGCTGTGAGGATAGCCAAGCCTCATTAGTTGTTGGGGATACCGGGGACGAGTATATTCTCGACCCCGAGGATATTGGTGCCCTAGGAGAGGTGGGAATTAATGAGGCAACATTCTTTCGTGACTTCACGCAGGCAATAAGGCACATATTTAGGGCCATCCCTAGAGCACCCGCGCCATCTGGCCCACCAGTTGTAGCCCCTCAGAAGTCCCCTGACAAGAGACTTCACCACTATAAGATCATTTACTTCTTCGGATCAGATGAGAATGATTATGTAGTCATCGATCAGTGGCTCTGCGAGACCCTTTGCACCCTGCTACAGCTTCATCTTACCCCTAAGGGTAACCTTAAGTGCATCACTACCCTATTGAAGGGTGATGTGATTGACTGGTGGGAGATAGTGGAGATGGCATTGGAGCCCTAACTTCCAACGTGAAAGCTTTTTTTGTTTGAGTTCAGGGGAAAGTATATAGGTGAGACCCACGTCAACTATTTGAGAGACAAGTTTGCATAGCTGACTCAGGGAGACCGCTCGGTCTACGAGTATGAGAATGAGTTCCTGTACTTAAGTCGTTATGTACCCGAGTTGGTAACCACCGAGTAGTACCATTATAGGAGGTTCAAAGAGGGCCTCCATATTGACATCCTCACCCATCATGCAACTCACCCACCAAGAGTGTTTATTGAGCTAACCCGCCAGGCTAAGATAGTTGAGCGGGTTCTGAGGAGGAAACTTGTTTGTCAAGCGGCTCTATGGGTTAGAGTTATCGGGCATCTAATACTACCGGACCATCCCAGCATTCGGCCAAGAAGTCCAAATACTTCCGAAGGTTATGGAGACCTTCCTCTTCTTATTTCCAGAGGTCGAGAAAGGCTTTAAGTCATGGGCATGGGTCAGGGAATCGTAGGAGACCTTTGACTTCAGTATCCGTGGTGAGTATTGGCAGATCAAATTAGACCATATAGCCTCCGACTTGCAGGCACTATGGCAGGAGGCACCCGGGAGAGTTCTATAGGTTTCTCGAGCTTGTTATGGATGCGGTTCCATTGAGCTCCTTGTCAAAGACTATCCCGAGGATAGAGCACCACACCATCTACTCAGAGGATGACACAGTCTGCTCAGAGGGGCCGAGGATCCTATCAGGAAGGGGCTAGTACTGCTTCAGGTTAACAGAATAGGGGTCTGCCAGATCAGTAGCCGAACCTGAGGCTAGATTTACTTCCCACTAGTACGCCGTCATAGCTTAACAGGATTGCGAGCCTGCCGATGTCATATCAGGTATATTTATAATTTTTGGCATGCTAGTTAATGCATTGATAGATCCCGGGTCAACCCATTCATATATCTGTTATGATCTTCTCTGAGAGAGGGATAGTCTAGCTAAGGACTTAGAGGTTAAAGTTTGTGTGTCTAGCCTTTTGGGGTTAGAAGTATTGGTACATAAAATATAACGTAGATGTCCCGTAGAGATTCAAGATCTAACCTTTTCGGCCAATATGATAGAGTTTTCGTTTCGAGAGTTTGACATGATCCTTGGGATGAATTGGTTAACGGAGCATGACACGAGTTTGAGGTGCAGAGTGAGATAGCTCAAACTGCGTAAACCGAATGTTACCTCATTTTTTATGGAAAACAAGGATCTTAATTATACATCGAGATTCGTTTCAGCCTTGAAGGCTCACAAGTTGATCGATATGGGTTGTGAGGTATTTTTAGCTCACGTCGTCGACACCCGAATTCTTATTCCAGATCTAGAGGAGATCTATGCGGTAAAATACTTTTCAGATGTCTTTCTGAAAGAATTGGTGTGTTTACCACCTGATAGAGAACTGAAGTTTGGCATAGAGGCTAGGTTCAGCTTCAGTGTCCATTGTTCCCTATCGTATGACACCGACAGAATTGAAGGAACTAAAGGGCCAAATCTAATAGCTTTTGGAATAAGGGTTCATCTGCCCCAGTAAATCACCATGGGGAGCGCCGATGTTATTCTTTAAGAAGAAATATGGCTCAATGAGGTTATGCATTAATTACCTCCAATTGAATAAGCTAACCGTAAAGAATCGATAACCGCTTCCGAGGATTGATGACCTATTCAACTAGCTCCGGAGAGCTAGAGTGTTCTCTAAAATCGATATAAGGTCAGGATGCTACTAACCGAAGGTTAAGGAGACTGACATAGCGAAGACTGCGTTTAGAATTCCGTACGAGTACTACGAGTTCTTGGTGATGTAGTTTAGTCTCTCTCATGCCCCGACATCATTCATGGATTTGATGAACAAATTCTTTCATCAGTATTTAAACCAGTTTGTAGTGGTGTTCATCGACGACATCTTGGTATACTTACGTTCAGAAGAAGAACACGACTATCACCTCCGTATAGTTTTGTAGATTCTACGAGATCATCAATTGTATGCCAAGTTCAGTAAGAGTGAATTTTGGCTAGTGGAGGTGTCTTTCTTGGTTCATGTGGTGGCCGCAAAAGGTATTCAGGTGGACCTAAAAAGATCTGAGTTGTAGTTGAATGGGAACCACTGAAGAACGTAATTGAGGTACGTATTTTTCTAGGACTTGTTGGTTACTACCTACAGTTTGTAAAGGGATTCTCCATAATTGCCGCCTATATGACAAAGTTTCTATAGAAAGGAGTGTCATTCATTTGGGACGATAAAAGTCAGTAGAGTTTCAAAAGGCTAAAAAGATATTTTTTACTCAAATATTAGTGTTGATGCGACAAAAATCGGGTAAGAACTACACATTGTTTAGTGATGATTCGCTAAATGGATTAGGTTGTGTATTGAATAAAGAGGGAAAGGTAGTAGCGTATGCGTCCTGACAGCTCAAATCGCATGAGTATAACTACCCTAAGCATGATTTGGAGTTAGCTACTGTGGTTTTCGCCCTAAATATTTGGAGGCACTATTTGTTGGAGAGAAGTGCTACATCTTTACTGACCAAAAAGTTTGAAGTACCTACTCTCCCAAAATGAGCTAAACCTGAGGCAACGACGTTGGATAGAGTTGTTCAAGGATTATGATTGTGTGATCGACTATCATCCGGGTAAAGCGAATGCAGTGGCCAATGCTTTAAGTCGAAAGATCGTGTCTGAACTTCGAGCCTTACTTGCGTGTTTGAGTTTTACTGCTAATAGGGGACTATTAGCTAAGTTATGGGTAGAGCCCGAGTTAGTTAAAGAAGTCAAGGAACTTCAGAGGACTGATACACATTTGATGAACAAGGTTGAGAAGACTCATTGAGGTGAAGCGTCGGGTTTTGAATTGAAGGACGATAATGTGTTGTATTATCAGAGACAGTTGTGTGTTCCGTCAGTCAGTGAGTTATGAACCAAGAATCTTGGAGAGGCGCACTGTAGTCATTTTCAGTCCACCCGGGAGGAAACAAGTTCTATCAAGAACTTCGACAATTATATTGGTAGTCGGGCATGAAAAAAGAAATATATGAATTCGTATCTAGATGCTTAGCGTGCCAGCAAATGAAAGTGGAACATCAGGTTCCATTGGGGTTACTTGATAAGTGCTTAATTTAGTTAATATTTTGTTTTTAAATTACTCCTTAATCATTGGTTTTTGTGACTTTTTTGTTCGTTTTGATTCATTTGTTGTGCATGACGTCATATTCTAGAAAAATTGCACAAAAAGGACAAAAATCTGTAGTTTTTTATTTTCAGAATCAAAGCTGGCTGGAATTCGAATTTGAATTAAAGTCAAGTTTAGGATAATATTTTAAACATTATATTTTATATTTTTACTTTAGTTTAAATAGGTTTCAATATTTTAATTAAGTTTTAGGATATTATTTTTATATTTTATCTTTGTTTTAGGTATTTTAGTTTAAATAGGTTTTAGTATTTTAATTAGGGTTTAGAATATTATTTTAAATATTATTTTTAGGTATTTTAGTTTAAATAGTTTTAAGTGTTTTAATTAGGATTTATGATGTTTTAACTTGTTTTTAAGAATTTGAAGGCTATAAATACCCTATAAGGGTAAGCCTAGAAACATATCTCTTTCATCTAAGAATAAAATCTACTTTTTCTCTCTAGCTTTCTCTCTATTTTTCGCATACTTTTCAATTATGCTAAGTATGGATTTGGTCATGCTTAGCTAATTTTCTTTCAAGCCGAAGACTAAAGTGAAGGCTCAATTCCAAACGTGAGAATTGTAAGGTATTTAAATCACTTCAGATTTCTCTCTCTGTTTCCTGAGTTTTACTTTTCAAATCAAAACGATTTTGACATTGATATGAATTATATTATGGTTAACATTTGAAGAATGATTTGCTTATTGAATCATATTCAACTTTCCGAGAACACACTTAGTAAAATTGTTTGCTAAGAGGAAACTGTGATCGAAATAAGTTATTATTGAAACGACACAATCCGAGTTGGTAGTGAAGAATTGTCCTTGTAAGCTGACGTGAATCTTGAAGTAAAAAATATGTTTTGATGATCCGAGGAATTTTAGACGAAGTTGAAGTCTAAGGCTGCTTTCACCATAAGTTTTCTTTATCTCAATTTATTTATTTTATTTATTTGTTTATTTAATTTTTATCTCATTATACTTCTTTAAATAATTTAAAACCCCCTTTTATCTTTATTACTATTTTTAAAATCATTATTTATTATTTTCCATTTTTTTATTTTATTTTATCCTATCTTTTCAATTTCATCTAAAATTCTATCTTCTTCTAAAATCAAGAAAGAGGTTTACTAAATCAGAAACACCACAGTCCATGTGGATCGACCCTGCTTCTCTATACTACCTTCCCTTTCTATTTATTAAAGAAGCCAGAATTATTTTGATAGCAAAACGAAGGTTATCAAATTGGCATCGTTGACGAGGAGTAACGACAAGTATTGATTTATTTTTCTAGATTTTGATTTATGACCAGAATAAACCTAGGTGAATTAGTAGTTCTAGATCTGAAGATCAAAGCACGAGCATGAAGAATCCACGCACAAACGCTTCGAGAAAAGAGAAAAAGAGAAGAAGAACACGAGCAGAGTTCAAAAGCATAATCAAATCTGGAGACAGACTCTGAAGCAGACACATACAATATCCCGATGAAGAAGAAGAACAAATAATCCGAGAGCTAGCCACATCACCTGTCACTCAGACGTAATTATGCATTAATTTGAATCGAAAGAGAAAGCTCTCAATTTAATTCATGGGCTTAAATGAATCAAATTTTTCTTGACAGGTTCTTTCTAGCACCTAAAGCAAGCGAGTTGCAAAAGAGTATTCTTTCCATTCAGCAAAAGAGCGAAGAAAGTCTTTATGACTATTGGGATCGATTTAAAAAGCTTTGCGCACGTTGTCCGCAACACGGATTAAGTGAGCAAACATTACTTCAATACTTTTATGAAGACCTTTTACCAATGGAGATGAAAATGGTGGATGCCACTTGTGGAGGAGCATTAGTCAACATGACCCAACAACAACAAGGGAATTAATTTCAACCATGGCAGCTAATTTTCAACAGTTTTCAAGTGAACCCAGCCGACGAGTTCACGAGATAAGTATATTTTCCTTTGAAAATAAGTTAGATAAATTAACTGAAGTAGTTAATTCACTTGTTGCAGGAAAATCTGGAGCAACAAGAGCATGTGGGATATGCACAAAGTTAGACCATCCGACATATTAGTGTATGTTGATACAAGAAGGAGGTAATGTAGAAATCAATGCAGTAGGGAACTTTCCAGGTCATCTATAAAGACAATACAACCCATACGGTAATACTTACAATCCAGGATGGCAATACCACCCAAACTTCAGTTATGCAGTAAATCAAAGACCAACTTATCAACCAAGGCTTCCTCTTCAACAGCAAACGTAAAACTCATCATTGGAGGAACTCATAGGAAAAATTTCACAAGAAAAGCTGGTTACATCCCAGGAAAAGTTCCAAAGTCGAACCGAGACACATCTTCAAGATTTGGATAACCAAGTGAGCGACTAGTTGAAACAATGGGGAAATTGGAATCACAAGAAAAACTATCTTCTCAAACTGAGGTAAATCCAAGGGAGAATGTTATCGCCATCACTCTTCGAAGTGGTACAATAGTGGTGCCACCTGTTCCAAAAGATGAATCAATCCAAAAAGGGAAGAATATTATAGATTCGAGATTCCAGAAGAAGAGTGACGAAGTACAAATAGATCCAACACCATCTCCCGATGATGTGTCACCACCTTTTCCATTAAGTTTAGTAAAAAAGGATAAAAAAACTGAAGAAAAAGAAATATTAGAAGTATTTCAGAAGGTGGAAATCAATATACCTCTCCTTGAGGTTATCCGAAAGGTTCCAAGATGCCCGATTTTTTGAAGGACCTTTGTACAACAAAGAGAAAGCTTACCGGGAATGAGAAGGTAAATCTAGGAGAACATGTATCACCTGCATTCCAACAAAAGTTACCACCGAAACTGAAAGACCAAGTTATGTTCACAATACCTGTAAAATTGGTAAAGTTGGGATAAAACTAGCCATGTGTGATCTTGGCACATCTATTAATGTAATGCCTCTCTCTGTTTACAATATGATTACTAATGAGCCCTTGAAGGATACAAAAATATCAATTCAGCTTGTCGAAAGATCTGTCATTTACTCAGAAGGACTCTTGGAAAATGTGTTGGTGGAGGTAAACGATTTAATATTTCCCGATGATTTTTATGTCATTGACATGGAGAATGATCGCACCAACACTTCTTTCAATATTCTATTGGGGCGTCCTTTTCTAAGTACTGCGTACACAATGATTGACGTAAAAAGCGAAACTTTAACCATGGAGTTTGATGGTGAGATCGTTAAATTTGATATGTATAAGAAAATGAAACACCCAAACAAAGTGGCGAGCATAAATTATGTTGGTATTATTGATCCTTTGGAAAATGAGTTTATAGAAACTAATTTTTTCTTTTAATCTACGTAGGGAGTTAGAAGATCATGATGAGGAAATCAGGAAGTTGAAATAAATATTTTCAGATTGTGCCGATCAAAAATTGAGTTCTGCTAAGTCTAATGTTCTGCCTTTTATTTTACAAGCACCTGAGATAGAACTGAAACAAATGCTTAAAAACTTAAAGAGTGTCTTTTTAGGAGAAATTGCTACTTCATCGGTTATTTCGGATAAACTGTCAAAGCTAAAAAAGATCCGAAGAATAACCTATGAGAATGTCAAATTATACAAAGAGAAAATAAAAGAATTACACAATCATAGAATTTCTCATAAGGAAATTCTTAGTTGGAAAATGTGTATGAAGTGGAAGAAGTATTTCTCTTAGTACCTGTAGTCTGAATTAGGTCATCAAGCTAACGACGTTAAACAAAAACGCTTAATGGGAGGCAACCCATTTCGTTTTATTTTCATTTTGCTTTATTTTCAGCCAAATTTATTTCATTTCATTTCATTCATTTATTTATTTTATTTTATTTTATCAGATGTTTAATTTAATTTAATTTTTCTTTGAACAGATTCAAATTTTGATCGAATATTTCTTACCTTCGCCCGGGCTCGTCTCGACATAGCCGTGGCCGCGACCACTACTATATTGGGGAGTATATATTTTCCCTCTCTTTGTTTTTAAATTCAACATACGTTTTGGGACAAAACGGATTAAGTGAGGGGGGAAGGATAAACATGTGTAAAATTTTTCCTTGACTTGTTTAATTGTTTGAAATTTAGTTATTCTAATGTTGATATGTTGGGATCGTTGGTTGCTAGTCTTGAATTTCGCTTTATAATCTTGCTTCCTTTTAGATTATGACCATGTTTTTTATCGAATTTAATTTGCATTATTGGTGATTGATATAGCTGGTGATTGTTTTGTTAAGTATTGATATTTTGTGCTTTTGTCGATAGAGATGAACTTGACTCAATGCATATAAACCTTTCTTCTAAGATTTGAGCCTAAAGAGCATACGTTTTCTTTCTTGCTCTTTATTTGACTTGTGTGTGCCGAACTAATTAGGATATTCTAGAACTTGTAATCACAATGCATATCGAGACTACATATTGAACGTAATATTTTAATGTGATAGGGGCACCTAGGATAAACCCACTCTTCCCAAAAAGCCTACCCGTTTATATATCCACTAGTGAACCACAATTGAGCCTATTTCCCTTTCTTTATTTTACACCTCATAATTAAACCCGAAGCCTTTCTTTTTATTTTTCCTCTCTTTTCACACCCTTGCCGAGACTTGAGATCTTATATCATTGTTATTCCACCAAAAAATCAATGTTTCAAAAAAACAAGTTGTTCATTGTTTCGAACAACAACAAAAAAGAAGAAAAAAAAGACCATTTGTTCGGAAAAAAAATAAAAAGAAGAAGGAAAAATCGATCGTTTCAATTGTCTTTCATCTATTCTTTTTCCTTGTTTTGTTCTTCATTGCACTTCATGTTAATTCGTGGATTGTTCTTAATTATTTTGATCTCATGTTTCGGTATTTTAAACATTTCTTTTCGGCCTTTCCCTACCCTAAGCCCCGTTACACCTTGTTTAAAGACCCCTTGATTATTGCATTATGTTCATTTTTTGTAGTGGAGACTTGATTGGATTCCAAGCCTATGGTAATATTTTGGTTTGTTTCGGTTTGAGCGATATCATTTACCCCAAACAATTTGAGCGAATATGTGTGAATCTTTGTGAGGTATTGAGGTATGTTTCATTAAAGTTGGCAATGAATTGAGATATCCTGCTTACTTTAAATTTTCTTGGTTGTACATTTGCTTGATTGTTACTTGAATTCGAAAAATATCATAGACTTAGTTTGATTGGAAGTTTGAGGAATAAATTGAAATTGAAGATGACAACTTGTGATTTGGATGTATTAATTAATGAATGCTTGAGGACAAGCATTGAATAATTGAGGGGATTTGATAAGTGCTTAATTTAGTTAATATTTTTCTTTTAAATTACTCCTTAATCATTGGTTTTTGTGGCTTGATTATTCGTTTTGATTAATTTTCTGTGCAGAATGTCAGATTCTGGAAATTGCACAAAAAGGACAGAATTCTGCAGTTTTTTATATTCGGAATTGAAGCTGGTTGGAATTCATATTTGAATTAAACTCAAGTTTAGGATAATATTTTAAACATTATATTTTATCTTTGTATTTTATTTTAAATAGGTTTTAGTATTTTTAATTAAGTTTTAGGATATTATTTTTATATTTTATCTTTGTTTTAGGTATTTTAGTTTAAATAGATTTTAGCATTTTAATTAGGATTTAGAATATTATTTTTTAGGTATATTAGTTTAAATAGTTTTAAGTGTTTTAATTAGTATTTAAGATGTTTTAGCATGTTTTTAGAAATTTGAAGGCTATAAATACCCTCTAAGGGTAAGCCTAGTAACATATCTCTCTCATCTGAGAATAAAATCTTCTTTTTCTCTCTAGCTTTCTCTCTATTTTTCGCATACTTTTCAATTATGCTAAGTATAACTTTGGTCATGCTGAGCTAATTTTCTTATAAGCCGAAGACTAAAGCGAATGCTCAATTCCAAACGTGAGAATTGTAAGGTACTTAAATCACTTCGGATTTCTCTCTCTGCTTCCTGAGTTTACTTTTCAAATCAAAACGATTTCGACATTGGTCCGGATATTGTTATGGTTAACGTTTGAAGAAGGATTTGCTTATTGAAGCATATTCAACTTTCCGAGAACACACTTAGCAAAATTGTTTGCTAAGAGGAAACTGAGATCGAAATCAATTATTATTGAAATGACATGATCCAAGTTGGCAGCGAAGAATTGTCCTTGTAAGCTGACGTGAATTTTGAAGTAAAAATCCATTTTGATGATCCGAGGAAGTTGAGACGAAGCTGAAGTCTGAGACTGCTTTCACCATACGTTTTCTTTATCTCAATTTATTTATTTTATTTTTTGTTTATTTAATTTTTATCTCATTATACTTCTTTAAATAGTTTAAAACCCCCTTTTATCTTTATTACTATTTTTAAAATTATTATTTATTATTTTATTATTTTCCCTTTTTATTTTATTTTTTCCTATCTTTTCAATTTCATCTGGAATTATATTTTCTTCTAAAATTAAGAAAGAGTTTTTCTAAATCAGAAACACAATAGTCCATGTGGATCGACCCTGTTTCTATATACTACTTTCTCTTTCTATTTATTAAAGAAGCCAAAATTATTTTGATTGCAAAATGACGGTTATCATTACTCCAGCTTATCCAAATTCTGCAGTGGAAGTGGGATTGGGTAACAATGGATTTTGTGAATGGGTTGCCTACGACACGAAGGAAGCACAACGCCATTTGGGTAGTGGTTGACCATTTGACCAAGTCCACTCACTTTCTACTGGTTCGCATGGACTTCATTTTACAGAGAATAGCTAGACTATACATTCAAGAAATAATGAGACTACATGGAGTACCAACGTCGATCATCTTCGACCAAGATCACGCTTCACGTTGAGGTTCAGGAATACACTTCATGAAGCTTTGGGTACCCGACTACATCTTATTATTGCCTTCCACCCGCAAACAGATGGTCAATCAGAGAGTGTGATCTAGATTTTAGAAGATATGCTTCGGTGTTGTGTGATAGATCTCGAGGGCAGTTGGGATTATCACATTCCGTTGGTTGAGTTCACCTACAACAATAGCTACCAGTAAAGTATTCAGATGGATCTTTATGAGGGTTTGTATGGGACGAAATGTAAGATGCCTATGTGTTGGACAAAACTCAGTGATAGAAAGCTAGTAGGACCCAAAATAGTTCACGAGGTAGAGGAAAAAGTTTGATTGATCCAAGACCGACCAAGAGAGGCTTTTGACCGTAGAGATCGTATGCAAATTTAAAGTGTAAAGATATATAGTTTGAGGTCGACGACAAGTTTTTCCTTAAGATGTCACCTTGAAAAATAGTACTTTGATTCGGACGGAAAAGAAAATTGGCTCCGTAATTTATTGGGCCCTATGAGATTCTTGAGGAGCGAATACATAACATTTTTCATATGTCGATGCTTAGGAGATATTGTTTGGTTCCCATGTGATTCCCTTGGAACAAATCGAGGTAAGCCAAAATATGACCTATGAAAAGGAACCGATAAAGATCTTGGATCGGGAGGTTAAGGAGTTGAGAAGTAAACAAATTCCCTTAGTGAAGGTTTTATGGAGGAATCATTGGGTCGAAGAAGCAATGTGGGAGACCGAAGAGGATATGCAACTCTAGTTTTCACATATGTTCTACAAAGGTAAATTTTGAGGATGAAATTTCTTTTAAGGAGGGCATAGGTGTAACACCCCAATTCTCAAGTTAGCAGTTTTGGGTGAAACCTAATGGTTTTAAATGAGATAAGGAAATTATTTAGGAGTAACACCCCCAACCCGTACCTGACCTGGATCCGAGTCCGAAGTGTCACATTGACTTTTCAAAACATTTACTTGTATAAAATAGTGAGTAATTTAAAATTTTTATACATGTAACTTATTCAAAAGATTTCCAGAACTATTCAGAGCTTAAATGTTTTTGCAAAACCGATCAGAGCATATACAATTCAAAACATTAATTACATGCCAAGTATTTTCAATTTATAGAATACATCTAATTCAAAACATCTTTTTTGATCTGATCTTCGATAAGAAGTAATTGGCCTGTCTTGCTCCACTTTGCTCTTTACTCTTCTCACTTCTGTAACATACATGTGAAACAATCACACGCTAAGTCTATGACTTAGTGAGGAAAATAAACATAAAATATAAACTATAGCTTGTAATCATGCATGAACAATTACTACTATCACTCATACCCTTATTCATGTAACAAATCCCTATAACACATGCAATATATCATTACATATAAGAACATATACACATACATATACTCATCACTCATCATTTCCATCATTAGCCTTATTTCATTATCAAGATTATTATCGTTTATATCACTTAATACATATCCTCTTATACCTAGCATTTTAACCAACATTTGACTCATTTAATCATACAATCCACATATCATCATATAAATCATATAATATCATTCATAGCACAAAAACATACAAGTCACATGTAATATATTTGTTGTTATTTCTTTATTAGCCCATGTACACGTGTGACAACTGTAGATATGTGAGTCTATTGAGGTTGTGCACTATGTTGTCACCACAGCTCATATGGGGTCCCACTAGAGGCTATGAAATTTGTCCTGAAGGACCACTATGAAATGTCCCGAAGGACCACTATGAAATGTTCCGAAGGACCGTGTAGACCCTAGAATCTTGGCATGCCAACTATACCTCTAGCTCTCATGTCACATAACATGGGAATTAGCATCATATCATTTCACATATTCATATAAACTTATAGTTTACTGTCACATATCACGTAGCTTATGTTGCATAACTTGTATCACATATACACATTCATCTCACATGTTCATAAAAGTTCATAACTTCTTTCACAGTTACATATAATCATGTAGCTTCTTTTCACGTAGTTCATGTCACTTTTCATATCATTCATTTATCACATATAACATGACTTAATATATGTTTACATTCTTTTCCACCTACTCACATCTACCTCTTCTCATATATCTCACACATAATCTCTATCATCTATACATTCATTCACTTATCTTATAGTTATGTATCATATTACATAATTTAACTTATATTATATTATCATGTGTACATATACCATGGATGCGGAACATGTATCATATAAACATATATTCACACATATCATTAACACATATGTAACATATCAAACATATGCTCATATTAATGAATTCATGAATTTTACTATAGGAAATAGACTTGTCGCAAATCTCATTTCCATCAACTATCATATACTATCGAATATGCACTCACCTTGGCCTCACTAAGTTCCAATCCACTTTTATAATTTCCTCTCTTGCGATCGAACCTTAACTTGATAATCATTCCGGAACTTGTTCGTGCTCGATATCTATATAATCATACATTGATACATATCAGTATCAAGTTGATATATACTAATCTATCATTTCTTAGACCAAAAGAAAGGTAAAATTCTATTTTCCCTTGAAGTGAATCAATACATTCTACAGTGCATCGATGCATTCTTTAACATGTGCATCGATGCACTACCCATGCATCGATACACCAATCACCTTCGATGTTTTCATTTTAATGGGGTGCATCGATGCACTCCTTATGCATCGATGCACTAATTACATTCGATGTTTCTTCTTTAAAGAGTGCATCGATACACATTGAATGTGCATCGATACACCTTGCCTAGAATTTGCATTTTAAGCCCGAAAACCATCAACTTTTCACTCAAATTTTCTATTTTAAGTCTCTATCATGTCATTAAACTCAACTACCATTACTTAAACCAACTTATATCCATATAAACCATCTTTATCTTCCATATCTCATCATGATTCTTAAAATTTAAGAATCTTACTAAACTTTCAACTTTGTTATTAATCCTTTCTAACTTCATAAATCTCTTATTCTTATTGATGGCAAGTCAAATTCAACTTTCAATTCTTATTATAAATTCTATTTCAATATTTCACTCAAGAACTCCAAATCTTTAATCCTCCCTAACTCTTTTATCTTTTGATTCCTTAAGCTTAGTTATCATCTAATGATCATAACCCAACCTTAAATTTAACCAGAAATTATCTAAATAGAAGATTCACCTTTGGTTCAAGCCTTCACGTATGAAGAAGGAAGAAGAGAAAAGAAGAGAACTCTAGAACCTTTTCCCTCTTCCCACGTGGTTTCCTTATCTTATAAGGGAAAATAAAAATCTTCCTTGTCAAATGACCATTTTACCCTTTACTTCATTTCATAATTACCAACATTCCTTAAAAAATATTTTCAAATAAGTCCCTACACTTTATAATCTTTTGAAATCGTACTTCAAAGTTTCAAAAATTCTATTTTAATCACTAACCCTAATTTTGGGATATTACAAATCTCCCCTCTTTTTAAGAAAATTTGTCCTCGAATTTTCATTGCACATACCAATAAGAACATACTTTATAATGTTCTCATGTTGCCTCCTATATTTAACATTTCCTTCCTTTAGTTCTTCAACTTCTATTTTCCCTTATATATTCATCTACTGTCGCATATCATATAAACAGTAACAACCATCTCTAATTACCTTATAACAATAACCAAAATTTTTTCCCATTATCATTTGACCAAGAACACAACCTTAAAGTTTTTTTAAATATGATTAAACATACACTTAAAAAAATTAGACAATCTCTTCACATCACCTTGCACACCTTTCTTACTTCTATATCAAAATTATCATCTACACTTCCATATAACCTTTATAATATTTGATCCTTTAAACTCAGTCATTTCAATTTCTTTATTCCATTATTCCTTTACTCATTCAATATTGAAATCTCCTTATACATAAATCATATCTTTCCTTTCATGTTCACCTACTCTTTTCCTATCACTCATACTCATTTCTGATTACCAATCTTTATCACCTTTTCATAACTTCGATAATCAATTTCACTTATACAAACCTCATTCTTTACCATCTCTTATACTTGTATTTTCCTTCTTTAAAGCTCCATACAATTACTTATCTCCTTATCTACATCATAGTTATCTGATCAGAATACACAACTATATTCAGATCCACATCATAATTGATTAACTCAACTTTATCTTTTCTTTCAATCTTATAACTCTATCTCCTTTACTCTGACAACTAGTGAATAAAAACTGTTCAATCTAGGGAACAGGTCTTAATCAACCAATCATATACATCATTTCCAATCAAAATTATTTCAAAATTAGTTTGCTTAGCTTATCAAATTCACCTCTATTCTCATATATCCTGTAATTTCCGCTGTTCAAACTCAACATTCTGACTTTCTTTGTCTTATAAATTGATCATTGATATATCCATTCTTAAACTCTTCTTATCAATCTTTAACTATACTCAAATATACAAATCCCCACTTCCTTCACTATATCACATTACTAAGATCCAACTATACAACTGTATCCAGATCCACTTTATATTTGGTTAATTTAACCTGTCAATATCTTAAAATCTTTCAACTTTAATACACCTTTCATCACATAATCTGGTTATCCAACTCCAACTCTTTCCATCTAAAATGGAACCTTTTATCATATCTACACTTTTGCTTATACACAACACTATTCCTTTGTTTCAAGTCATAAACTCTGGCTTTCTATATCTTATACGCTTGTCATTGACGCACTTATTCTTGAACTCTTCTATAAATTCTAACCATATCTTTAGATCTTTTAACTTTCTCATGGAGACACTTGTTCACCATATTCTATCTTATCCATGAAATAATAAGAATACTTCACCTCATTTTTTCCGATTCAAAACTGTGAAAACCTGCTATCACTATTCTAATATGATTTCAACTCCTTGAAATCAATCTTTAATCTTACGAGGCATTTCCTGATATGTCCGCTCTTCATCCTGCCTGGCCAGGGCAGATAAATTGCTATCACAATCAGGAATATCTCCTTTCACTTTACTTTAAAATTATCACGATCAGATTTCTACTATATTAAACTAATCTTATTCTATTAGCAAGACAGCAACCCCTTAGCTCTGATACCATTAAATGTAACATCCCCAACCCGTACCCAACCCGGATCCGAGTCCGAGGTGTCACATTGACAGTTCAAAACATTTACTTGTATAAAATATTGAGAAATTTAAAATTTTTATACATGTAACTTATTTAAAAGATTTCCAGAACTATTCAGAACTTAAATGTTTTTGCAAAACCAATCAGAGCATATACAATTCAAAACATTAATTACATGCCAATTATTTTCAAATGTACAAAATACATTTAATTCAAAACATCTTTTCTGATCTGATCTTCGGTAAGAAGTAACTGACATGTCTTGCTCGACTTTGCTCTTTACTCTTCTCACTTCTGTAACCTACGTGTGAAACAACCACACGCTAAGTCTATGACTTAGTGAGGAAAATAAACATAAAATATAAACTATAGCTTGTAATCATGCATGAACAATTACTACTATCACTCATACCCTTATTCATGTAACAAATCCCTATAACGCATATGCAATATATCATTACATATAAGAACATATACACACACATATACTCATCACTCATCATTTCCATCATTAGCCTTATTTCATTATCAAGATTATTATCGTTTATATCACTTAATACATATCCTCTTATACCTTTTAACCAAAATTTGACTCATTTAATCATACAATCCACATATCATTATATAAATCATATAATACCATTCATAGCACAAAAGCATACAAGTCACATGTAATATATTTGTTGTTATTTCTTTATTAGCCCATGTACACATATGAGAACTGTAGATATGTGAGTCTATTGAGGTTGTGCACTATGCTGTCACCACAGCTCGTATGGGGTCCAACTAGGGGCTATGAAATTTGTCTTGAAGAACCACTATGAAATGTCCCGAATGACCACTATGAAATGTCCCGAAGGACCGCATAGACCCTTGACTCTTAGCATGCCAACTATACCTCTAGCTCTCATGTCACATAACATGGGCATTAACATCATATCATTTCAACTATTCATATAAACTTATAGTTTACAGTCACATATCACGTAGCTTATGTTTCATAACTTGTATCACATATACACATTCATCTCACATGTTCATATAAGCTCATAACTTCTTTCATAGTTACATATAATCATGTAGTGTCTTTTCACGTAGTTCATGTCACTTTTCATATCATTCGTTTATCACATATAACATGACTTAATATATGTTTACACTCTTTTCCACCTACTCACATCTACCTCTTCTCATATATCTCATACATAATCTCTATCATCTATACGTTCATTCACTTATCTTATAGTTATGTATCATATTATATAATTTAACTTACATTATATTATCATGTGTACATATACCATGGATGTTGAACATGTATCATATAAACATATATTCACATATATCATTAACACATATGTAACATATCAAACATATGCTCATATTAATGAATTTATGCATTTTACTATAGGAAATAGACTTGTCGCAAATCTCATTTCCATCAACCATTATATACTATCGAATATGAACTCACCTTGGCCTCACTAAGTTCCAATCCAATTTTATAATTTCCTCTCTTGCGATCGAATCTTAACTTTATAATCGTTCTGAAACTTGTTCGTGCTCGATATCTATATAATTATACATTGATACATATCAGTATCCAGTTTATATATACTAATCTATCATTTCTTAGACCAAAAGAAAGGTAAAATTCTATTTTCCCTTAAAGTGCATCGATACATTCTACAGTGCATCGATGCATTCTTTAACATGTGCATCGATGCACTACCCATGCATAGATACACCAATCACCTTCGATGTTTTCATTTTAAGAGGGTGCATCGATGCACTCCTTATGCATCGATGCACTAATTACATTCGATGTTTCTTCTTTAAAGAGTACATCGATACACATTGAATGTCCATCGATACACCTTGCCCAGAATTTGCATTTTAAGCCCGAAAACCATCAACTTTTCACTCAATTTTTCTATTTTAAGCCCCTATCATGTCATCAAACTCAACTACCATTACTTAAACCAACTTATATCCATAAAAACCATCTTTATCTTCCATATCTCATCACGATTCTTAAAATTTAAGAATCTTACTAAACTTTCAATTTTGTTATTAATTATTTCTAACTTCATAAATCTCTTATTCTTATTGATGGCAAGTCAAATTCAACTTTCAATTCTTATTATAAATTCTATTTCAATATTTCACTCAAGAACTCCAAATCTTTAATCTTCCCTAACTCCTTTATCTTTTGATTTTAAGATAACTTAAGGTTTTCTTAAGCTTAGTTATCATCTAATGATCATAACCCAACCTTAAATTTAACCAGAAATTATCTAAATAGAATACTCACCTTTGGTTCAAGCCTTCTCGTATGAAGAAGGAATAAGAGAAGAGAAGAGAACTCTGGAACCTTTTCCCTCTTCCCACGTGGTTTCCTTATCTTATAAGAGAAAATAAAAATCTTTCTTGTCAAATGAAAATTTTACTCTTTACATCATTTAATAATTACCAACAATCCCTTAAAAATATTTACAAATAAGTCCCTACACTTTACAATCTTTTGAAATCATACTTCAAAGTTTCAAAAAATTCCATTTTAGTTATTGACCCTGATTTTGGGATATTACAATTTTGGGTTAATGCCTAGTTATTTTGGTTTTTGCTTGAGCTCAACAAGGCTTAAAAAGGGTATTTTTAAAGTTTTCATTAAATTAGGAGGAGTACGAGTGCAATTTTCCCCTAAAATGATTCAAATGTTGATTTTCCTTAATTTAGGATGAAGTCATGGCAGAGAAAGGAAGCATAAGAATAGAAAAAAAAGCTCTCCATCTCTTTTTCCTCACCATTCTCTTGTTTTCTTCTTTCTTTCTTCTTCTTCTCTTCTTGGTTAGTAAGAACTAAAGCTGGGAATTTATTGGTGTTCAATCCTAGTCTGAAGGAGGTAAGCTTTGTATTATGTAACACCCCCAACCTGTACCCGACCCGGATACGAATCCGAGGTATCACATTGACTTTTCTAAACCTTTACTTTTACTTAATTCATGAAAAATTTAAACTTTCATTTAGATAAAGTTAACTAATTTACATAAATATAATCAAAATATTACAAAATCGATCAGAGCATATGTAATTCATAACTTTGTTTACATGCCAACATACTTATTACAACAAAATACATACATTGTAAATTACTTTTGATATGATCTTCTGGTGGAGGTTTGTTGTCTCTAAAAAACCTAATTATGATCTTCCTGCTTCTTGGTACCTACGTGTGAAACACTCACACGCTAAGTCGCAGACTGAGTGTGGCATAGAATACGATAATGCATTTCCTAAATCATGAACATGCAACTTTATTATTTCATATGCAATCACAATCATCGTATCACTATTCAACCATATTATATATGATCAGTCATTAACAAATAATAACATGACATGTTATAAGAAAGTAAATTCTTTTTATATATTTTATGTGCCCGCGTATATTATTGAGAACTTAAGGTATGCGAGTACACTGAGGTTGTGCATATATTCTGTCACCACAACTCGTATAACTTTCCACTAAGTTGCATATAAAAGTTGTCCCGAATGACCTCATATATGTCCCAAAGGACCTTATATATGTCCCAAAGGACATCGTATATGTCCCAAAGGACCTCGTAGAACCCTCGACTCTTGGTATGTAAACTATACCCACAGCTCTCATATAACATAACATGGGCTTAAATATTTATATGTTTCATATGTTCATATAATCACTAGTTCATCACATACTCATATACTCATATAACTCATATCATTCCTCATGTAATCACATATGTCTTATCTTGTAACATATATATCATATGTGCATATAATCATTTATCTCATACTATATAGTTTATGTTTGTTCCTTTATGTTCACATTAATCGCATATCATATTTTAAAACATATAAACATATATCACTTATGTGTGTACTCATAATGATCATAATATATGCATGTTCATAATTATTGAACCATGAAATCTAAACATAGGAAATAGACTTGTCCCAAGTCTTGTTTCCATAAAACAACATCGATACTATAGTATGCACTCACCTAAGCCTCACTGATTTCAAATCAATTTCTATAAATCGTTATCCCTCTATCGATCAATCTTAACTATTTGATTATTCTAGAACTTGATTATGTTTGATATCTACACCAATGTACATTTGATACGGATATTAGAATTCTAAACCTTATGAATCAATCATCAATAATCTAAACTAAAAGAAGTACCAATTTCACATTTTCACTTTTAGTAGTATCGGTACCCAAGGTATGGTACCAATACTTCCCTAGCTCTGGTATCGATATCAAGCCTTGGTATCGATACTTACTTTATGGTATCAGTACCCTTGGTATTGATACTACCCTTTAGGTATTGATACTCCTTAAATAACTTATCCAATTTTAGCTTATGGTATCGATAATGTTCAACCAGTATCGATACCCGTATTCTAAATATCACTTGTTAACCTTTGAAGTATCGGTACTAGATGAATCAATACCGATACTCCTAGCCTAGAAGTTACTCCTTAAATACGAAAATTTACCATTACTCACTTAACCCTTCTATTTTGAACTCCCTTTGTAGACACTCGTTTTATCCGGGATATTATTATCATTATTATATTATTATTAATAATAATGTTAACATTATTTATGTTATCATTTTGCAGGCCAAGGTAAACCATGCAGCAAATTACTGCAGTCCAGTGGACAGTGCACGTCATCCATATTGATTGCCAAATTTGAACATGTTACAAGCATATTTGGATGATGAACTCTCTTAACATTTAATCCTCTATCTCTTATCTTTCCAACTCACTTTGAATCGTATTAATCCAATATTGGTAGCTTGAGATATGTTCAGATAATTGAAGACTGTATAGGCTGGAAAATCAATACGGGAATTACGAATTCAGTTCAACAAAACCTTTGTTTTTCCTTGCAACAACACATTAGACCATGAATCACGTTGGGAAAACTTTTTGGAACCCTTGGGAGATATATACAACTGACAATCCATTCAAACAAGCTTGGATCCACTCCACAAACACGTCCCAACTACTGCACATGGACAATATTCATTTTCTAAAACAAAACTGCACCATAAGGTACAAACAACATGGTACGCATTGATATCAGTTTATGATGGAGCAATAAGTGACATCCATTCAGCAAGCATAAGCAACACACAAAGAGGGGGGGATTCAAAAAGTGAGGAAGATTTCCACAGGCAATTAACGACGGGGCTCGATTTCTCAACAAGGCAATTCACAAGGGGATCAAAAAAAGAAATAAGCAATTCATAGAGGATTCAAACAGGGGTTCTCGATTTTCAACAGGAGAGGAGACCACAATCAGAACGATCACTAAAAAAATAATCATCAAAATGGGGTGACCATTCGAACAAGGGAAACAAACAGAGAAGCAATGTAAGGGATTTACCCCTCCATTCAAAATCAATAGAGAAATATTTTCATCCTATTTTTGTTCCATTCATAGAGCAGGAGAAAGCATTTTATTTAATTTTTTTATTCTCATTCGAAAACCATAAAAAAGAACTAAACATCTCAAAGGTATATTAGACATTTTTTATTATTTCGAAACGAAAATGAGTATGAAATAAAGAGAGATAGAGCTCAATTACCTTAGTCTATCGAGTCCCGTGGTGGTCGGGGTAAGGTGTGACACCAACGTATGGTGGCCGGTTGAGCGTTGGTGAGTATTGGTTTCCTTGCAAACATGGACATCATTTGAGTTTAGGTGAAAGTGTGAGAGATAGAAAATAAACAGAATAAAGAAATATTAGAAGGAAAAACTAAAAACGAGAGAATTTACCTTCGTAGGAATCGGGGCTTGCATGCGTATTAGAGGCTCGGTTTTTAAATCTAAGTAGAGAGGGATTTGGTCAAAGGGTTTTGAATGCCATGGGAACCCTCATTAAGGCTAGGCGTGGGCTGTAGCCATGGTAGTCACCATGATTGTTTTTTTTTTTGAAGTTTCTGGTTAACGTAAAAGAAAGGGGTAGAGTAAAGATGATGTTTTGCTTTGATTGGGTTATAAATCTGGGTATTTCTAGGGCAGCGTGGAGAGATTTGGAAACCCTCGGTAGTGTCCATCGAAGAAGAGAGCAGAGGCTAGTTTGGTCAGTGTGGTACTTCGACCGACGAGAAAATTAAGGGAGAGAGTGGATAAGAAAGGGGGTTGTGCGACTGATATGGGTTTAGTTTAGAATAAGTTTAGGATTAGGTTTTTTTAAAATTAGGATATATATATAGCAGCTTTAGGGTAAATTAGGTTTTTAGTCCTCCATATTTTAGCGATAATTTGCACTTTAGTCACTCGAAAGGGTTGATTTTGAATTTATCCATTGGTGTTTGTCTTGATTTAGTTATTTTCGAAATTTAGATATTAGTTGTAATCTTTAGGTTTTTTTGATATTAGGGTCATCGTATTTTGCTTTTTAATTCATTTAGGTCATCAAATCAATGTTTGCATGTTTATAATTTTATTCTTTTATTTGATGTGCAATTAATTTCAGTCCTGAATATTATTATTGTATTTAACTTTTATTGTTTTAGATATTGGAACCTTAAATTGTTGTATATGTTTTTTTAGTCCTATGTTATGTTGTTTATAATTTCTTGTTGTTTTGACTTTTAGCCCGTAATTTTGTTAAATTACATTTTAATCCCATAGCATGTTTATTTAATTCACCTGTTATTTTGCACTATGTTCGACTGTTTTTTTATACATGCTATTTTTTTCCTTTGTAGTATAAATGTATATATATATATACAGACATAGGTGGCATATTTTGGTCCATAGGAAGCATATTTATATTTTTTAACTAAGATATTATGGTGTGTAAAGTCATGGAAATTTATTTTAATTTAGTCCATTGTTAGATTACTTTCTTTAATTAGTTGTTTATGTTTATTTTGAACATTGATAAATTCATGTATGTACAAGTATTAAAATTAATTTTTCATGATATGCATGATATTATTTTTTTCTGCAAGTGCTATGATATCCTCACGTGCATAATTCGATATTATCACATAATTGGATTAAGGGTAATAACCTTTCAATTTAAAATGGTTTTAAGTGGGTTGTCTTAACTTATTAGATATCCGCTTTTGACGATTTTAAATTAGAAGTGTATCCCATTAGCGACACCTAAAAATTGATTCAATGCTTTAAAATTTGGGAACGAAAGAAAATGAAATATTCGGTCATTTAAATTTTTCGAGAAAAGGAAGTTATAACTCATCTAAGATCTTATCTCGCTATTTTTAAATAATATTCTTTATCTTTCTAAATGTTAAGTAATTTTAAATTAATCTATTTTGGTGCTTTTGAATATTGTAAAATTCACGTACTGTTATTTTGTTGGGATCATAATTCAAATTAAAATCGAATTTGTAAATTTCATTGCAAAGACATTAATTAATCGACTAGGTACCGATTTAGGACGCTGTGGGGGTGCTAATCCTTCTCCACGCGTAACCGACTCCCGAACTCATTTTTTGGTAACGTAAACCTCAATTTTTCATTTTAATTAAAATTAATTTTTATTTAAAATGACAACGTTTTTGGGTGCTTAATCACACCCCAATCAAAGATTGGTGGCGACTTCTCGAACCTACCTTTTTTTATTTAACAGGAATCCCAAACTTTTTGAACGAGAGGTTTTCTAAAATTACATTGTTTTTAATTAAAACTCAATATTAAGAGGATAATTAAAAATGACGTGGTTTTCCAAATCTCGCTCCCTAGAGTTTAAAAATCGTTTCGACAGCTTGGCGAATCTGCTGGGGAATTGTTTTTAGAGAGTCAGACCCATAGTCGATTAATTGATTGTCTTTGCAATTGAAAGTTATAAATTCGATTTAATTTGGTTTTTGATCCCCTGTTTGGTTTTAATATCGTTTGTTTGTAATTTGATTAACAAATAAATAGTTGTATTGATATGTTTGCTATTGGTTTCAGATTAGTTATGTGTTGAAAGAGGATTGATTTTTGAGTGTTTTGTGATTATGTGTTGTTTTATTTTCACTTTTCCTCACACACTGCACAGTTGCATTTGCATAACATGAGCTAAAACCCCGCTCCGTCCTATTTAAGCAGGGGTGAGAGACTACTCCCTCGTGTGGTTTTCACCTCCGCATGGGATAGTGGATCACTCCTGGAGCTCACGCCTTATGGTCCTCGTGATGGTATTCACCTCCGCATGGACATAAGGAGGTGTGTTCCCTCGAAATTGAACACGGTCCCAAAAGCAAGTGATGGGCCAGGATTGAGGGTTCAGCAGCCCAAGGGGGCACTGAAAAGGACAATTCGAGAACCTATTGCTTTAGAACTGAACCCAGCATATAGTGAATGTAGAGCCTGAACTTAGGTCGAGCCTAACCCGAACCTTAAGAATCCCGTGAGGAGGATACACAAGGAAAAGTTTTTGAGTCATTTATTTTCGCTTTTTGAATAAATATATGCGAACTAGAAATCATGCGGTTAGGTTTATTTTCTCGAACAAGCATGCGAATTAGATATCATGCGGTTAGGATTTTTTATGAATAACAAAGTATGGGGG
This sequence comes from Hibiscus syriacus, assembly GCF_006381635.1. Lineage (NCBI taxonomy): Eukaryota > Viridiplantae > Streptophyta > Magnoliopsida > Malvales > Malvaceae > Hibiscus > Hibiscus syriacus. The sequence goes on along the minus strand of NW_024063150.1, from coordinate 989,595 downwards.
TAGATATCATGTTGGGTAGGATCTACTAAGCATGATTGGGTAGTCATTATGAGAGGGTAGGTTTTATTTGATATTTACGTTACTTACTATTTTGTTGTTTATCTTATGAGTACTAACCCATTTTTTATTTTATGTATATTTTATTATGGATTTATTACATGTGTATCTTCATGTCATTCAAAGGTGTTAATTCGTAAATGATTGACTAATAAGAAGGATTGTCATAATGAGGCAAGAAATTCTTAGTCATGGAGTCAAAATCGGGAGATCCAGAGATACTCAAATGATTCACGAAGAAAGACACCCGATGAATTAAGAATTTGAAGCTGATTGGAGATTTCCTTTAAAGGTGCAAAGGTCAAGATGTTGACTCAGAAGATATATATAGTCATACCAAGGATGAGAAGACCATGCATAAGGACGATAAGACCATTCATAAAGACGAGAAGACCATTCATAAAGATGAGAAGACCATTCATAAAGACATGAAGACTACTTTGCATTGAAAGTAAAGAATAAGATCCCAAGATTCAATTTAAGGATATCCGACGTCATCAAAGGTGATAAGATACATTGACAACTTTGGAGGTGCAGTGCCAGATTCCATGAAGAGTACGACTCAAGGAAATGAAGAGACGAAGAATCACCATTGTATTTTGGCTACATGGTGTAATGAATTCTTGTTGTCTAAATAAAGGTTGTTCTATAGTGGTCACTTTTGGAATTAACACCTTTTGCATTTGCATTTGCATTGCATGTATTTGTTTGAGCATTTTACATGCATCAATTATGAAAACACAAAAATAACTTATGGGAGGTTATGTGACAGTAATAACAAGATCATTCATTCATATTGTTCCTCATCATCATGAGCAAACAAATGGAAGCAATGGAGCAATCTAATGAGAAATCACAAGATCAGTTGGTCGAATTATAACAAGATACGAGGAATCAAACATCGGGTTCTCTACAAGGCATATCAAATCAAATGGTCCAGGTGTTGGAACCACGAGCTGTTGGTAAAGAGAAAATAGAGAATAAAGGAAATCAATCTCATCAGACTGGTACATCAAGAGCGATAATTTGCCCCAGAGCATCTAACTCAAACCAAGGGAAGAGCCTCGTTAATTATAGGCAGTTTGAGAATGAATTCAAGCGGTTGAATGAAGCCATTAAAAATATGAAGGTCGTTAATGCCTCTCACAAGGAGTTAGAAGACAAAGAACTCAGTTTGGTCCTTGATTTGGTCATCCCACATGAATTTAGGGTGCCTAATTTTGAGAAATATGATGGTACCAGTTGCCCCCTAATTCATCTGAAAATGTTTTGTAGAAAGATTGAGGGGTACTTGGATGATGATGATATGTTGATTCATTACTTCCATGATAGTCTTGCTGGCCCAACTATAGTTTGGTATAATCATTTGAATAGAGAGCATATCAAGACATGGGTTAACCTAGCTGATGTTTTTCTGGGGCAATATCGATATGTTAAAGGCTTGGACCCAAAGCGTCATCACCTTCAAAAGATGAGAATGAAAGCTACTGAGAGCTTTAAAGAATATGCCCTAAGATGGAGAGAAGTAGCAGCACAAGTTCAACCTCCTTTGTTAGAAGAAGAAATATCGTGTATGTTTCACGATTCGCTCTCATCTACTTTCTTTGAGTCGATGCTGGAAAATTCAACAAAGGATTTCGAAGAACTTGTGACAGATGGGGAATTACTTGAAAATGCAATCATCAAAAGAAACTTGAAAGATGTTCTCAAGAGCCGAACCGATCAAAAGGAGAAAGTTGATGATGTAACTAAATGTCAGGATCAAAGCTCCTACAACCGCAAAAGAGAAGGGGCAATAGGTTACTCGAGTCGTCCAAAGAAAGTCTCGAGATCGAAAAATACTTTGAAAGTGTTCCAAACTTCTATCTCAGATTTATATACCCATTTGGTTAAAGGTCAATACCTCACACCAAGGCCAGTGAAAGTGCAACCAAACCCTTCTGCTCACAGCTATGATCAAGTTAGTGTTTGTGATTTTCACTTAGGGGTATTGGGGCATTCTATGGGAAATTGTAGAAAAGGAGATAGAGATTCTTGTGGAAAAGGGGACATTGACTCAGGAATTGGTGAAACAATAGATGACGAGCTCGAGTGGGGCACCAGAGCCAAATGTATAACACCTTATCGAGTTAAACGTCACTGCATCAGAAGAATAATGGGACATCCTAATTATGCAAAAAACATTTTGTTCATAAAGAAACTTTTTGTCATTTGCAACATCTTGTTTGAACATGTTTTTGTCGTTTTTCTCAACTTTTTGAAAGGATTTTCAAAATGAACTTACGTCATTTTCCAAAGGTCATGAGCAACGAATAAAGTTTTAATCTTGCAATTCTTTAAATATCAAATAAGTTAAAGGTTGTTTTGCTACTTCATTAATTATATGTTTTTTACAAGAGGCGAGATTAGAACTTTCATATCCCATCTAAAGCTGAAAGAACTGTTGATGGGTTCCTTACCCAAAATAACACCGAGACTAAACATTGACATCACTTTCCCAGCCTCAATAAATCCTGGGGGCATGACGAGGACTCTTCCTGCAAGAAAGATAAGATGGAGCATAATAGATCAAGGGCATGCTAGGACCACAAAAAAGATGAAGGAATGAAGAAAATCATTGAAATAATTCTACCATGCATTAATCATATTATTTTCACGTAAATAAGGTTAATCCTGAATATACGTCCCCCTGGGGATACCTCTTTTATGAAGACTTCCATGTATGAGATGATGAACGGCTTTGTTTCATTTACCCCTTCAAATATATGTATATATACCCTTGTTGTCCCCTTTTGAGCCTATAGTATCTTTCTTTGAATTCAACCCAAACCAAGGATCACCCTCCACACTGGGGGGCAAAGGTGAATAGCATCTACTCGCACGAGTAAAGATTATCAGTCCAGATTTCGCAATAGAAGCAAGTCATGACACCATGAGGCAAACCAAATACAAAGAGCTCTAAGATCAAATTGAGTTGACATCATGAAGAGAAAGAAGAGAAATGTACAAAGAGAAAAAGAAAAGAAAAGATGAAAAAAGAGAAAAAAATTGGAAATGAAAAATGAAAATAAAAAAAAGAAAGAAAACTCACCTAAAACTTCAAGGAGAGCGATTCAAACATCTCAAGTCTATCGTGAAACATTGAAGGAAAAAAGAAGAATAGAAGATGCACGAGCAGATTAAAATCAGGCAGAGCAAGGTTGAAGATAGCAAAACAAATTGAGCATTGGTTCGATCACCCTTAAACACTTGTTTGAGCCTATTTATCCATTTCTTTCATAACCATGAGCCCTGGCCTACATTACGTGCCTGAAAAGTCCCTTCTAATCATACATGTATTTCTAAGTGGAGAGACTATCTTCATATTTCATTTCGCCCCTCAAGTTTAATTGTATTTGTAAATAGTTTTTTTTAAAAAAAATCTTTAATGCATTATAGGAAAAAATATAAAATGATGGTTCAAGACGTAAAATTTTAGATGACATCTTGAAACCAAAGGAGAATTCGAGTTAAAAACCTGAAAAGGCAGCTTGAACACAAAGATTGTCAACTAATGTAAAGAAGGGTGATCTAATATATCTCCTGATAAAGCATCACACAGTCCAAAGGCACTCACGAAGGCTGAGAACCAGTGAACATTTCCAGAAGAGAAGCAAAATGGTTGCCTCATCAGATCAATAAAACGCCATAATCAATTATACAAAAAGCTAACCTGAAACACATTTCATTCCCAAGTTAGCCTAAGCCTTTTGTCAGCATTAATCTTTACTCTTTTCAAATGTATACAATTTTTGAAGGATTAAAAGAGAATTTGACTTATTTGATATTCATTGAACTCTTGTTTTACAATTTGTTTTGATTGTGAGTATGAAGAAAATGACAACATTTTTTAAATTTATTCATAAATTTTTCACATTACCTAAAAATAAGAGAAGGGATAAAAACATTTTCAAATAGAACAAGTTTTAAACGTGAAAAGTCCTTGCAGCTGGTGAGGCTCATTATGCCTCTATTGGAAGAAAGAGAATAAGCGGTGCCAGAACATGAAGCATTTCGCGACCTTGAAGTAGATGGTCCAAGAGATCAGAATGGATGAAGGAAGAAATTGTAATATTTCCTATAAGTGATGCCAGAACATGAAGCATTATGTGATCGTAAAGCAAATGGTCTAAGAAATCAGAATAGATGAAGAACACTTTCTTGGGCTGTCATCGGTAACCCATGAAGAAATAGATGCTCACCATATTTGAAAGGGGCACATATCTCAGCCTGAATGAAAATGCAAGACTCTATGTTAGAAGGGTTGATCACTTCTTAAGTAGCATGAAGAAAAACCCTCAAACTATTTGATAACACTACTGTGTAGTGACACCAGAATGAGAACATTCAAGTTAAGATAATGTTGGGGCATGACTGAACCCATAGCATGTTGAGATGATAAGATTCAGACCAAGGAGACATGAAGAATGAGCCTTACTATTTGAGGTGTTGGGGTATTTTGATGGCCGTACCAGTATAAGATGATGTTGCGGCACTAGTGAAGGCATGTTTTAGCTAAAGGTATTAATGTGGGGCATCTTTGGAAGCCTATGAAGACATGTGGAACGATCATTGAATTAAACAAATAATTCCAATGGGATAGGAAAAGTGAAAATGGTGAAACAAGGACAGTGGAGGTTATTGTATATGATTTGGTCCATCATCATTTATTTTACTCTTGTGGTTTCATATGCATTAATGTGGGTGAGCCGGTATCCCACTTTAATTTCCACTGAGTTTTGGTATCCCTGTATTACCACACAAAAACTTTGAGTGCTATGCAAAGAGCTTCCATGGTTAAAAGATTTGGGCAGAAGCCGCGTGAAAAGATGAATACATTATCAAATGTTTTACGAACAGTGAATATGGTGATGAATCAGTGTTGCGATTATGGATTGTTTTCATTACCTAAGACGAAGATGGTCTTCTACAATCCCAAGGTTGAAAATGAGAAATGACGAAGATTACTTTCAATGGAAGTGGCGATAGAATTTTAACAGCAAGGAACTAGTGGAACCAATTAAAGTTGAATGATGGGTTGTTGTTAAACCTCTCGACATGATATGGTATAATTGAGCCTTGTTTGATATCTGATTAGATGTGGTCCTCATTGTGATATGTTGTAAGAGCTAAATCAGAATAGATGCTACTATCCCATTGATCTTTGTGGAGTTTGGCGCAGTCATATACATAGTCTCCAAAAATTGGGCAACACAGTCATGCTTCTGACCATAGCAAGAAGTTGAGAGAGAAAACACTTTCTCCAAAATGAAGGCAGAAAACAAAGACGACAAGAAGATAGAATAAGATTAGAGGGCTCGTCAAAAATGCAAGTTGGAAACTATGAGTTGCTACACGAGTATATGAAGCAAACCTTGGAAAGAATGATCAAGTAGAAGAAGACTGAGTTCACCACTTTGAAGGCAAATGAAGATTAAAATGACATTTATGCATTCATGAGAACATCATTTGCATAAACGAAAATGCATTACACTAATACATTTAATTTCATTTGTGTTTCATGCATAAATACATGATTTTGACATATCTTCCGGTGAAAAGAGAAGATGCAGGATGTTAAAATCCCAACGATTGAAAGAAAGATTTCAAATCTCAAATGCAAGGAGTTGCGTTTAAAGAGGCATACCCTGAAGAACATAGAGGTCTAATATATATAGAAGAAACATTTCTTTGAAGTGAAGACCATCAGATGTAGAAGAAAAACAAAGATTTTCGTGTATGAAGAGAGGAATCAATCGATTGAAGTGACTTGCACACATGAGATTGGAGAAAAGTCAATCTTAAGCCTTTACTGAAGAGTAGTGAAGCAAATCCATCTTAATCCTTCACCAAAGAGTAGTGAAGCAAACCATCTTAAGTCTTCACCGAAGAGTAGTGAAGCAAATCCATTTTAAGCCTTCTCAGAAGAGTGTTGGAGCAAACCATCAGATTATCAGATGTGGAAGGAAATCGAAAAGTTCTCGAGTACAAGGAAGATGATCAAGTGATTAAAAGAAAACGCTCACGAAGAGTCATTAACAGATTCAAGGTCATAAGAAGGGAGAGGTTCAAATGTCAGTCAAGTCAAGGAAGACTCTGGCATTTAGTTGTGGCAAGACAAGCTCTCACAAGAGAAATGGATTTGAAAGGATTTTCTTAAATTCTAAATATTTGAGTATAATGTTTTTCAAATCTTCAAGCATACATTCATGATTGATAATGTTTGATTTTCAGGTTCGACATTCGAAGCAAATCAAACTTAAGCCTTCACGAAAGAGTAGTGAAGCAAATCATCTATAAGCTTTCATAAAGAAGTAGTGAAGCAAGAGAAGATGTTCGAGTTCCATACTCCCTAGAGAAAGAGGGAGCGAACCCGTAAGAAGAAGATGTTCGAGTTCCATACTCCCTAGAGAAAGAGTGAGTGAACCCGTAAGAAGAAGATGTTTGAGTTCCATACTGCCTAGAGAAAGAGGGAGCGAACCCGTAAGAAGAAGATTATTCGAGTTCCATACTCCTGAAAGAAAGAGGGAGAGAACCCGTTTACAAAAATATTATTCGAGTTCTATACTTCCTGAAAGAAAGAGGGAGCGAACCCGTTTGCAGAAGATTATTCGAGTTCTATACTCCCTAAAGAAACAGGGAGCGAACCCGTTTGTAGAAGATTATTCAAGTTCTATACTCCCTAGAGAAAGAGGGAGCGAACTCGTAAGAAGAAGATGTTCGAGTTCCATACTCCCTAGAGAAAGAGGAAGCGAACCCGTTTGAAGAAGATGTCCGAGTTCTATACTCCCTGAAAAATGGGGAGCAAACCCGTTGATCGAAGATTGATCGAGTCCTACACTCTCTGAAAGAATAGGGAGCATACATGTTTTCTGAAGATTTTTCAAGTATCACTTACCCCGGAGGAGGAGTGGAGCATATCCCTTATCAAGTTTTAAAGCAGAGATGGATCTGGACAAAAACGTGTTGTCTCTTTTTTATCTTTGCTCTAATCTTGTTAACACAAGAATGAGCAAAGAGGGGCAGCTGTAGAGACCCATTTTTTCTGGGATATTATTATCATTATTATATTATTATTAATAATAATGTTAACATTATTTATGTTATCATTTTGCAGGCCAAGGTAAACCATGCAGCAAATTACGGCAGTCCAGTGGACAGTGCACGTCATCCATATTGATCGCCAATTTTGAACATGTTAAAAGCATATTTGGATGATGAAGTCTTCTTAACATTTAATCCTATATCTCTTTTCTTTCCAACTCACTTTGAATCGTATTAATCCGATATTGGTAGCTTGAGATATGCCCAGATAATTGAAAACTGTGCAGGCTGGAAAATCAATACGGGAATTACGAATTCAGTTCAACAAAACCTTTGTTTTTCCTTGCAACAGCACATTAGACCATGAATCACGTTGGGAAAACTTGTTGGAACCCTTGGGATACATATACAACTGACAATCCATTCAAACAAGCTTGGATCCATTCCACAAACACGTCCAAACTGCTGCACATGGACAACATTCATTTGCTGGAACAAAACTGCACCACAAGGTACAAACAGCATGGTACACATTGATATCAGTTTATGATGGAGCAATAAGTGACATCCATTCAGCAAGCATAAGCAGCACACAAAGTGGGGGGGATTCAAATAGTGAGGGAGATTTCCACAGGCAATTAACGACGGGGCTCGGTTTTTCAACAGGGCAATTCACAGGGGGATAAAAAAAAGAGATAAGCAATTCATAGAGGATTCAAATAGGGGTTCTCGATTTTCAATAGGAGAGGAGACCACAATCAGAACGATCACTAAAAAAATAATCATCAAAAGGGGATAACCATTCGAACAAGGGAAACAAACAAAGAAGCAATGTAAGGGATTTACCCCTCCATTCGAAATCAATAGAGAAATATTTTCATCCTATTTTTGTTCCATTCATAGAGCAGGAGAAAGCATTTTATTTAATTTTTTTTATTCTCATTCGAAAACCATAAAAAATAACTAAACATCTCAACGGTATATTAGACATTTTTTATTATTTCGAAATGAAAATGAGTATGAAATAAAGAGAGATAGAGCTTAGTTACCTTAGTCTATCGAGTCCCGTGGTGGTCGGGGTAAGGTGTGACACCAACATATGGTGACCGGTTGAGCGTTGGTGAGTAGTGGTTTCCTTGCAAACATGGACATCATTTGAGTTTAGGTGAAAGTGTGAGAGATAGAAAATAAACAGAATAAAGAAAGATTAGAAAGCAAAACTAAAAATGAGAGAGTTTACCTTCGTAGGAATCGGGGCTTGCTTGCGTATAAGAGGTTCAGATTTTAAATCTAAGTAGAGAGGGATTTGGTCAGAGGGTTTTGAATGCCATGGGAACCCTCATCAAGGCTCGGCGTGGGGTGTAGCCATGGTAATCACCATGATTGTTTTTTTGAAGTATCTGGTTAACGTAAAAGAAAGGGGTAGAGTAAAGATGATGTTTTGCTTCGATTGGGGTATAAATTTGGGTATTTCTAGGGGCAGCGTGGAGAGCTTTGGAAACCCTCGGTAGTGTCCATCGAAGAAGAGAACAGAGGTTGGTTTGGTCGGTGCGGTACTTCGACCGACGAGAAAATCGAGGGAGAGAGTGGATAAGAAAAGGGGTTGTGCGGCTGATATTGGTTTAGTTTAGAATAAGTTTAGGATTAGGTTTTTTTTAAATTAGGATATATATAGAAACTTTAGGATAAATTAGGTTTTTAGTCCTCCACATTTTAGCAATAATTTGCACTTTAGTCACTCGAAAGGGTTGATTTCGAATTTATCCATTGGTGTTTGTCTTGATTTATTTATTTTCTAAATTTACATATTAGTTATAATCTTCAGGGTTTTTTGATATTTGGGTCATCGTATTTTTCTTTTTAATTCATTTAGGTCATCAAATCAATGTTTGCATGTTTATAATTTTATTCTTTTATTGCGCATTTAATTTCAGTCTTGAACAGTATTATTGTATTTAACTTTTATTGTTTTAGACATTGGAACCTTAAATTGTTGTATATGTTTTTTAGTCCTATGTTATGTTGTTTATAATTTCTTGTTGTTTTGACTTTTAGCCCGTAATTTTGTTAAATTACATTTTAATCTCATAGCATGTTTATTTAATTCACCTGTTATTTTTCACTATGTTCAACTGTTTTTTTATATATGCTGTTTTTGTCCTTTGTGGATAAATGTATATATATATACAGACATATGTGGCATATTTTGGTCCATAGGAAGCATATTTATATTTTTTAACTAAGATATTATGGTGTGTAAAGTCATGGAAATTTATTTTAATTTAGTCCATTGTTAGATTACTTTCTTTAATTAGTTGTTATGTTTATTTTGAACATTGATAAATTCATGTATGTACAAGTATTAAAATTAATTTTTCATGATATGCATGATATTTTTTTTCTACAAGTGGTATGATATCCTTATGTGCATAATTCGATATTATCACATAATTGGATTAAGGGTAATAACCTTTCAAGTTAAAATGGTTTTAAGTGGGTTGTCTTAACTTATTAGATATCCGCTTTTGACGATTTTAAATTAGAAGTGTATCCCATTAGCGACACCTAAAAATTGATTCAATGCTTTAAAATTTGGGAACGAAAGAAAATGAAATATTCGGTCATTTAAATTTTTCGAGAAAATGTAGTTATAACTTATCTAAGATCTTATCTCGATATTTTTAAATAATCGAATATTCTTTATCTTTCTAAATGTTGGGTAATCTTAAATTAATCTATTTTGGTGCTTTTGAATATTGTAAAATTCATGTGCTGTTATTTTGTTGGGATCATAATTCAAATTAAAATCGAATTTGTAAATTTCATTGCAAAGACATTAATTAATCGACTAGGTACCGATTTAGGACGCTGTGGGGGTGCTAATCCTTCCCCACGCATAACCGACTCCCGAACTCATTTTTTGGTAACGCAAACATCAATTTGTCATTTTAATTAAAATTAATTTTTATTTAAAATGACAAAACGTTTTTGGGTGCCCAATCACACCCTAATCAAATATTGGTGGCGACTCCTTGAACCTACCATTTTTTATTTAATAGGAATCCTAAAATTTTCGAAACGAGAGGTTTTCTAAAATCACATTGTATTTAATTAAAACTCAATCTTAAGAGAATAATTAAAAATGACGTGGTTTTCCAAATCTCGCTCCCCACAGTTTAAAAATTGTTTCGACACCCTTCTTGTCACTAAACTTAACCACACTTACTCAAATCATTTTATATACATATAAAACATAATTATCTTTCATATCTCATCCAATATCTTGAAACCAATAATTTTGCTAACTTTACAACATGTTTTAATTTGATTTCTAACACTTCATACTTCTTAATTTAACTAATAACAAGTCAAATTTAATCTTAAACTTTACTTACTAACTCTTTTTCTAAAATTTCACTTCGAAACCTCTTATCTTTAATCCTTCCTAGCTCCGTCGTCTTTTGGTTTTAAGACAACTTAAGCTTTCTTTAAGCTTAAGTATTATCTAAAGAACATAAACCAAGCTTAAATTCAATAAATACTCAGCTAATATAAAACTCACATTTCCCAAATAGCTTTCACGTCTGAATGAGGAAGAAGAAGAAGAGTTCTCTGGAAACTTTGATTTTTGCCTTTGTCCAATTCCACATGGTTATAATATAACCACAACCAAATTTTAATTATTTTCTTTACCAAATGACCATTTTGTCCTTCTATTCATCATTCTTTCCTATTCAATCGTACATAAAACTATTCCACTTAAATCCCTATACTTTTCAATTTATCTAATTTAGTCACTAATTTCTAAAATTTTACAATTTGATCACTAACCCGGTATTTGGGATGTTACATATTCACCTTCCTAAGAGCTACATTTTTAGCTCTCAACCTTGATGTTTGGCCATGGTGGCTAATGTTGGGGTTAAGAAGGGTTTTGAGTTATAGAGCTTATGGAGAACTTTAAAATGTTTCTAAAGCTTAGAAACCTTACTTCTAACGTTCTAAGCCTTTGAGAGAGTTAATAACTCCCTTGCATTTGTTTGTTCTAGTGAAAGAAGTTAGTGAAATCTCTAAGGGCTGAGGCAAAGGAAATGAGACTCTTGGTTGAGCTTGAGGTCATTTTTGCAACTCTTAGGTGAAAGGTAACACATTTCTAACATTTCTCTACTGCTTGTAACTGAAAATGTGAAGCTTTGATGCATGTTGTGTGCTTGAGCCTTTGTTTACACTTGAGTGGGGGATTTAAATCATGAAATCGGGAATTGTTTTTTTTTTTTTCTTAAAGTAGTGAACTTTTATGCTCATTACATGCTAAATAAGTTTTAAACACCAAATGAGGATATTGGGGTGCCTTAAGAAGGTTTTGGGGGTGTTTTTATGAGTGAAAATAGAGATTCAAGGTTGAGGGTATTGGTAATGTAAGAATAGTACTAATATTATTCTTCATGGAAGGCTAAAAATTTGAATAAATGAGAGGGGGTATCGATACTCACTAGGGAGTATCAATACTGTTGGGTGATATCGATACTACGGGGATCAGTATCGATACTTGGGGTTCCAAATCGATTCCAATAAGCTAATTTGGTACCGATACTCAATAGAGTATTTATACCAATGGGATAGTATATGAGTATTAATACCCACGTGAAACCTTAGACAACTTTGGTAGGGGATTCAATAAAGAGGTTCTGAGGGTTCTTTAAAGGGGTATATTCTTCCATAAGAACACAAGTAAACCCGAATTATTGTGTGATAACATAAGATCTTAATGAAGTAAGATTCCATAAGACTTATGTCTTTGTTTGATGCTCAGAAAACGATGACGACGCCCAAGTTACTTAATGATGCTAGATGAATGAGTAAGGTGTATCTGGATATATCCAATCTAGTGCTTAGGCATTTAAAATGCTAGTTGGATATTGTGTCGATGCTATTTAACCTGGACATGTCCTGAGTACTGTAGAGGGGTAGACTAGCCGATCAAGTACTGATGCTATGTGACCCAGACTTGACCCAAGTGTTAAGGAGACACTGATATTATGTGACCCATGTCTTCCTTAAGTGTTGTAGTAAGTAAAAAGGGGTGAGTTCCATGATGCTAAGTGACCTCAAACTACACCATGATCTTTACTTGTTTGCTTGAGTGTTTACATGTAATATCCTCAATACCGGGTTAGTGACTAAATTATAAAATTTTAGAATTTAATGACTAAAGTATGTAATTTGAAAAGTTCAGGGACTTATATGGGATATGTTGTGTAGGATTGAATTAAAAAAGAAGGATGAATAGAAGGGCAAAATGGTCATTAGGTGAAGAAAAATTAAAGATAGTAGTGGTTATATTTAAACCCACGTGGAATTGAAGGGAGGCAAAGTTGAGTTTCCAGAGTTCTTTTCTTCTTCTTCTTTCTTAATACGTGAAAGCCATTGGAAATGTGAGTTTTCTTGTTAGCTGATTATTCATTGAATTTAAGTTTGGTTTATGATATTTATGTGATACTTAAGCTTAAGGAAAGCTTAAGTTATCTTAAAACTATAAGATGAAGGAGTTAGGAGAGATTAAAGATAGGGAGTCTTTAAATGAAATCTTAGAAAAGAGCTGATAACTGGAATTTGAAACTAAATTTGACTTGTCATTAGTTGAATTAAGAGATATGAAGTGATAGAATTGAAATTAGAACATTTTGAAAATTGGGTATGATTCTTGATTTCCATATAAGGGATAGAATTTTGATGATAAAGAAATGTTAAATGCATAGAAATTGGTCTGGGTATGTATACTTGAGTTAAGAGTATTAAAGGGGTTAAGACCTGAAGGATTTGAGCTAAAATGACTAAATTTTCGGGGAAAAAATGTGAAAATATGGGCTTGAGTATCAGTACTGCTTCATCCAGTACCGATACTTCAAGAGAAAAATAGGGATATTTGGTATAGGGGTATCGATACTAGGTCGAAAAGTATTGATACCATAGGTCTGAATTTGGTAACGATATTCAAAGGGTATCGATACCTGGGAATGTAGTATTGGTACCATAGTATAGTAATATCGATACCAGGTTAAGGGTATCAATACCAGAATCGAATATAATTTTAGTATCGATACCAAGGGGGTATCGGTACCATATAACAGAAGTATTGGTACTGTGCTTGTAGTACCGATACTACTTAAGTTGGAGAAGTTGATATTAGTATTTTATATAGTTTAAATTAGTATGAATCCTTTTCAAGCATTTCAAATCCCGATATTCATGAGATTATATTTGTGTAGATATTTAGCACAAACAAGTTCCGGAACGACCACATAAATAGGATCGATCCAAAGAGATTTAATCATATAAGTGAATTTGTAATTAAGCAAGACTAAGGTGAGTGCATACCATAGTTAGTATAGATATTGTTTTATGGAAATAAGACTTGTGATAAGTCTATTTCCTATAGTTGAGTTCATGATTTCATATTCACGTACATGCATATGTTATGATTATAATGAGTACGTGCATAATTCATACATGCTTTAATATGATATAATATATGATGAATATAACCATAAGAGAATAATTCCAAGTTATGTATGATAAGACAAATGAGCATATATATGTATGTGATGTGTTTATATGAGAAGTGATAGAAGTGATTTGAAAATGTGACATGTATTCATATTTAAGCCCATGTTATATGATATGAGAGCATTATGTATAATTAGCATACCAAGAGTCGAGGGTTTTAAGTGGTCCTTCGGGACATAGTGGTCATTTGGGACAAGTTTAAGTGCCCCTAGTGGGAATTTATACGAGCTGTGGTGATAGCATATGTGCACAACCTCAGTGTACTCACGTACCTCAGATTCTCAATAATGTACATAGGCATTCCAAAAGATAAAAACTGAATTAAAAACCTCATAAGATGATATGTTTCATTTGTGCATTTTGTAATTTTGTATGTTATAGTAGAGGAAATATATGTAAATGGTAAGGTTATTATGGAATTTATAGAAGTGCATGTTTCATAAATTTGTTGTTATATGTTATAATATGTCTCACTAAGTCTGTGACTTAGCGTGTAAGTGGTTTATACGTAGGTACCAAGAAAAAGGAGAATCAGAGTTAAAGGTTAGAAAGACAACATCTCCATTGCAATGATCATATCAGAAGTGATTTAAAATAGTATGTCATTTTGTTGTAATAATTATGTTGGCATGTAATTACAGTTTAAATCATATATGCTCTGATCGATTTTGTAATCATTTTGATAACATCTATGTAAATTATTGTACTGTTCTTTTAATAAAAGTTTTAAATTTTATGAGATTTGTAAAAGTCAACATTTTGAAAAGTCAATGTAACACCTCAGATTCATATCCAGATCGGATACGGATTGGGGGTGTTACATTTAATGGTATCAGAGATAAGGTTTAGACGGTTCTAGGCATAAACCGAATTTTATAATGATTTCACATGTATATATGCCAACAAAATAATGAGAATTTTTGATCTGATAGAATAGTGAGTATGTTGTTTTGCTAATAGAATGATATGGTTATGTCTTATTAGATGTCTGAACATGATAGTTCTCGAAGTGAAGCAGGAGATGATAGGTCCGCTGAGAGTAGTAATTCAACTTCCCTGGCCAGGCAAGGTGAAGAACATACACATTCTAGAGTGTCTGTATGAGATCAAGATATTTTGTTCAGGACATTGGACACTGTCTTGGCGCATTTCCAAACTCTTGCCTCTTCAACTCAGATAATGAATCTTGTGAAAAAGTTGAAGGGATTAGGAGCTTCAGAATTTAGAGGTGAAGTCGAAGAAGGTCTTGTTGTTGCAGACCTTTGGCTCAATGATGTGAAAATTATGCTTGAGGGACTTCATTGTTCTGATTCGGGGAAGATGAATGGAGTGGTCTCCTTACTTTGAGGGAAAGAGAGAATTTGGTATACCAATGTTACACTGAGGATGACTAGTGATCATGTAACTTGGTCATTGTTTTTAGAAGAATTCAATCATAAGTATATAGGAGATCAGTTTATTTGACAGACTAGATCGGAGTCAGTTGCATCATCTGCTAGAGGACCAAATCCGATGAGAGCCAGACAAACTCACTCTGTGGGATCTGGAACTGGGAGATCTAACCAGGAACAAGCCAAACAATGTCCACATTATGGAAGGAATCATCCAAAAATTTGTAGAATGATTTCTGGAGATTATTTCAAATGTGGGGACACTAGACATTTTATCTGGGACATTCCAATGATAACCAGGGAGTCTGCACAACTGGAGAGGTCTACTTCTATGACTCAAAGGGGAAGGAGAAGGGGTAGAGGTAGAGAAAGAAGTCAACCATAGTCTTCTACTCAACAGAATTTGAAATTTGTGACATGTATTTATATTTAAGCTCATGTTATATGATATGAGAGTTGTAGGTATAATTGGCATGCCAAGAGTCAATGGTTTTAAATGGTCCTTCGGGACATAGTGGTCCTTCGGGACAAGTTTAAGTGCCCCTAGTGGGAATTTATATGAGTTGTGGTAATAACATATGTGCACAACCTTAGTGTACTCACGTACCTCAAATTCTCGGTAATGTACATGGGCATTCCAAAAGATAAAAACTGAATTAAAAACCTCATAAGATGATATGTTTCATTTGTGCATTTTGTAATTTTACATGTTATAGTGGAGGAAATATATGTAAATGGTAAGGTTATTATGGAATTTATAGAAGTACATGTTTCATGAATTCGTTGTTATATGTTATAATATGCCTCACTAAGTCCGTGACTTAGCGTATAAGTGGTTTACACGTAGGTACCAAGAAACAGGAGAATCACAGTTAAAGATTAGAAAGACAACATCTTCATTGCAGCGATCAGATCATAAGTGATTTAAAACAATATGTCATTTAGTTGTAATAATTATGTTGGCATGTAATTACAATTTAAATCATATATGCTCTGATCGATTTTGTAATCATTTTGATAGCATCTATGTAAATTATTGTATTGTTCTTTTAATAAAAGTTTTAAATTTTATGAGATTTGTAAAAGTAAACTTTTTGAAAAAGTCAATGTGACACCTCGGATTCGTATCTCGGTCGGATACGGGTTGGGGTGTTACATTACAATTGTTCATGACTATACTAAATCATGCTTATATGTTGGATGCGCGTAGTATAGTAGGGTTATTTATGTGGCACTGAGCTTGTAAGCTCAGGGTATGGAATGTGTTTTTGTGTATAGTTCCTTAGGTGCCGAATCAAGGAGCACATCATCGATTTCAAAGCTTTCGAGAATTGATCACTATCATAGTACGTCTTGCGTGCTTTAGAGTGAAAGTATTGTCATAGACCCTTATATGTATTTGAGTCATAAACTCTGTATTTTTTCATTATCGTATTTTGGAGATTTATGTCGGGAGCTCCCTCGTATTAAAACTACTATTATTTTTTCAGCATGTGATACTTGGGATTAACACATATATATTTTATTATACTTTTGATAAAACGTTTTCAAAAAAATGGTTGACCACTTGGGTGGTTCCATGTGGCATCATGGTCCGTTTACTTTCGAGTCAGATCTGATTAGGGTGTTACACCCAATAACGATGGTATTGATATTGTAAGAACATTATCGATTCCGTTCACCATTTAGGTAAAAATTAGACAGTTTTAAAGGGTTAGTATCGATACTCATTCATAGAGTATTGATAACAGGGCATAAGTATCAATCATCCCCATAGGGGTATCAATATCGAGGTATTTTTTGAAAACATCAAATTGGAATTTCGTATCGATAGCCCATTACCAGAGTATCGATACTCATTATAGGGTATCAATATTGTCTTAACCAAACAGTCAACATCAATCAGAGGGTATCGATACCAACATATGGGTATCGATACCAAAAGTTCAGTATCGATGTTGAAGGGTCAGTATCGTTACCCACGAACATATTTGGATAAATAATACAAGGATTAAGATATCAGAATAAAGGTACCCAATATAATCATAATAACAACAAATAAGATTTCAAGCGAGAACAATATTAAATATCATAACAGTAGAACAATGACAACTAGAATTACATAAAACTAGCCTTGTTTGACGCTTGTGAAATAGCCAGGACACCCGAGTTCCTCTTTAGCATAATACGGCAGTCAATGGATATCCAAGACAGTACCAAGGTACTTCAGTAGCAGACTGGGCACAGATGCCCCAAGACTCAATGAAGTAAGTTGGCTGGTGTACGTTTCTGATGTAGCTCTGGATCTCATCCTAGATACCCAAGGGTATCTCAGAAAGGCTAGTTGGGTGTGTGAGCTTCGAGATGCAGAACCCTCAGCCCCACAATGATGCCTACCTCATTAGTTAAAAATAATATCTTTTCATGCTCAGACATGTGCCACTAGCTAACTCATTTAGTGAATGCATGTAGTATAGTACAGTTATTAGTGAGGCACTAAGCTCGTAAGATCAACGTTCGGAATGTGTTTCTGTGCGCAGGTTCTTAGGGGTAGTTTGTGGGGTGGTTATCATCATCGAACATTATAATGCAACAGTTCAGACTAGAAGAGACCATCAGAGTATGTCTTGAGTCATTTTTATAGGGCATGTACTATTTACGGACACTTATGTATACTCAATCGTAACTTTGATTTGTATTTGGTACTGTATTTATTTTGGATATATTTTATGAGCTCCTCATTATTTTGTAAACTCATATTATTATCACGTTTTATTTTGATTACTATGGATGATCGATTTTTAATGAATTATAACACAATTTTTAAAGAAACTTTTTGGGTCGCTATTTTAGTAGTCTCGTGTAACATTATAATCCATAGATCTTTGGGTCGAATTGAATTAGGGTGTTACAGTATCCTATGATATTTCTTCATGGTTTTAGGGTGATGTCTGTATTACTTTTAGGGTTTATTGAATGTTAGAGACATGAAACTCATACGTTTTATTTTCCTAGTGGTAAAGCAATTATTACTTTGGAAGATGTGGCTTATCAACTTGGTGTTCCGATCAATGGTGCACCATTTGTGAGATATAACAATTGTAGTTGAGACTCTATTTGCGAACAGTTGTTGGGAAAGGTGCCACCAAAAGATGTTGTTAAGGTAAACTTCGATGCATGCTTCATTCAGAAGGAAAATAGATGATGGTCAGGGATTTTAATCAGGAATCATGTGGGATTTGAGCTAGCTCTTGTAGGAGAAGATTGTTGAGAGTTACTTCACCTTTTGCAACTGAAGCGCTGGCAGCCGAACATGCATTAGAATTGGCACAAGATTTGGGTTTTACTCGAATAATTTTGAAAGATGATTCTCGTACTGTGATAGAGAAATTGGGTTATACACATCAGGATCAATCAATTATTAGTGCGTTCATCTAGGCTTCAAAACAAAGAGCGAAAGCTTTTCTTACATGTGATTTCATATTTGTACCAAGAGATGGAAACAAGGCGGTGCACCTTCTAGATAGTGAACCAGCAGGAAACGATTACGATTTATTTTGGATCGAAGACACTCCAGAACACGTGGCGAGACAAACTGCATAAGATGGGCGGCTAATAGAGTTTTCTTGTTTTTTCATTGAAGACGGATGACCCTTTAGGCTCGATTTGGGGTTTTATTTTAGTTTTCTTGCTAACGAGGCTACAATGAAGATTTGAAGAGAGCGGGAAATGAAACAGTCGGACGGTTTAGGAAAGTTTTTTTTTGCATATTTTTGCTCCGTTTTTTTGTTTGTTTGGTATTTTCATTTATTTGTTTGGTTGGGATCTGTGTACTTGTTTCACAACTGGAACCCATTTGCTTTAAAAAAAATTAACAATAAGTTCTTTTCAGAAAAAAATAACAATACATTAAATTAACTTAAAATTATCGCTCTTTGTTAGGGTTTCTCTGTTTTATTAGCACGCTGTTTTTCCTCTGCATGTTGTGGCACGTTTTTCTTGACTGTGATTCCAGTTTGTGTTCTCATTTTCTTTTGCTTTGCTCTACAGTAGATTGGGATTGTGTCTCTCCTGTGTTAGATAAGAGATGGGGCCAATTGAGGAGGATTTAGATGGACTTAATCTGGGAGATGAGGAGGAGGAAGTACTAAAACTCCACAGTGGGGCTGAAGACACTCAGATAACTTTCGATCGATTTGTTACTACTAGCGTAATAAGTTTTCCGACGATGAAAGTCACATTGGCGAATGTATGGCACCCAATAAGGGGATATCAGTTTCGGATTTGGGAGAAGGTCGCTTCCTTTTTCGTTTATATCATGAAGTGAATGTTGATCGTATTGAGTTGGATGACCTATGGTATTTTAATTTCCATTTTCTTGTTTTGACGCGTTTGAAAAAGGATGATGATCCGATGTTGGTGTCGCTGAATACGACATTGTTCAGGGTTCGAGTGAATGATCTCCCAGCGGGTTATATTTCTGAACAAGTTGCTACACAATTCGATAATTTTTTGGGAACTTTTACGGAGTTTGATGCCTAGAGCATTCGAATCCAAGTGGGTCTTGACGTCATGAAACCATTAAAGCGTCGGAAGAAATCAGGTTTACCGAATGGGAAATTGCTTATGCCTCATTTCAATATGAAAAGTTATTTTGTTTTCTGTGGCAAGATAAGTCATGGCGAGAAGTTTTGTCCGCTTCGTGTCCTCAAGGATAAGACGGAGCTAGTTCCCCAATGGGATCTGTCTATTCGAACCCCACCTAGAGGTCGGGGGATTGGTTATAGTTCTTGGCTTAGGGAGGATGGTGTACGGGAGAAACAGTGGGGCACCTCGGAGAGTGGTCGAACTGAAGGTACATACCAAGTTGCGAATGGAAGTAGATAGACGATGCTATGGGTGGAAAAACATTTGGGTAAATTTTGGGACAGGCTCAATAGTCGGGAGAAAGTACTGTTGATATGACAGTGGTGGAAGAGGATGACCCTCTTCGTAAGTAGAAGACTGGAAAACGTCAAAGGAGTAGCCCAGTGCCTCCATCCGAATCTTCGGAAAACACAACGAGAAATTTAGGTAGATCGGTAGGCCTGACTTCGCAGGCTAGTCTGGAGTAATGAAACTTTTAAGTTTGAATGTCTTAGGTCTGGGAATGCCTCGAACGATTTTTCGTCTTTTGTTTTTGTTGAGAGACGTTAGCCCTTCCATAGTTTTTTTCATAGTGACGAAGCTACGGAACTCAAGGATGAAGAAGGTTCGAAAGTATATGGGTTTTTTACATGGAATTGAAGTTGAGCCGAGTGGGACTCGGGGTGGATTGTCTTTAGCTTGGAAAGCTAATTGTGATGTTGTGTTGCGTTCGGTTTCTAATTCCCACATTGACGTTATTGTTCATGATGATCTTGCTGGTTTTGATTGGTGGTGTATAGGCTTTTACGGGGCACCGAAGGAGAACTGTAGAGTGGAATCTTGGAATCTTTTACGAGCTTTGAATAATACCCCTCAGATGTCGTGGGTTGTGATTGATGATTTCAATGAAATCATGTTTGCTTATAAGAATGAAGGGGGTCTTATTCGGAGTGAAAGACATATTCAAGCTTTTTATGATGTTTTGGGGGAGTCTGGTCTTTCAGATATTGGTTTTAAAGGGTCTTGGTATACCTGGGAACATGGTTGTTCGGCTGCTACCAACATTCCTGAGAGGCTTGATCGAGGGGTAGCACATAACACTTGGCATACTTTATTCCCCAACTACTCTTTGGTGCATTTGTTAAACTCTCTTTCGGATCATTTTCCTTTGCTTTTGAATACCAATACGCTTTCTGCGGATTTTCCTGGTTATTGGAGGATTCGTGTGAGGAGGAAGTGTTCCAACTTTGGAACGAGACTACGGGATCAGTGCCAGAAAAGCTGAGCCATGTGAGTATTTGTCTTGAACGATGCTTTAAACAGGTGTACTGAGCAAAGCACTTGACAGTTTCCAATTTGAATAAGCAGCTTGCAGAGCTGATAGAGTTGACTCACTCGGATGAAGTGCCTGGGGACATTGTTGATACGAGGCTACAACTGAATTTAGAGTCTGACAAACAAGAGTTTTTCTGGGAACAGAAAGCCCTTGTGAATTGGTTCAAGTATGGGGATAACAACACACATTTTTTCATCAATCCGCCACTACCAGAAGGAGGAATCAAATTATCTCTTTGGAGAGTGAGGATGGTAATGTCGTGGAGAGTGAAGTGAGGATGAGCACAATGGCCAAATAGTATTTATAGAATTTATTTAATTTGACTGCGTCTATGGTAGATGAGGGAATTTTGAATGGTATTAATAGAACTATTTCCCCTTCAATGAAAGATGATTTGCTTCGGGAGTTTTCGATGGACGATATTTGGTGTGCGATTCGTTCCATGAGTCCTTTGAAAGTTGCGGGGGAATATGGATTGGGAGCGATGTTCTATCAGCAGTTTTGGCATGTAATCGGGGGAGAAGTTGTAAATTATCGTATTGGGATAATAAAAGGGCAATATGATGTCGAAGCCATTAATCATACACATTGTACTGATTCCCAAAGTTGAGTCACCGAAGAATTTGAGTCAATTTCGACCAATCATTCTGTGTAATGTCCTTTTTAAAATTGTCTCGAAGATGTTAGTGAACATAATGCAACGACATTTGCACTCCTGCATTGATGAGGCTCAAAGCTCCTTTGACCCCAAAAGATTGATTATGAATAATGTCATTACGGCATACGAAATGCTTCACTCTTCCCAAAGTTGGGTTTTTTTTGCTCTTAAGCTTGACATTAGCAAAGCATATGATAGAATAGAGTGGATTTTTTTATGGGCGATAATGGATAAACTGGGCTTTGCGGCGGAGTGGATTGATTATGTTTGAAGGTGTGTGACTTCAGTTTCTTACTCGGTCATCCTAAAAAGTATTCTCAGTAAAAGTTTATTCCCCAACCCCATCGAGGTCTAAGACAAGGTGACCCTCTTAGCCCATATATTTTCCTTATTTGTAGTGAAGGTCTCTCTGCTCTCTTTCGAACTGCACAAGCTATGGGTGACTTCAGTGGGGTCAGATTGAATCGTTATGCCCTCGTATCTCTCATTTTCTCTTTGCAGATGACTACCTCATTTTCGTTGAGGTAACACCTCAAGTTACTTAGAAGATGAAAGTCATAATAAATATTTATGGGGACAACTCTGGGAAATTGGTTAATTTCGAAACAAATCGGGTTTGTGTTTTGCACTAATGTTACTGATGATAATCGGTGGGATGTTTGTCGTATTCTTGAAGTCTCTAACACGTCAAATTCAGAGAAATACTTGGGCCTCCCAACTTTTGTGGGACGTAATAAGCGAGGCATTTTTGCTCATTTTTCAGATAAGCTCTGCAGTTGCATCAATAGCTGGAGCATCCGGGTGTTGTCCCAAGGTGGTAAAGAAGTTTTTATTAAGTCAGTACTTCAGGCAATCTCCTTGCATGCTATGAATTGTTTCTTGTTTCCGAAGGGACTGTGTGATGAGCTAAATATTATTACGGTGAGATTTTGGTAGCAAAAATCACCTACAAGGAGGGGGATTCACTGGTGTACATGGGATGCTGTAATATCCCAAATTTAGGATTGGTGACTGAAAAGTAAAATTTGAAAGTATAGGGACCAAAGTGTAAATTTTTAAAAGTTTATGGACTAAAAATATAAATTTTCAAAAATTATATTTTTTTAAAAGTTTAGGGACTAAAAATATAAATTTTCAAAAATTATATTTTGGGTCGGTAATTGAGTAGTTCATCCCAACAATATAATTTTAGTGGGTTTCATATTTTTTATCTAGAGTTCGCATAAAAGTTGAATTAGAAAGGGTACTTTATATGGTTAGATTCATATTCGATTCTAATTTCAAACGGAAGAAGCGGATTAAATTCCAGTGAGTAGAATAATACAAAATAATGATTCTTTAAAGGTAGTGCAATTTGTCAAGAATATGAAAATTTTAGAATTTAAGTGGAAATGGATTAAAAGTCGAAGAGTAATGTTTAAATGTTTGATTTGAATGTTACAGTATATTTTTGGATGTTTGGGATTGAAGTTAAAGGAAAAAGGACTATTTGGAATAAATTGGAAATGTTGAGAAGAAATTCTAAAAGAATTTCTTTATTATGGTTAGCATTGACATTTTAAAATTGATTTAGTATCGAATAAATATTGACATAATTTTTATGATTTTTAGTAATAGATTGTGTATATGTTAGTAAGATACTAATATGTGCTTTGGAATCTATGTGATATATTAATGATGAACATGAAGAACGAGATCAAGAAAGCTAGAATTGCTAAGTAAGACATTTCCAAGTGAGTGCTTTCTTATTGCCCAATTTATTTTTATTTTATATTTTGATATATTTTACGAGGCACTTTGTGTGCCTATTCTACGATGCACTTTGTGTGTAATTCTACGAGGTACTTTGTGTGCATATTATACGTGCACATTAATGTTGTGTTCTACAACACTTGTGCATTATAAGTGTATGCTTGTTTGACTTGTATACCTTGCATTCTCGGTGGTTTACATTGGGCTATAAAATGGGAAAAAATAATATATGTTAAGAAATGAATCAAACAAATGATACATGCTACGAAATAAATGGAGTGAGTGCAACACACCATAAAATGAATAAACTGAGAAGTTTAGTTGAAGTAATATAAGAATGAAATAGTATGTTTCATGAAAATCTTTGAATCATAGATGTTTTTATATTTTATACTTAGGTGATACTTTGATAAATATGTTTTATTACTGCTATTAGTTTTATTTATATTTATATTTTATTTATTATTATTTTATTTATGTTATTAATAATATAACTTATAGCCTCACTAAGTGTATATTTAACGTGTGTTGATTTTCACACGTAGTAAAAGAAGAGCGTTCGTAGTAAGGAGCTAGGCCCAACATCAATCTTTGAAGATCAGATCCACTCCAGAATCAATATTGCATCTTTTCGAACATTGGTAGTACTAGTTAGCATGTATACTAAATGGTTATGATACCTAAAAGTAGTTGTATTCTAATTTGGTTTTTTTAGATGATATATAATATTACTAATTATGAATAATGATTTGCTTTTTAGTATTTATATAAATGAATTTAATTATCATTGAATTGAAATATTTTAAGACCTTAAACAATAATTGAATTAATTTAGAAAGAAAATGGGCGTTACAGATGCATTGCGTCAATTAAAAGAAAATGAGCGTTACAGATGTGTCGTAGCCGTTTTTCTGCGGGGACAATCGTTTAATTGTTTCGAAAACAGTTTCGACTTTAAATTTGGGAAAATTGACGGTTTTGAATTGAATTGGATAAAATTGAAAAGAGTCGCCATCGACCTTTGGGTTAGGTAGGTCGAATACCTAAAAATGTCTTTTAAAAACCATTTTTAAGATAAATAATTATTTTAAGACAAAAGGTCTGCGTTTACCAAATATTTGATTAAAATGGGTTCGGGAGTCGGTTACGCGTGGGGAAGGATTAGCACCCCCACAGCGCCCAAAACTGGTATTGTTTCGATTATACATTGTCGTAATGGTGGAAATCCTGAATCAAATATCAAGTTAAATTATGATCTATTTATTGAATGTTAATTAATTTGCTTTGAATTAAATATTAGGGAAAATTTTTTAACTTGAAAAGAAATTTCGAGATTAGCAATTCTCTATTAAAAAAAACTATTTCGACTACTTCTTATCCATAAAGAATATTCTCTCCTCATTGATTAAAAAAACGCAATTCGAATATAAATTAATCATTTTATAAAATGAAATAAATAAATAAAGTCAAACAAAATAAAATAGACGTTAGTAATATATATAAATATACAAGGGTAAATTAATTTTTTTATATATATCAATATGAATATATATATATATAATAAAAGTTAAACACATGTAATATAAATATATAGAAACATTATACAATTATAATAACCAAAGCATATTCAATATAAATATATATAATACTTATGAACTAGTGTTCAAAAATAATAAAAAATGCATAACATAAATTGCATACACCTGTAATATAGAATATATATATAAGTTAAACACATGTTTAATTGAAAATACTAAATTTCGTACTAATATATCACATGTATATTATAATGAAAATATATAAAAGCAACATAATGACTAAAATAAATAAACAAATAAAGTTAAGGTTAAATTCATAAATTAAACAGAGTTCAAGTCATAAAACAAAATTAATCACATTTCATGTACTAAAATTGATATAAGCCCATAATTGCAAGTAGGATTAAAATGAAAGACGTGTGAAATGTAAAGGCAAAATTAAAAAAAAATAAACTGAGGACTAGACTGTATCAAATTAAAACCACACGGAGTTCTCTCACAATTTACCCCCAACTCGGAAAGAGACTAATCATCCTAACTCAAAATGCCAGCGTTTTGATGAACAAATTAAAATCTAATATTTAACCTAAAAAATAAAACAATACTATGTCAAACCTAAACCTTTCACTATTTCCTGCGCCGTTTTCTACTCTTTCTTCCCTTATCTTCTTCTTCTTTGATAGATGATACACATCACTGGAACCCAAAGCATTCTCCAGTAAACATACCATGGTGGCCACACTTTCTTCGAACCAACATCGATTCCAACTAGACAACTCCTAAAAACTATAAACCAAATCAACCTCTATCATTTCCCATCTAAATCCTAGAAAACCACCTAAACCTTTCACTATTTCCTGCGCCTTTTCTACTTTCTTCCCTTATCTTCTTCTTCTTTGATAGATGATACACATCACTGGAACCCAAAGCATCTCCAGTAAACATACCATGGTGGCCACACTTTCTTCGAACCAACATCGATTCCAACTAGACAACTCCTAAAAACTATAAACCAAATCAACCTCTATCATTTCCCATCTAAATCCTAGAAAACCTTAAAGACCCGAAGCAAAGTGAGCAAGCCCCCTCCTATTCTAACTTCTCGACAGAATTCAAGATCGAGCCTACATGCAAAACACAATATAGTTAGAGGTTATCTAATATCTGAAATTTTTTTTATGCCTTGAATTCCAGCAGCTAAACCAACATGCAAACTGTCGTTCATCGGCGACAGTAACCTCACCAAAGCATGGTAAATTCCCGTAAGGAACCCGAATGTCTCTGGTAAATAAACCCCAAATCCTCTTTTTCCTTATTATTTTCCGTATTCTTATAAAATAAAAAAACTTGGAGATAAAAAATGAAATTTCTTTAAAAATAGTATCACTGTTAATAATTATTTGTATGCTTCGAATGGTTTATGGTCGAAATTTAGCCTCTAAAATCTTGATCATCGAATGTTGATATGGTTGATGTTCTAATTCGATGTTAGTTCTATGATTCTCTGTTACTGATTTTGACCAGTGTTTATGCTTACTGCTGTTTTTAAAGACATAAAAAAATGGAATGAAGCAATATCATATTCACCTTGGAATCATTTCAAATTTAAAAAAAATACAGTAGAAAAAGAATTTGAAAACCTTAAGATGTATCCTGCTTGATATTGCTTCTGTCGAAGAGAATAAGGAAACCTTTTACAAATTTCTCTCAACTAGAAAATTTCCAGTATCCTGATAGTGTTTTTTTATCCTCTTTCAAACCTCTGAATGCCTCTCCTTTAAGCTGTCTTCGTTTTGTCTTTACATACGTGATTATTGGATGCTGAATAATTGATTCGGTAGGTAGAAATCTCAAATTTTTCAATGTTAGGTAATGTGGTGAGATCTAATTTTGACTTTGGTGAGGATTTTGCAGGTGAGTGGAGATAGCAATAGCACATGGGAGCTAGTAGAGGCATGTGACACGAGAATGGTGGGGTGGGTGGAATATAAAAAAATGATGCTGACAGCTACCCCTATTTGCTTATTATTGTGAAACGGGAATGAAGCAAAGATAATAAAGCATCATTTTTATCTTGGTCTCTTCTTATCACGCTGCGAACTATTCACTAGGAAATGTTGAGCCAAGGTTGAACAAATTCTTCTCATTATGAACTCATTCTCCCTTGTTGGATGAGTTCTTCTCATTTTGAACTCTCAACTGGAAATCTTGAACCAAATCCTTTTGCGATGGACTTAGAAGGAACATGTTTTTCTCATTATGAACTTTCTCCTTTAGGACGAGTTCTTCTCATTATGAACTCTTCTGGAAATGTTGGTTCACCTCCATCTGTGGTGAATTTGGAAGGAACAAGTTTTTCTCATTATGAACTTTCTCCTTTATTATGAGTTCTTCTCATTATGAACTCTTCATTGGAAATGTCGATCCCTCAAGCGAGGCGTCACTGATTCGAAATGTCGTGAATCAAGTGATAGGTCAAACAAGCTCTTCTCATTATGAACTTCTTCTCCCTCTGTCGGATGAGTTCTTCTTCTCATTATGAACTCTCCATTGAAAATGTTGATGCGAAGTTGAACAAGTTCTTCTCATTATGAACTTCTTCTTCCTCGTTGGATGAGTTCTTCTCATTATGAACTCTCCTGAAAATGTCAATCCCTCAAGCGAGGTGTCACTGATTCGAAATGTCATGAATCGAGTGATAGGTCGAACAAGATCTTCTCATTATGAACTTCTTCTCCCTCTGTCGAATGAGTTCTTCTCATTATGAACTCTCCATTGGAAATGTTGGTTCACCTCCTTCTGCGGTGAATCTTAATTGTTATCGACTCTCTCTGAATTTCTGTCAAAACATTCAAAGTATTTCAATGAATATGAATGAATGAGCATGTTCCTATTTATATATGCTTACTGATGTTTGCATGATGGCATTTTAATATTATGAACTTTGTGGTCCTGTAAATTTTCATTTTAAATGCGTCATTGGTCCTTTCGTTTGCACTCCACATTTTGCTTGGGCTATTTTATGAAAATTCTCATTTCTCTTGTTCCCATGCAAATCGTTTTCTGTTTCCTTTTGAACTGCTCATCTTTGTCATCGTATCAAAATATCAGTGTTTTCAATGTGCTTTCTTTTCTCAACTCACATGCATTTTCTTTGGCCATGTCATACCCTAATCTTTTCGATCATTAGGGCTAGAATCTCTAATATGGAAGTATTAATTCAGAGTAATACCAAATATCTTTTATTTTTTAATGCCATGCCAATTTACTTATAAGAAGAATGAATAAAATTGGGACTTGAAATAACAAACTTCGAATTTACTGACAAGAAATTGAATTTACAAAGTTATGGCAATCACATTAATAATGGAAATTTAAAACCATAAGTCAAATGTCCTTATGGATCATTAGCCCGAATGTTCCTGAATCAATCCACTTAATATAACTATTGAGTTGAGCTTCTGTTTGGAGGACTTCGAGAATTTCCAAAATATCTATAGATGTGAAGCTTCTCTCAAAATATCAGACCCTCAAGAAGATTTAGTTGTTTGATGCCTAATCTCAAAATGCTTTTGAGCCGCCTTTTCAGGTTTTCAACTCAAAGTCTTCCTTTGGTTTCAAGATGTCCTTTGCGGATTTTCATCTCAAACCCTCCTTTTTCTCTTTTCATTTGTTCATTTCTTTTTTTCATTTTTCATTTTTTTTCTTTTTCATTTTTTCATCTTTTTATTTGTTCTTTTTTTTTTCTTCAAGCATAGTACTTATTGGCAGAGTCTGAGTTTATTGGATTTCTCAGTTTTTCTCCATCCATCTCTGCCAAGATCAATGCTCCCCCAGAGAAGGCCTTATTGACAACATATGGACCTTCCCAATTAGGCATCCATTTTCCTCGGAAATCTTTATGAATTGGCAGGATCTTTTTTAGCACTAGATCACCCTCTCGAAATTCTCTTGGATGAACTTTCTTATCATGAGCTCTCATCATCCGTTTCTGATACATCTGACCATGACAAATAGCTTTTAATCTCTTTTTTACAATGAGATTCAATTGGTCAAACCGAGCCTGAACCCATTCAGCTTCATCTAACTTCACCTCTTTCAAAATTCGAAGTGATGAGATTTCTACTTCCACTGGCAAGACTGCCTCTATCCCATATACTAAAGAGAAAGTTGTGGCCCCTGTCGAAGTTCGCATTATAGTTCGATATGCATACAAGGCAAAAGGTAATTTATCATGCCAATCTCTGTAAGTATCAGTGGTCTTTGTGATGATCCTTTTAATATTTTTATTTGCTAGTTCCACTGCTCCATTCATCATTGGACGGTAGGTCACTGAATTAGAATGTTTTATCTTGAACTAAGTACAAAGTTCTACCATCATCTTGTTATTCAAATTAGTGGCATTATCTGTGACAATTCTTTCTAGCAATCCATACTGACAAATTATCTATTTCTTTATGAATTTGCAAACTATAGATCTCATGATATTTGCATACGAGGCAGCCTCAACCCACTTAGTAAAGTAATCAATTGCCACAAATATGAAACGATGTCCATTTGAAGCCTTTGGTGTAATTGCCCCAATGACATCCATGCCCCACAGAAAACGACCATGGTGCAGTCATCACGTGCAAAGATGACGGAGATGTATGGATCTTATCTCCATAGATTTGACATTTGTGACATTTTTGTGCATAATCAACACAATCTGAATGCATAGTGGCCCAATAGTATCCATATCTCATGATTTTCCTGGCCATAGAAAGCCCATTTGCATGTGTTCCACATATCCCTTCATGTACTTCTTCAAGTATACGTTTTGCTTCTCGGGCATCCACACATCTCATCAAAACTTGATCACTACCTTTTTTGTACAGAACTTCCCCATCTAATACATATCCGGCATCCATTCTTCTTATTGTCTTTTTATCGATCTCAAACGTACCTTGTGGGTAAGTTTGATGCTTGATGTATTGCAAAATGTCATAATACCATGGATGACCATCTTTCTCTTCTTCGTTATTATAACAGTGTGCCGGGGTTTTATATATTTGCATTTTAATTGGCATCATGTCAGCTCTTCTATTTACTTGGAACATTACAGCAAGTGTCGCCAAAGCATCTGCCATTTGATTATCTTCTCGAGGGAGATAATTGAAGGTGACATCTTCAAATTAATTTTACTAATTCAAGGATCAATCTTCGATATTCCACTAGCTTTGGATCCTTTGTCTCCCATTCTCCTCGCAATTGATACACCACTAATGAAGAGTCTCAATATACTTGGAGCACTTTGATTTTTCTTTCTACAGCTGCTCTTAACCCCATAGCACAAGCCTCATACTCTGCCATATTGTTGGTGCAAAAGAACTCCAATGTGCTTGTAAAAGGATAATACACATTTTCCGGGGAAATCAGTACTGCTCCAATTCCTTGTCCTAAAGCATTAGATGCCCCATCAAAATACAGCCTCCAGGATTTATCATATGAAATTGTTTCCCCCTGGTTGTAATGCACATCAGATCCTCGTCTGGAAAGTTAAAGTTCAAGGACTCATAATCATTTGAGACACGACTTGCAAGAAAATCTGTTATGGCACTCCCTTTGATTGCTTTTCGGTTCACATATACAATGTCAAATTTTGATAACAACATCTGCCATCTAGCTAATCTACCAGTTAAAGCTGGTGATTCCATTAAATATTTCAAAGGATCAAGTTTAGATATCAACCAAGTAGTATGGTATAACATGTATTGCCTGAGCCTTTGAGTAGCCCACACCAAAGCACAACATAGCTTTTGAATTGGCGGGTATCGGATTTCACAATCGGTGAACTTTTTGCTTAGATAATAGATTGCTCTTTCTTTCTTTCTAGATTCGTCATGCTGCCCCAATACACATCCCATCGTATTTTCAAAGACCGTTAGATAAAGGATCAATGGTTTACCAGGGACTGGTGACACCAGAATTGGAGTATTAGACAAATATCCCTTGATTATCTCCAAAGCCTTTTGGCACTCGTTATTCCAAATTTAGGGGTTGTTCTTTCGAAGTAATTTAAAAACTGGGTAACATTTTTCAGTTAATTGTGAAATGAATCGAGATATATAATTTAATCTTCCTATGAAACCTCGAACTTCTTTCTGTGTACAAGGCGGTGGAAGATCTTGAATGGCCTTTACTTTATCTGGATCAATCTCAATTCCTTTTTTACTAACCATGAAACCCAAGAGTTTCCCTGACGAAACCCAAGAGTTTCCCTGACGTTACCTCGAATGTGTATTTAGTTGGATTGAGTTTCAATTGATATTTCCTCAACCTTTGGAAAAGCTTCCTCAAGTTTTAAATGTGTTCACCTTCAGTCCTGGACTTGGCAATCATGTCATCCATATACACTTCAATTTCTTTGTGCATCGTGTCATGGAAAAGAGTCACCATAGCTCTTTGGTAAGTTGCCCCAGCATTTTTCAAACCAAATGGCATCACTTTATAGCAGAATATGCCC
The DNA here is from genome assembly GCF_006381635.1 of Hibiscus syriacus. NCBI lineage: Eukaryota > Viridiplantae > Streptophyta > Magnoliopsida > Malvales > Malvaceae > Hibiscus > Hibiscus syriacus. Next base: position 958,082 of record NW_024063150.1, on the reverse strand, counting down.
CACATAGTCACAAATGTGGTTTTTTCCTTGTCTTCAATGTTCATTTTTATTTGGTTATACCCCGAGAAGCCATCCATAAAAGAAAATTACGAATGACCAGCAGTGTTATCCACTAAAGTATCTATATGAGGCAACAGAAAATTGTCTTTTGGGATTGCTTTATTAAGATCTCTGTAATCCACACACATGCGAACTTTCCCATTTTTCTTTGGCACAGGGACTATGTTGGCAACCCATTCCGGATATTTTGCCGCTTGAAGAAACCATACATCAATATGTTTCATCACTTCCTCTTTAATTTTTAACAGCATTTCTGGCTTCATTCTTCTGAGTTTTTGTTGAACAGGCTTGCACTCATGCTTTATCGGAAGCTTGTGCACTACTATATATGTACTCAGCCCTGGCATATCTTGGTAAGACCATGCAAAGATGTCCTTGAATTCTCGAAGAAGATCTATCAAGTCTTTCTTTATCTCAGCAGAAAGTGTGTTGCCGATTTTCACTTCTCTCTTATCATCATCAGTTCCCAAGTTTATAACCTCAGTTTCTTCCTGGTGAGGTAAAATTTGTTTGTCCACATTTTCTACCAGTCTTAATAGTTCGTTAGGAACATCACATTCTACCTCATCCTGACACTCATTGATTTCTTCCAGACATATAGGCTGCTCAAAGTTTATCTCAGTATTAAATTCAGAAACATTCATGCTATTGATATGGTGACACCTGCAAAGGGAAAAAAATTGAATCGAATATATATTTGAAAGGAGACCAAAGTTTATGAAATGAATGTAAAGAATAAAGAATAAAGAATGAAAATGTAAAATAATGATGGTCATTTAAGAAACAAAAGACTGTCTTTTATTGAAAGAAAGTAGAGTTAACATAGTTGCCCTTATGAAAGTTCCTTAATACTTGCGGGCACAAGTATAAGGATTAGTACTGGGTATTACTCTGAATTAATCTTAAAAACTATAGGGAGATCCTCTGCAGTCCAATTTTTCAGTGTTTCCCCTGGGAAGCAAGGACGTATTCCAGCCAAATATCTTCATGCTTTATCATCCCCATTTATCATGTTAATGACCAAGCCCTCCATAGCTTCATTGAACAAGTTTCTATCTTTCATCTGCTCTTCTTCGTCAATTGCTCTGGCTAACTGTTGCTCTATATCAAACACTCCTCCAAACTTGAAAGAGCTCATCAGGGGAAGAAAAGACATATGCTCCCACAGAATGTCCTCTCTTTTCAGTCTAGCTCTTCTTATTTCACCTCTCTTTTTCGTTTCTTTATTTCTTTGCTGAAAATCAGGCTTAAATCCCAGCCCGAAGCGATCGCTCTTCATCATGACAAATTTGGGATATAAAGTCCCTTGCAGGCATCTACCAAGACCCCTTCCTATCTTGGCTCCTTTTCCTAGAGTCTCTCGCACAATCATCTTAGTACAATTAGATAAACATGGGCGAGGAATCTTGTTTCCTTCAGCAACAAAAGTAGCATTGACAAATTCTAAGGCTCTGAAGGAACACTCTAGAGCATTCTCATTTGTCTCAATATATGGGGCGTCAGTCATCACAGAAGCAATAATTTCTTCCTCTGCCCCAATACTGATCAACTGACCATCTGACACTAATTTCAATTTTTGGTGTAAGGACGAATGGACTGCCCCTGCAGAATGAATCCATGGCCTCCCAAGCAAGCAATTATATGAAGAGTTAATGTCCATCACCACAAAATCAATATTGTAGACAGTTGGTCCAATCAATAGTGGTACCTCTATCTTTCCAAGCACATCCCAATGAGTTCCATCAAAGGCTCTGAAAATGTTTTGGTAGGCCCTCATATGTGAGTTGTCCACCGGTAACCTTCGTAATGTGGCCATAGGCATAACATTAAGTGCAGACCAATTGTCAATCAAAACACCTGGTAAGACATGACCATGACAGTGAGTTGTGATATTGAGGGCTTTTACAGATCCCATTCCACCATCAGGAATTTCATCATCAGTGAAAGTTATGTAGTTGTCAGCAGCTATGTGCCCTACAATTTGATCCAACTTGTTCACTGGTATATCATCAGGCACAAACGTTTGATTGAGCACTCTCAATAAAGCATTCTGATGTACCTCTGAATTTATTAACAAATCCAGAATCGAAATCCGTGCTTGTTGCTTGTGTAGATGCTCAACTACACTATACTCACTATGTTTTAGAAACTTCAAGAATTCTTGAGCTTGTGTTTCTGTTACCGGCTCATTGATCATTGGTGGGGGGTTCATCGTTGAATATCTTCTGCGGTACTGCTATAACTTTTCCTTTTGCTTTCACTTTGTCTACTTCTTTTGATATCTTGGGAGAATAGCACCTCCCACTTCTTGTGAAGTGACCAACTTCATTCACTATTTCAGTCATCAAGTTGCCTCCTGGTGCTTCACCTTCAACTACCTTTATTTTCTCTAGCGAACCAGATTCCCTTATCAATGAAACATTGGCAGTGTAGTTCCAAGGCACCTTGCGAGTGTCTTTAAATGGGAATGGTGAAGGAGCTGTGATTACAACTTTTGGCGTTGACGACCCAAAATTCATTGCTGATGGTTTCACAATAATGACCACTGCTTACTTGTTCTGTGAACGGGCTCGGAATTTTCTTTCGTGAAGACATCTTCTTCTATTTTTTCCTGATATTCCTCAAAGAACTCTACCTCCTTATTATCCATCAATCTTTGTAATAACCCCCTATATTCGGGGCAAAGCTGAATTTCATGTCCTTCTTCTTGGTGATATTTGTAATAGTGTCCACACTCATTGGTCTTTGGCTTAGGATCTTGTCGAATCATGTCAGCCTGACAGAGTTGTTGGAATACCCAACTGAAGGGAGATTTAATTTCATGAACGTCTTTCTTTGCCTTCCTCCTATTCTCCTCCTCGATTGCATTTACCCCTTTACCTCCATGATTCGGTAGTGGGTGTGTTGATACATATGGTGAGTCAAACTGTAATCCTCTTGTGTTAATCAGATTTTGCATTATCTTTTTTAAGGAAAAATAATTCTCAATAGAATTTCCAACAACTCCAACGTGGAAATCACAATGTGCATTTGCGTCATACCAATGAGGGTACAGTGGTTGAAGAGGAGTCAAACGGTAGGGGTGTACCACATCTGCTTTTAATAATGAGTGTATATCTCTAAATAGGGTACGGGTAGTGGTGTGAATGATACTTTTTCTCTCTCCTTATGAGGTCCCTTGAAATCATTTCTGGCGGTGTTCATGTCATTCCTCTCCGCCCTTGATTGGGTTATTGTGACACTATTTGCAGTATTCTTGTGGTAGACACTTGCAACTTTATTCTCCTTTTTCCGATATACAGGTTTTTTGGAGCTAGACCCTTCAGCTACTTCAATCTTGCCACTTTTTATAGCATTTTCGATGATCTCACCAGAGATGATCAAATCAGCAAAATTTTTGGTGGCATTTCCAAGAAAATGCCCCAAGTATGGAGCTTTCAAAGTGTTGACAAAAATTATAGTATCTTCATTTTTGAGTAAAGAGGGTTGGACCTGTGCAGCAACATCACGCCACCTTTGGGCATATTGTCGGAAAGTCTCATTGCTTCTTTTTCCATATTCTGAAGAGTCCACCGACCAGGAACCATATCTGTAACATGTCGGTACTATTCTAGGAATGCTTTTGCCAAGTCTTTCCGTGATTTGATGTGAGCCCTAGTTAATTGGTTATACCACTTGGCGGCAGAACCTGTTAAATTGTCTTGAAAATAGTGAATCAACAACTTTTCATCATTCACATGACCAACCATCCTCCGGAAAAACATGGTAATATGAGATGAAGGGCAAGTGGTTCCATTATATTTTTCGAATTCATGAACCTTGAATTTCATAGGGATGATCAAGTCTGGGACCAAGCTCAACTCTCCAGCGTCAGACCCATAGAACGGTTCAATCATTTCTACTGATTTTACCATTTCTTCCAATTTCTTCAACTGTTGAGTTATTTGTTCATTGGCTTTTTCCTTTTCGGCTAACTCATTTAGATCTGGAGTTAAGCGTTCAGTAACATACTGATAATTGTTTGGGAATGCAGATCCTATGTGGTGCTGCTGATTCTCATTGCTGAAATATACATGAGGTCGTGCTTCTTGAGGTACCGAAGGGTGAGCAGAGATGTGTATAGATGTGAAACCAGGAGGAGGACCAGATTCTGGTGTAAACCCTGGTGGGTGCTGGGGGTCAGAAGTAAGCCCCGCAAGATGTGATGCTCATGGTCCAAAGAGGATGCGATAGATCTTGCTCGGATGATGTTAGTTGGTCATCCGCGATCCTTCTACCTATAGCATGTTTCTTAAACATTTCTTCCATCCTTTGTAGTAGACTGGTTTGCGAATTTGTTATCTCTGCTTCCATCTTATTTAATCTCTCTCTCATTTCTTCTTGAGCTTGTTTTTGTTCTTGTTCAAGTTGGATCATTCTTTCTTCCATTTTCTTAGTTGTATTCCGAGTATCGTACGGGTGTGAGTTGAATGCCAGAATAACTACAATGATTGAAATTTATATTTTACATTATTTTTAGTGTTTTAATGAATGAATGCGTGTCTTAATGCAAAATATTTAAAATAAATGCAATGCAGAATGAATGTATGCAAAAGGTATTGATCTCAAAAAGTTAATTATCATAGAAGAACTTCCATTGGAACACAAAGTTTTTATTACACAATAGTTCACTTCTACAGATACGACCTAGCCCTTCGATTAAGTTCGACAACTTCTTTAATCAACCAAGACATCTTCTTCCCAAACTCAGAAACTGGATTGATGTGATGCTCGATGACCTTTGCTTCGATAGCTAATTCCCCAATGTATCTGGCAACTTCAATCATCTGTATTATAGCCTCGAATACCATGTTGCTTCTATCTGCACTCTGTTCTTCATAGAAATCATTCGATGTTTGCCATTGTTTAATAGTTCCTTGGAGATTTCCTTCTAGTTCAATGATTCGTACTTGACAACTCTGCAGGGAACTTTCCAGGCTTCGAATTCGACTTCGCAGTAAGACATTCTCTTCATTACTTTCCCGAAGGTTACTCGGTCCCAGGAGAACCCTTCCTCAGAACAAAGATTCTTCGAGTTGCAGGATATAATCACTGAATTCTGTGATTTTAGCCCCTACATTGAGCCAAATCCTCTTCAAGTCTCATTTTTGTTTCCTGCATCCTTCGATTAAGACTTTGTATTTGTACATTTTTGTCTCCATACCTTTTCATCCAGTTGTTGATTGTCTCTTGTCTTGCTTCGAGCCTAGTATTGAAGTGTTTCTTTTCTAGTTCCCACCTCTTTCTTTTAATATCGAATTCTTTAATTTTTTGTCCTCTAATATCAAGTTCAACAAGCATATTATTTATTTCAGTTTCAAATCCCCTGAACATGATTGTCTTCTCAGCTTCTAGCTCTTTGACTCGATCTTTCTCCCTTTTTAGTTCTTCCATAGCTTTGCGACTCTCGGCCTTATATCTTATGATCCGCTCCCTCTTATCAAGCTCAAGCTCTTCTATTTTTTCTTTCCCTTTCTCCAAGCTCTTGAGTAGACGATCATTTTTTTCCTTCAAATCTCTATTTCGATGTTTCTCCGCGTTTAACTTTTTGGTTAACTGGGCTGATGCTCTACTTGACCCAACTGTTATCCTAGATTTTTGCAGCTTGTAGTAACCCTTCTTTAGATTTTTCAACTCCGAATCTACTTTTTCTTTTCTCTTTCTTAGCATTGCAAATTGTGCGGCATGAAAGTCAACATCAATACTCAACATGAATTTGTCTTGTTGAATCTCTTCCAGCTCTTTCGACCAACCTTCTTTCTCAGCTTCGAATTCTGCTCTTAAGATCTCTATCTCCGATGGGACTATCTGAATTCGTTCCTCCATAGTTATATCCTTACTTTGGTCAGGTAGAGGAATATTTTCATTCTTTCTTACAGAACTCCATTCCTCAAAATTTGGTGTCAACATTACCTTGGCTGCATCGGCTCTAGTACAGAAAGTCTTCTTCCATCCTCTAACTGCATCCGAGATGTTTTTCTTGTAATTGTTTCCGTAGAATACAAACTCAGATGAGTGCAGTCCAGCAGTGACTGGGATAAATTAATGGCCACCATATTGCCTCATAACCAAAAGTGGTGCGTATCCAATTGCTCCCCATAAACCGAGCAACATCACCCAATTATAGTCACCGCACTTATAGAGGAACTCACTTTGTATTTGCCAAGGGGCGCGCCAAACGATATCCTTGTCTTATATATTCTTAAGGGCATCTATCCATATTTCTTTAGTGACTCCTTTTGGCCAATATTTCTCTAGAAATTCTCTCAAAGGCGAGTAACTGGTACTAAATCGATGATATGCAATTTTTTCAATTTTCCAGAAGTGGCTACGGATCCAGACATATAGTAATTGCGCGCATCCAGAAAATCGACCACCTCTAAGCCTTCGACAAGCATTCAAGGATCGAAAAGTCTCTGCTAAAATCACAGGAGTAGGGTTGACCCTTTTTTGTAATTGCTCGAATAAATCCACAACTGCAACCTCAATAAATCCCAAGGGATTCGGGAAAATGACTAAGCCATAAATACCCAGTGCAAAGAGGTCAAATCGCACCTTCTCGTCAGGATGACTTTGAATGATTCCTTTAATAGTAATCCAAGAAATATCTTCACTTTCACCTTTTTGTTTGGTACGAGCAACCACCCGTTCCTCACGTACTCCTACGATTTTGGCTAATTTGATTCTGAAGGGTTGAGTTTTGATGGACTTGGAATAAATCCGATTCTCTTGAGCATCCTCTATGCGCAACAAGGAAATATATTCTTCGATGGTAGGAACCATGTCTTCTTTATTGAAAGCGAAACAGTTGTACCCTGGATTCCAAAATTGAATCAAGGCTTGGATCAACTCATCATCTATATCAACATATAACAGATAGGAAATATCCCCATAACACTGGTAAAACTGTCATTTCTTACTCGACTCCAATTTTTCCCAAATATCTCGTAAGTCCTAGATGTCATTTCTTTTAAGAGAAACGGAAGCATAACCCGCTAAATCTGACACGTAATCAGATGGCAAACTGTCCCCTTCCAATCTTTGCAATGCTTCAGCCCACTATCGTACCTCAGAGTTTTGAACTACTTGATTTAAATATTTTTCGTCCATTATTAAAAGCTTTCCAATTTGACGATTAACTGAAGATCAACACCCTTAATCTTGAATGATGCAATGTAGATAACAGAAAAACACAAAAAATGAAAATGAATTAGTAAAGTAAGAAAATTGATACAAAACAAAAATGTCATTTAAAGATGAATATAACACCTACCCCGTCATGATATCTACCCAAACATGTTATATACCCACAATGATTTTTCAAGAAATTAATCCTAACCACATGGTATCTAGTTCGCATGTTGTTATTAAACAATATTTAAAGCAAAAAGAAAAGGTTCAGAAATGCTCCTCCTTTGTGTACACCTATTTTGGGTACCTACTAACAGACTTAGGTTCGATATATCTATACCTAATGTGATCGTTCTACGGTTCACTATATGTGGTTCCGTTTCTAACAGAAAAGGGTACTCGAATTGTCCTTGATGTTAGTGCCCCCTTGGGCTGCCAAACCCTCAATCCTCACCCATTATAGGCTTAAACGGATCGAGTTCAATTCGAGAGGATACATTCTCTTATGTCTATGCGAAGAATAAATTCTCACGAAAACATAAGGTATATGAATTCCGAAGGTTACTTGCTAGGCCTGCACGGAGAATAAATTCTCACGAAGGCGTCGCTTTTGCCCCCACTTAGAAAGGTTCGGAGCTCAGGTATAGAGCTTATGTTATACAAATGCTCGTGACGTGTGTGAGGAGGAACATTCAACCCTTTGACTCAAAAGGAAAATGACACCATTCGACAAAACTTTGGAAAATCTGAAAACAAAGATAAAAATGTTAGTAAGACAATAATAAAATGAAGCAATTAAAAACTTCAATAAAAGGATCATAAGTTAACTAAAGACTCGAACTCATAATTTCTACCAAACGACAATGTGTAAATGACTTACAACTTGACTCTCTAAAAAAAGTCTCCAGCAGAGTCGCCAAGCTGGCGTAACCGTTTTTCTGTGGGGACAATCGTTTAATTGTTTTGAAAACAGTTTTGACTTTAAATTTGGGAAAATTGAGGGTTTTGAATTGAATTGGATAAAATTGAAAAGAGTCGCCATCGGCCTTTGGGTTAGGTAGGTCGAATACCTAAAAATGTCTTTTAAAAACCATTTTTAAGAAAAATAATTTTTTAAGACAAAAGGTCTGTGTTTACCAAATATTTGATTGAAATGGGTTCGGGAGTCGGTTACGCGTGGGGAAGGATTAGTACCCCCACAGCGCCCAAAACTAGTACTGTTTCGATTATACATTGTCGTAATGGTGGAAATCCTGAATCAAATATCAAGTTAAATTATGATCTATTTATTGAATGTTAATTAATTTGCTTTGAATTAAATATTAGGGAAAATTCTTTAACTTGAAAAGAAATTTCGAGATTAGCAATTTTCTATTAAAAAAAACTATTTCGACTACTTCTTATCCATAAAGAATATTATCTCCTCATTGATTAAAAAAAAGCAATTCGAATATAAATTAATCATCTTATAAAATGAAATAAATAAATAAAGTCAAACAAAATAAAATAGACGTTAGTAATATATATAAATATACAAGGGTAAATTAATTTTTTATATATATATACACATATATATAAATAATATGATATAATATATATAAACAACATAGACCAAATCATAAAGGTAATAAATATATATAAAGATACTTATATGATAAAAATAAAAGTAACAGAAATCAAATTATGTAATAGGAGTTGAGTTATGCACATGAGGATGTCATACAATTCATGTAAAAAATGTCATACGATCACATATACATTGAAAAATACACAAATAGCTATTATGGAAAGTAACATATTCAATATGAATATATATATATATATATATATAAAAGTTAAACACATGTAATATAAAATATATAGAAACATTATACAATTATAATAACCAAAGCATATTCAATATAAATATATATAATACTTATGAACTAGTGTTCAAAAATAATAAAAAATGCATAACATAAATTACATACACCTGTAATATATAATATATATATATAAGTTAAACACTAAATTTCGTACTAATATATCACATGTATATTATAATGAAAATATATAAAAGCAACATAATGACTAAAATAAATAAACAAATAAAGTTAAGGTTAAATTCATAAATTAAACAGAGTTCAAGTCATATAACAAAATTAATCACATTTCATGTACTAAAATTGATATAAGCCCATAATTGCAAGTAGGATTAAAATGAAAGACGTGTGAAATGTAAAGGCAAAATTTAAAAAAAATTAAACTGAGGACTAGACTGTATCAAATTAAAATCACACGGAGTTCTCTCACAATTTACCCCCAACTCGGCAATAGACTAATCATCCTAACTCAAAATGCCAGCGTTTTGATGAACAAATTAAAATCTAATATTTAACCTAAAAAATAAAACAATACTATGTCAAACCTAAACCTTTCCCAATTTCCTGCGCCGTTTTCTACTCTTTCATCCCCTATCTTCTTCTTCTTTGATAGATGATACACATCACTGAAACCCAAAGCATTCGCCAGTCACCATACCATGGTGGCCATACTTTCTTCGAACCAACATCGATTCCAACTAGACAACTCCTAAAAATTATAAACCAAATCAACCTCTATCATTTCCCATCTAAATCCTAGAAAACCTTAAAGACCCGGAGCAAAGTGAGCAAGCCCCTTCCTATTCTAACTTCATGACAGAATTCAAGACCGAGCCTACATGCAAAACACAATATAGTTCGAGGGTATTTCGACTCTACTCTTTCCGGTGACCTCAAAAGACCTTGACTCCGACGATCCCGATGACTACCTCTCAATGCTAAGGTAAACTACTATTTTCTCCCTCTCTATGCTTTTCATTTCGAATTAATAGAGAAGAAACAAAAAAAAAGTTACTGGAAAATAAACTAAAAAACTAAGAATTTACATTGGTACTGCTTTACAAAAAGAACGAAAAAATTAACCCCTTTATTTACTATTTGTTTTCTCTGTATCTCGTTTGCTTGGTTGATCTAATATCTGAAAATTTTTTTATGCCTTGAATTCCAACAGCTAAACCAACATGCAAACTGTCGTTCATCGGCGATAGTAACCTCACCAAAGCATGGTAAATTCCCGTAAGGGAACCCGAACATCTCTGGTAAATAAACCCTAAATTCTCTTTTTCCTTATTATTATCCGTATTCTTATAAAATAAAAAAACTTGGAGATAAAAAATGAAATTTCTTTAAAAATAGTATCACTCTTAATAATTATTTGTTTGCTTCGAATGGTTTATGGTCAAAATTTAGCCTCTAAAATCGTGATCATCGGATGTTGATATGGTTGATGTTCTGATTCGATGTTAGTTATATGATTCTCTGTTACTGCTTTTGACCCAGTGTTTATGCTTACTGCTATTTTTAAAGACATAAAAAAATAGAATGAAGCGATATCATATTCACCTTGGAATCATTTCAAATTTAAAAAAAATACAGTAGAAAAAGAAATTGAAAACCTTAAGATGTATCCTGCTTGATATTGCTTCTGTCCAAGAGAATAAGGAAACCTTTTACAAATTTCTCTCAACTAGAAAATTTCCAATATCCTGATAGTGTTTTTTTTTCTCCTCTTTCAAACCCCTGAATGCCTTCTCCTTTAAGTTGTCTTTGTTTTGTCTTTACATACGTGATTATTGGATGCTGAATAATTGATTCGGTAGGTAGAAATTTTAAAATTTTCAATTTTAGATAATGTGGTGGGATCTAATTTTGACTTTGGTGAGGATTTTGTAGGTGAGTGGAGATGGCAATAGCAAATGGGAGCTAGTAAAGGCATGGGACACGAGAATGGTGGGGTGGGTGGAATATAAAAAAAATAATGCTGACAAGATGCATTGTGTCAATTAAAAGAAAATGGGGCTTTGGATTTCGTGATCTGTTGAAGTTTAATATTATCCTGCTTGTTAAGCAGGTGTGGAGATCGTTTACTAATCCTTCCTGTTTAGTAGGGAGGCTGCTTAAAGCAAAATACTTTCATTCGAGTGATTTTCTACATTCGAGACATGGATCATCACCTTCATATGTTTGGTGGAGTGTGTGGAGCGCGAGGGGCTGCTTGAGAAGGAGTTGCAATGGAAAGTTAGTACAGGTGAGTCCATCTCAACCGGAATGACTTCTGGTTACCGACCTCTTCCTCGTCTGGTGGAGACTGAGCAGGTTCACTCGATTGATCGTGTGAATGATTTAATTGATGAAGAGACTAATAACTAGAAAACTGAGTTGGTTCAGGAGGTGTTCAATGAAGACAAGGCAAATTTGATTCTTGGTATTCCCATGTCAAATTTTAATCAAGCGGAATGTCGTGTTTGGAGTGGAGAGAAAACAAGGATTTACATCGTTTGCTTTTGGGTGCAATTTCTGTTTCTCCATGGTTAAGTGAGGTGCTTAAGAGGCTTTGGGCTTGTACTTGTTACCAAAAAATCAAACTACAGGTTTGGAAGTTCATCCATAATTTCAATCCCTCAATGCAAAATCTACACACTAAACGTGTTGCTCATTCTCCTTATTGTTCTGTTGCCCAAATGAAATTGAATCTGGTATTCATATAATCTGTGACTGTATTTTAGCACAGAGGTTTGGAGAGCAATGAATTACAAATGACCTCATGCGGTGGTGGATTTTAATATTTTATACTGGCTTAACTGGTTGTTTTCAAATTATCCCTCAACAAATCATGCAAAAATACTTGTAATTATTTGGAGACTTTGGTTTGCCAGGAATCAGCTTTATCATAAAGGTAAATAAACTAGAGTAAGTGATTTTGTTACCTGTATACAAGCCCGTTGTATGGAGTTTAGCTCTGCCAACAAATGGATTCAAGGTCCCGATCAGCCAAATATAGTCCGATGGCAGCCGCCTGTCAAGCTAATTAGGTTGCTCACCTATTGGCTACGTCTTTGGATCTGGGAGAGGAAGATAGGTATTGGATGGAGGAAGCCTCTTTTCAGGAGGAACTTAAGGCAGCTGTAGATAGGAGGTGGATCGACCCCATAGGTGTTTTTTGGCTCGTGAGTTTGGTGAAGAAGAGGCTCTATTTCTTCTCTTTTTCTCCTTGCTCGACTCTTTCATCGCTTGATCTGTTTGGAAGCAAGGAGTTGAATGGCTAGCTATGTTTTTTTTTTCTTTTGCTTGATCAACGCAAACTAAAGCTAAAACGGTAAAAAAAGACCCAAAAGAGCAGCTCCTCTGAAATCATCGAGTGTCGAAATTCAAAACCATTGCAGGTGTATGCACGGCAAACCGGTCCATAGATACATTGTCAATCGTTTATCAAAACTCTCGATGCTTCGAGAAGAAGTCCCTGCTGCTCTACAGCTTGCCCCAAAACCAGCCAAATTGGTTTTAGATAGCGTTGGGAAGTTTTTTTTTAACGCGAAAAAATGCTTATATCAAGGATTTGTCCGTGAGTCAGGAAATGCAAGCTAACCTTTTGCTGTTGGGATCTTTCCTTCTGATGATGGGCTGTGAAAGTGGAATTGAAATCGAGTCCAATGTAAAGGTAGAAGCGGAGTATAGAGCTGTTGCATGGCGAAAGTGATTGAATAACGAGGGTGGTTTGTGCCAAGCCAGTGCAGCTGATGCAAGGGTCTTGCTGCTTTACGTTGCTTGTTTTGGGATTCCCAAAGTGTTCTCCAGTTATGATTTGGGGATATTGTTTAAGTTGAGTGATCTCAGAGGCATCTCGGATGCGAAAGGCCTCTCCTTGGCTTTCTGGGAAAATACCAGGTATTTACATCTCGGTTCCATTCATTATATGAATTTCCTTATATATATATATATGATTGTCTTGGATTCTATCAATGTCATTATGATTATGAAGTGTAATTGTTCTTATGTAGTAATAGAGAAGATGCACGTTTGAGAAGGTTTGATCCTCCTCTAAGTCTTGCATGGGGTTTATATATTTAGTTATTTACCTTAGTGTATGCGGGTGTCTATATAGGGTCATGATTGTTATTCGTAAGAAATGTTGGAAGCGTAAATGGGCTCTCGGTAATTTATAACTCGAACTTTTATTCATACGAAATAAAATATTTTACAACGACACTACCTCAATATTACCTCAATATTACAATACTATAATACTAGCTACGGCTAGTTTACAAACTCACCAATAGCTTTTCTAAGCGCTCTCTCTCTTTTCTCTCTAATTTTTTCTCTCACTCGTATATTTTCTTTTCCTCACTTCTCACTCTTTTCCTCACTTGTATATATTGCATATAACTTCCATACATTACATATATATAGTTGTAATAAACCAACATGAAATTGCTTCTAGATTACGTATTATGTAATCGGTTGCCAAATCAATTTGCTACTACCATACACGTTGATAAGCTTCCTTGCCGTGATAAAATTCTATGCCCATTTTCTTTTAATTGCTGCCACGTCTATCTTTGAAAAAACTTTGCATGTGATACTGCCAAATTTGTTGCTGCCGACACTTTGATTTGTTTTCCACATTGCCACGTTGCCTTCCATCTTTAATTTGCTCCACATAATTCCAAAAGAGTTTGACTTCCAATACTCCCCCTCAAACTCGACTTTCCATTCCGAGCTTTTCTTTGAGTCGGTTGAATATATCTGATCTCAATGGTTTTTTAAAAATATCTGCTAGTTGATCTTCAGTTATGTAGTAAATTAGCTCCACATTTTTATTCTTCACCTGCTCTAGTATAAAGTGATACTTTATATCAATATGCTTGCCTCGGCTATGGGAGACTGAATTCTTGGCTAGGGAAATTGTAGACTTGTTGTCGACATAGATTGTAATTGGTTCTTCTTGTGCCAAATTTAGCTCGTTCAAAATATTCTTTAACCACATTGCTTGGCAAGTGCACACTGCTGCGGCTATGTATTCTGCTTCACATGTTGAAAGAGCTACCGTTTGTTGCTTCTTTGATGACCATGAAAATACTGCAGATCCGATATGAAATAGATATCCAGTTGTGCTTTTCCGATCGTCTAAGTCTCCCCCATAATCACTATCAGAATAACCAACCAGCTTCGAATTTTCTGAATGCGTGTAGAACAAACCATGACCTGTTGTACCTTTGACATATCTGAGGATTCTTTTTGCTGCACTCCAATGATCTTGTTTCGAATTCTCCATGAATCTTCTTACCAATCCCACAACGTATGTTATGTTTGGTCGTGTGATAGTCAAATACCTTAGACTTCCAACGATGCTTTTAAACAACGTCGGATTCACTTGCTCTCTTGTTGAATTCACACTTAATTTGACTCATGGTTCTGCTGGAGTGGCTACCGGCTTGCAATTTTCCATTCAGAATTTTCTTAAAATTTCTTCTGCATACTTCTTTTGTGATATAAATATTCTTTCTTGCATTTGCTTCACTTCAACGCCAAGAAAGTATGACATTTCTCCAATATCTGTCATTTCAAATTCTTTAGTCATAGCTTTCTTAAAATCATTGAACATACCTGGATTATTTCCTGTGAAAATCATGTCGTCCACATATAAACACATGATCATGATATCACCATCTTCATTTTTCTTTGTGTATAAAACATGCTCGTATGGACTCTTCATGAACCCATTTCTCTGGAAATATTCATCAATTCTCATGTTCTATGCTCTAGGGGCTTGCTTCAGACCATATAGTGCTTTCTTCAATCGATAAATTTTATCTTCATGTATTTTTTTAATGTATTCAAGTGGTTGCTCAATATAAACTTCTTCTTCTAGGTAGCCATTTAGAAATGCTGACTTCACATCCATCTGGTAAATTTTCCATCCTTTTTGTGCTGCAACTACTGTGAGAAGTCTGATGGTCTTGATCCTTGCTACTGGAGCAAATACTTCATCATAGTCTACTCCTTGTCTTTGCTTATAGCCTTTGACAACTTGCCTCGCTTTGTGCTTCTCGACCTTTCCTTCTTTATTGGTATTTATCTTGTAAACCCATTTTACTCCAATTGGGTTATGGACTTCTGGTTGTCTTGTTAGCTCCCATGTATCATTTCTTTCTATTGATGCAATTTCTTCATCCATTGTATTCCTCCATTTGTCATCTTCAACCGCTTCTTCGTATGTTATTGGATCACTATTCACAAGTAAGCATAAAAGTGAAACATTATTTAGTTTATAATCATTGTACCTTTCTGCATTGTTCTCTCTCTTGTGGATCTTCGAAGTTCTGTGGAAGGTGCTTCAGGATCTTCTATTATGTTACTGGCATCGCTACTGCTGCTTGACGACGATGGTACATTTTGTTGAGGACCTTGATCATCAGCTTGATTGATAAGATCGTCATCTTTAAAAAATAGTCCTTCAACTTTCTTTTCCTCTTTGCTCCATCTCCAATAGTCTGCTTCATCGAACTCGACATCTCTTGAAATTATTATCTTCTTTGTAAGAGGATTATATAATCTGTAAGCTTTTCTCCTTTTATCATAGCCAATGAAAATACATTTTTCTTCTCTGTCATCAAGCTTCTTTCTGGTCTGTTCAGGAACGTGGGCATATGCGATGCATCAAAAAATCTTGAGGTGTCCAACTCCTGGTTTCTGTCCATTCCATGCTTCGTTTGGCGTCATATACTTCAAGCTTTTTGTTGGACATCGGTTCAATAGGTAAACTGCACATCGAACTGCTTCAGCCCAGAAATTTCTCGGTAGTTGCTTGTCTTTTATCATGCTTCTCGCCATATCCAGGATTGTACGGTTCTTTCTTTCTGCAACTCCATTTTGTTGTGGCGTGTATCTGGATGTCAGCTGATGGATGATGCCATGTTCCTTGCAAAATTCTTCAAATAACTTTGATGTATATTCGCCTCCTCTATCTGATCTGAGTATCTTCAAATATTGACCGCTTTGTTTTTTCGCCATTGCTTTAAATTATTTCAATTTTTCCACCGTTTCTGACTTTTCTTTCAAGATATAAATCCAACATTTTCTACTAAAATCATCATTGAAAGTTAGGTAGTACCTGTTACCGCCAAGCGATGGTATGTCAAAAAGACCGACTATATCTGTGTGTACTATCTCCAGCGGTCTTCAGGCACGCCAGAATCTACCAACTTCAAAGCTTTGTTTATGTTGCTTTCCTTTGATGCAAGCCCCACATAATTGATTTGGAGGGTTGATCTCCGGTAGTCCTTTCACCATGTTTGTTTTTTATAACATCTTTAAACCAGAAAATCCATGATGTCCATATCTTATATGCCACAGTCATGAATCATCTTTGATCGCGGTCTTCATGCACTTGACTTCTCCCGACTCGATATCAATTGTAAAGAGACGATTTCGAGTCATAGCAGCTTGGGCTATCAATTATCCTTCTTTATTTTTGATGGCAATCGAGCGATTCTTCATCTGCACTTCATATCCTTTTTCCAGGAGTTGACAAATACTGATGATATTACTTTTCAAAGCAGGTACATAATAAACATCTGAAATGTATTTCTTTTCTTCATTTCTCTGAGTAATTATGACTTCGCCTTTTTCTTTTATTTCTGCGTGCGAGTTATCTCCGAACGTTACTCGCCCATGGACTGTTTCATCTAATTTCACAAACAGATCCCTTTGACCACACATATGGTTGCTGGCACAATTATCAATATACCAAATATTTTTCTTGAATTCTTCATTTCCTTTATAAGTTAGGAAAACGTGAGATTTTTCAATTTTTTCTTCTTCAGCTGCTGCTACGTTATTTCTTTCTTCTTGTTTAGGAGCAAATCTACAGTCATAACAACAATGACCATACTTATTGCAATTATAACATTGTACCTGGAATTTATTTCCTTGTTGATATATGTCCCTACCTCGGCCTCTGAATCCTCGTCCATGACCTGATGTTGGAATATTTTCACTCATTTGATCGGGGTCATATGATCGACCACCACGTCCACGAGTTCCTCGTCCTCCTCTGTGTCTACCACGATAACCTCCACGATTTTCTCGTCCTCGTGTGTAGCTGCTGCTAGCTTCTCCTTCGTTGACATTCATCTTGCTTTGTAGAGCTTGCTCTAGATTTTCTGAATCTTCATTTTGTTTCATTTTCTGCTCATGGGCTTGAAGTGAAACCACAAGCTCATCAATCGAAATTTGAGATAAATATTTTGATTCTTCGATTGCCACAACCACGTAATCGAATTTTTTTGTTAATGACCACAAAAGTTTTTCCATCACTCTAACATCGTCGAGTGATTCACCATTTATTTTCATTTCATTTACAACTGCTTTCACACGACTAATATAATCATCGATGGTTTCTGTATTTTTATTTTTAACATCTCAAACTCAGCTCGAAGAGTTTGTAAGCGTACATTTTTTTCTTTTTCGACCTTGTATAGATTCTTCGCATCAGAAATTTTTTCAAAGGTAGATTTGTCTACTCCTTGAAAAATAAAGAACGCTCTTTTATCTTTTTTCCGAGATTCCTTCAATATCTTCTTTTCTTCATTGGCCAGGGCTGCTTCTGCTGCTGCATTTTTAGGTTCGGTGTAACCATCCTCGATGATATCCCAACAATCTTGGGAGCCTAGTAACGCCTTCATTTGAATGCTACAATTTTCGTAATTCGTCTTTGTCAATCTCGAGATTTGTGGTTGAATCATGTTGGCCATCTTCTCCACCACGTTGAACTCGAACCAAGTTCTGAGGTCACTTGTTGGAAGTGTAGATGAGCTCTCTCTCGGTATTTTATAACTCAGACTTTTATTTATACGAAACAAAATATTTTATAACGACACTACCTCAATATTACAATACTGTAATACTAACTATGACTAGTTTACAAACTCACCAATAGCTTTGCTAAGCGCTCTCTCTTTTTTCTCTCTAACTTTCTCTCACTCGTAGATTTTCTTTTCCTCACTTCTCACTCTTTTCTTCACTTGTATATATTGCATATAACTTCCATACATTACACATATATAGTTGTAATAAACCGACATGAAATTGCTTCTAGATTACGTATTTTGTAATCGGTTGCCAACTCAATTTGCTACTACCGTACACGTTGATAAGTTTCCTTGCCGTGATAAAATTCTATGTCCATTTTCTTTTAATTGCTGCCACGTCTATCTTTGAAAAAACTTTGCATGTGATACTGCCAAATTTGTTGCTGCCGACACTTTGATTTGTTTTCCACATTGCCACGTTGCCTTCCATCTTTAATTTGCTCCACATAATTCCAGAAGAGTTTGACTTCCAACAAGAAAGCATGACACTGAGATTTTGCCCTAGCGGATGTCATTGGCCTGCCAATAGTCCTATCAAAGGATTGTAGCCAACCAGAGGATAAGAATCTCCAGGGGCCTCAATTAGTGGAGAAATTCCTTCGGAAGCTTCAATAGTTCCAATAGACGAGGTTCTGAAACTCCGGAGGAATATCTCTGGATATATAACAATATTAGAATCTATTATTAAGATGCCTGAACTCGGCTCGCTTCATAGCGCTCTAGCATGGCTTGAGAATGACCGAATCAGATTCAAGTTTTTTTTTTTCAAGTCGAACTTGAATAGATTACGAGCACAAGTGTCTCCTTTACACTACTAGTCTAGATGCCCGCAAATTGATTTCCGGGACTAAAGGGTCAGGGAATTTGAAGTTCCCGTAATTTTTATTCTTCCTCGAAATTCCGTATCCTAGTTTTAAATGCTAACTATCCTTTTCATAATAAATACAGTCGTTTTCTTTTTGGTTAAGTTCAGTTTAGGAAAGATCATAACGCTATTAATTTTATAAGCTCAACAAATGAATTAAGAATTATATTGCTGCCATTGTAAGTTGTAAGTTGTAACTACAGATTGGGAAATCAATTTGGGTCGTTCACTTACCATGTAACCTTACAGCCATGCATCTCGCCGCAAAAGTAGAATGCATTAGAGATGAAGCATAGCCTTTCCTGGTGTTCTATAGAACCTGTTTTTGTCTGTTTACCGGCTCTGAGTTACCCTTCGAATTTGCTATATTGCTTGCTTCCTGGAGATAAGTATTATCGTCTTTCTTATTCCGATCTCCTTGACTTTAGGAGAGTTCCATGAGATCGAGGGAGGCACATGCTTGTGTACCTAATAGCAGTTTCTAGTAGGTAGCTGCATTATAGTCTTTAGGAAATTAGAAAAAAGAGACACAAAGTCTGTAATAAACCCTTCAAAAAGGTTGTTTCTGCCTCGCCTCTGTAAGCGTACATAACAAAAAAAAATTCCACAGAAATCACATATCTTTTATTGAAGTACCAAATATGCTTGCATCTGACTTACATTAATATTTTATTATGGGTAGAGGGTCTTCATTGTTGTAATTCTTGAGACTAATGTAAGACACTTTTGTCTGCTACAGATATCATAGATAGTATGGTGGAGAATGGAATGCATTCTAATCTTTGGGCTTGAGGATAAATTCTCCCCCAAGACAATTTTGACTTCATTCTTGCAAGATCCTATTGAAGCATTCAAGAAGGAAAAACGGGAAGCACATAACTCATCCGAGTTGCTGGTATGATCCCTTTTAATCTCTTGTCAGTTGTCACATAAACGATCTTACCTGTTTTCTCATCCTTCAACGTTGTATTTATTGTGTTATGGCCTTTTGCAGAGAAAGGGTAATGAAAAGCTATTAGGTATTCTAAAATCGATAGTCCATTATTTTGAAGATCGTGGTATTGATCCAACGGACCTTCTTGGTTCATACCTTGTCAAAGAGAAGATAGTGAAGTTGGAAGAAGAAATTGCTGCTGAGCTAGATAAGACGATTGCGAAGAAAAACGAGAAGCCGAAGAGAAAACTAGATGGAATGGGATTATCAAGTACGGTTAGGAGCGAAGAAATGAAGCGTTAACGGATTGAAACCAAAGGGTCCCCTTCACCAAAATCTCATGTAAATCAGTTGCATGTGCAACCGGCTGTTATTATGACCGAAGGCAATGGTATAACGAGCCGAGTCGAACTCGAGTATTGCTGAGCTCGACTCAAACTCGAAAAATTTAAAATTAAGCTCGACTCCAAAACTCGTGAGCTAAACATTATCAAGCTCAGCTCGAACTTGAAATATAATATTGAAACTTGACTCGAACTCGAAAAGGCTCAAACTCAAAAAAAATTCAGGAACTCGATTGAAGCTCGAGACTCGGGCTCGATTCAAACTCGAACTCAAACTCGAATTTGAACTAGCAAAAATCTTATATTACATTTAAAAATATATTTTTAAAATTTTATAATTATCAATAATGTATTTTATATTATATTTATACTTTTTTTTTTTGAATCTTTTTAATTTTGAATAGAATTCTACGTCCTTGTGACATAATTTTTTCTGTTCTTGTTGCACTGTCCTCATGATTGTTTGTACATTTTTCGCATACCTCTACGGTCATTTTGATTTTCGCACAAAAACCAATATGACGTATATATTTGATTGGTTAGTCGATGGTCACGTATAGGTTTTAATATTGGTTGTAATTTTCATTAAAAGATTTTAATTTTCTTCTTATCTTTAATTTTAATTTTTATATAAATATATACTGACTCTAATCTCTAATTTTTTTTCTATATTTTAATGCATTGTAATTCTTCTATGGTTAATAAAAATTCAATTGTCATTGTAAAAAAAAGGTGAAATATTTTTTTTTCATTATTTTCCTAAAAAAAGGTTAGGAGATAATGCTGACCTAGACCTGAATATAGTGTTCAGGCCTCTTTTTGAGCAGAACACGAAAAGTCAGAAGTACCCTCAAGGTTTTGTAGTAAATACCAAATTTAACCTTCTTCCGCCAATATCATCTCATAATCATCCATGGAAGTCAGAAAATAATATGATCGAAGGCAGGGGCCGCCGAATCTCAGCCTCACCATTGTTTTCTTTCGTTCCGTTTAATTCTATTTAAAACCCTAATTTGATAAGTTCCACTCTCAGCTCTCAATAGAGAGAGATAGGTAATGGAGCAACACGAAGAGCAAGAACACGAGGTGTATGGGGGGAGATTCCCGATGAGGAAGGAGAGATGGACGCCGGCGTGGATATGTCTGGTGGAACCGAAGATTACCGAGGCAATGACCGTGATCTTCAACGTGATCCTAATTCCAACTCCAAGGTTGTCCTCATCTTTATTCAATCCAAATTGAAAGGATTTGGAGGACGTGAAAAAAGAGATTGTGCGTTTAGTTTACGGAACATAAGATTATTAGTGAGAATAGAATTATCGGTGAGAATAAGATTATTGAGAATATTTTATTTTGTGTTTGATTGGTTTAGCAGGAATATAACATTACAGTGTTTGATTAAAGAAATAAAAGATTATTAGAATATATATATTTTACCAAACTATTCTTATTATATATTTATTTTTTAACAAGTTGAATTTTATTATAATTAATTTATATATTTTTTTAAAAAAGTTTAAATTCATAAAATTTATATAATTTTTTTTAGAAAATTAAAAAGATAAATAGGTTTAATGAAATGGTAAAATTTTATTTTAACCACTGAATTTCATATAAATTTTTAATTATAGATTTTTTTGTAAATCTAAAATAGTTTAAGGATAAATTTATAATTTAACATTTGTAGAATTTTTATTATTCATCGACAGAATAAAGATATTTTTGAAGAAAAAAATTTAAGATCATTTTAGCCCAAAACGTCGGTAATCCAATAATACCGAAGAGAATAGGGTAATTACATTCCCATTAATATACCCCCAAAATACTACTGTTGGTAATAAAAGATTATCGAGGGCTGGGAATGTTGGTCAACCAAACATGGGAATAAGATTTCATTTCCTCGGTAATCTCAGATTACCTTAACCAACCCTCTTACGGTGCGTTTGGTTCACGGAATATAAGATTATCAGTGGGAATATGATTACCGGCGAGAATAAAATTACTGGAATGTTGTATTTTGTGTTTGGTTGGTTTATGTTGAAATTGGAAAATACTAGAATTGGATAATATCTCTCATGTATTAGAATGAATATAATACAACTATATATACAATTTTAATCTAACTAACTAACTGACAATTAGTTATAATTAAAACAGAAAATATCAAACTTAACTTCTAACACTCCCCCTCAAGTTGGTGGGTAGAATATATCTTTTACACCCAAATTAGATACAAGATATTCATGTTGTTGTACACCTAGAGCTTTAGTAAATATATCTGCTAATTGCTCTGAAGAAGACACAAATTCTATCTTGATAAGCCCTTCTTGTATTTTCTCTCTTACAAAGTGACAGTTAATCTCTATATGCTTTGTGCGCTCATGATAAACTGGATTTGTGTAATCTGAAGAGCAGCCTTGTTATCACAATATAGCTTGATCGGATATTTTCTTTCCAACCCAAGCTCATTGGCTAAACCATTTAACCAATTCAATTCTGCTGATGTAACAGCCATGCTTCTATATTCTGCTTCAGTAGATGATCTGGCTATGATATTTTGCTTATTAGATTTCCATGAAATCAGTGAATTTCCAAACTTGATGCAAAAACCATAGACAGACCTTCTTGTGATAGGACACGCAGCCCAATCTGAATCACAGTATGCTTCAAGTTCACTACTGTTGTTCATACCCATCAATATCCCTTGACCTGGATTCTTTTTAATGTACCTCACTATTCTCAAAGCATAAAGCAAATGAGATTCCTTAGGCTGTTGCATAAATTGGCTCAAGTGATGTACAGTAAAGGTTATATCAGGTCTGGTATGTGTGAGTTATATGAGTCTTCCAAAAAGCCTCTGATAAACACTCTTATCAGCTAAAAATTCATCAACTTCTTTATTCCCTATTGTGCATAGCTTATCATATTATGTAGTAGTAAGCCTAATGTTCTGTTCAAGGGGTGTTTTTGCTGGTTTTGAACCACTCACTCCTATTTCCTCAATCAACTCAAGAGCATATTTGCGCTGATTAACTAAAATCCCTTCTTTTGATCTCATAATCAAAAAATACTTCAGTTCACCAAGATCTTTCATTTTAAACTTCTTGTTCAAAAGATTCTTCAAATCATCAATCAAACAATTATCATTGCTAGTGATCAACAAATCATCAACATAAATCAACAAAACTACAATCTTCTTATCCTTTCTCATTGTGAACAAAGAATAATCAAACGTAATTTGTTCATAACCAACCCCTAAAAGAGCCTCAATTAACTTCAAATTCCACTGCCTAGATGCTTGTTTCAAACCATAAAGGGATTTTTGTAGTCTACATACCATATTCTCCCCCTGACTGCAAAAACCAGGAAGAAGTTCCATATACACTTCCTCAGACAAATCTCCTTGCAAAAAAGCATTATACACATCAAGCTGAAACATAGGCCAATCAAATATAGAAGTAATGGCAAGGAAAAAACGAGCAGTGACCAATTTAACCGCTGGTGAGAAGGTATCCACGTAATCTACACCCTCTTTCTGACTATAGCCTTTGGCCACCAATCGGGCCTTAAATCTTTCTATAGTACCAGGAGCATTGTATTTAATCCTATAAACTCATTTGCAACCAATAGGAACTTTTCCATAAGGCAAGGATACAACTGACCAAGTTTTATTTATTTCAAGGGCAAGAATTTCATCTTTCATAGCCTGTACCCATTCTGGATGTTGAATTTCCTCATTATAGGATGTAGGTTCAACCGATTGTGAAATAGAAGAAACAAAAGATTATGTACCAAATGGAAGATGCTTATAGGAAATAAAATCTGAAATGGGATAATTGGAAGTAGAAACAGAATTACAAATAAAATCAGTCAACCATTGAGGTTGTTTAGGAACCCTAGTAGATTTCCTAACCAAGACTGGAGCTACTGGACCTATAGGAGTTTCTAGCTGTTGTGATAATTGCCTAGATTTAGAACTGGAAGGAGAAATAGTAGGAATAAGTTGTTGCCCAAAAGAAAGGTCTAAAAATTCAGAATCAGGAACAAAAGGAGTAGAAGAAAAGAAAGAATCACTCTGAACAGGAAAGTGAAAAGGAAATACCTGTTCATGAAAAATAACATCCCTATTGACAAAAAATTTCTTAGAGGTAAGATCAAACAAGAGATAGCCCTTTTGAGTGTTAGAATATCCCATGAAAACAGAAGGTAAAGCTCTAGGAGCAAACTTATCAGTTTGTTTAGGAACAGTGGCATAACATAAACAACCAAAAACTTTCAGAATAGACATATCAGGAGGTTTGTGATAAAGAATTTCATAAGGTGTTTTTCATTGCAAAACAGAAGAAGGAAGTCTGTTTATAAGGAAACAAGTTGTCAACACACATTCACCCCAGAATTTAATAGGCACTTTTAAATGAAAACGTAAATCCCTAGCCACTTCTAAAAGATGTCTATGTTTTCTTTCGGCAACTCCATTTTGTTGTGGGGTTTGAACACAAGAACTTTGATGTAAAATACCAAGAGAAGAGAAAAAAAGAGAACAATAAGAATTGAAAAATTCTGTACCATTGTCACTTCTAACTATTTTAGTAACAGAAGCAAATTGAGTGGAGGTAAATGAGAGAAACTGTTTGACAAACAAAATAACATCGTTTTTAAACCTTAAGAGATAAACCCAAGTCATTCTAGTGCAATCATCAACAATAGTCAAGAAATACCTATGACCACTATGAGTAGATATCCTATAAGGACCCCATAAATCTATATGAATTAATTTAAAAGGTTTTATTGACCTAGTAGTACTGAGAGGAAATGGTAATCTGGTCTTTTTTGCTAAAGGACACACACTACAAGTATGAATAGACTTTAAATCAAATTTATCAGAAACATAATAGGATAATTTTTTCATAACAGAAGCAGAAGCATGCCCAAATCTAGCATGACAAAGACTAGTTTTATTGAAATCAGAACCAACAGGTCCATGATGAACACAAGAATTAACCCCAGAACCAATCAAAGAATTAGAAGTCAAACCAGTAGCTCCTTTAGTAGACTAAAAATATAAAGGCCATTAAGCCTTCTACCAATCCCCTTGATCATGCCACTGTAAGGATCCTGCAAGATACAAATGTCAGGATGAAATGAAAGAAATATAGGCATGATCTTTGACAAGCCGAGAAACAGAAAGTAAATTGTGAGCAAAATTGGGAACAAACAAAACATTAGACAAAACCAGATCAGATGTTAACCTATGAGATCCTATATGAGACACAAGTTCAGTTTGACCATTAGGAAGATGAACATAACGATGGGCAGAACATAAAATGGGAAATTGCAAACCCTTGAAATCAGACAAAATGTGGTCAGTAGCACCAGTATCAACTATCCAACGAACACAAGCATTATTGGAAGCATGTAAATTACGAGCAGCAGTACCTACAAGATTCACACTGGAATCTATGGTTGAGCTTTTATTCAACAGATGCAATATCTGATTGTATTGCTCAGAAGTAAAGGTCGGAACAACCGAGACAGGAGAGAAAACCGTCAAAGCATTCTCAGTATCTCCATCCACAGTGTTTATGAATTAGCTGTCATGGAAACTGGAGGAGGCTTCTTTCTGTTGAACTTAAAGTCTGGTGGAAAACCAATGAGGTGATAACACCGATCACGGTTGTGTCCCTTGACCTTACAGTATTCACAGGTCCCATTGAAATGCCTACGTTCATTCCCTTTGGAGCTGGTCGTGAACATAACAGAAGCTTCAAGAGATGTAGCAGACAACTGGATTCAGTGTAATTCCTTCTGAGTTATCATGGAACACGCCTGATTGACGGTAGGAAGGGGCTTCATGATAAGGATCTGACTCCGAATTGCATAGTAGGTTTTATTGAGGCCCATCAGAGATTGAAAAAGACGTTGAGCCATGTGCGCTGAATTTTGTTGTGCAGCGTCACAATAGCAAGAAGTGAAGGGGACAAGAGCAGTGTACTCATCCCAAAAGAGCTTGAGACGAGTGAAGTAAACGGATACAGACGAGTCACCTTGAACGAGGGTAGCAATCGATCGATGTAACTAAAAAACTCTAGAACCATCGATCTTATCAAAGCGCTCCTTAAGGTCATTCCAAACAGATTCTACGGTCGAGGCAAAAATGATGCCAGCAGAAAGATCGTGGCTAATAGAATTTATGATCCATGAGAGTACAAGAGCGTTGCAACGCTCCCATTGAGACTGCATCAAATCATCATAATCATCTCGTCAACAACTTCCATTGATAAAGCCAAGCTTGTTCTTGGCCAGAAGAGCGATACGCATGGAACGGCTCCAGAGACTATAGTTTTCAACGCCAGTGAGTTGAAGGGACACCAATTGAACACCAGGTGTATCAAAAGGATGCAAGAAGAGTGGGTGATTTGGATCGACTTGATCGACATAAACCTTAAGAAAAAATAATTTGGGGAAAGAAACGAGAGGATAATGCTGTTGGAATGGAAATGAGGTTGCTGCTGAAGGGAGACGGGCCAGAATGTTTTAGTGAGGAATGGGCCAAGCAGAGAACCCTGGAAGGAACAACCTGGAAACTGATACCATGTTGAAATTGGAAAATACTAGAATTAGATAATACCTCTCATGTATTAGAATGAATATAATTAAAGTATATATACATTTTTAATCTAACTAACTGACAATTAGTTACAATTAAAACAGAAAATAACAAACTTAACTTCTAACAGTTTAGTAGGAATGTAAAATTACAATGTTTGGTTAAAGGAATAAAAGATTATTAGAATGTATATTTTACCAAATTGTCCTTATTATATATTTATTTTTTAAACAAGTTGAATTCTACTATAATATTACTATAATTAATTTATATTTTTTTAAAAAAATTAAATTCATAAAATTTATATAATTTTTTTTTACAAAATTGAAAAGATAAATATGTTTAATGAAAGGGTAAAATTTTATTTTAACCCATGAACTTCATATAAAATTTTAATTATAGATTTTTTTGTAAATCTAAAATAGTTTAAGGATAAATTTGTAATTTAACATTCGTAGAATTTTTATTATTCAACGACAGAAAAATGATATTTTTGAAGAAAAATATTTAAGGATATTTTAGTCCAAAACGCCGGTAATCCAATAATACCTAAAGAAAGAAGGTAATCACATTTTCGTTAGTATACCTCCAAAATACTACTGTTGGTAATAAAAGATTATCGGAGGTTGAGAATATTGGCCAACCAAACAGGAGAATGAAATTTCATTCCCCTGTAATCTCAGATTACCTGAACCAAAAAGGTGATTGAGGGTGAGGTTGGAGCTTTACGTGAAATGCAAGCTAAAGTCAGGAAGGATATGGGCACCATCCAAGGTTTTTTTTTAATTATTTGTATTTGATCGGAGTTTTTGTTTGGCTATTTTTTTTATTTGGACAATTTTGATTTCAATTTGGATTTAATTATTTTAAATTAAGAAAGAAACTTTTTTGGAAAAGAAATTGAATTTAGGATCCGTTTGTTTCACGTAAAACGTTTTTCGGAAAATGTTTTCTTCATTTTCTAGTGTATGGTTGGAGGAAAACTGGTTGGTTAACGTAAAATATTTTCTTGGTCAACAGAATTTCCTTTATGTTTTCTGGAAAATGACTTACGGTATGATTTTCTATAAGTCATTTTCCGAACTTTTCACTTCAAATAATAAATACTCAAAATAATTTTATTTTATGAATTTAATATTAATAAAATATTTTAATATCATTTTAAACAAAATATTAATTACTAAAATATTTAAAATATATTTATTAATATTTCTAATAATATAATATTATATTTTTAATATTATAATAAAATAATCAATTATATTATAATAATATAAGATATAATATTTTTATTTTAATAATATATAATAAATTATTAATAATTAATAATATTATTTATATATTTAATATTAATATAATAATATAATAATATTTTAATAAAGATATATAAAATATACTAATTAATATTTTTAAAATATAATATAACACTATTACTTTAATAAATAATTAATATAATTTATACTATTTTTATTTCAATAAATTATATCAATATTAATATTTTTATTAATAAATAAAAATAATATTTTAATAATAAATAAATTATTTTAATATTTTAAAAATAATAATATTATGTTTTATGATAAATAATATTATTATTTATTGTATTTAATATTTATAATAAATAATTTTAAAAAAAATCATCAACTAGTGGGAAAAAATTTAAAAAACATTTTCCAAACATAGTAAAATGTTTTCTAGAAAATATTTTTCAGAAAATATAATTCATTTTACAAAAAAATATTTTTCATAAAAAGTTTTCAGTAAAACAAACTTACCCTTACTTTATTATCGATTTGAATATTCATTTACCAATTATGGAATATTTTTTGTGAATCATATTTCTGGGAAGCTGATTTGGTTTTACTTTCTCTTCCTGGATGGATATGAAGATTCAACAAGTACTTCTGCAACCCAAGCCGAAAAGGAGGAAGCTGATTCCCGCTCGATTTATGTTGGGTAATGTGAGGTTTATCAACCCTTTCCAATGCCCTTTATTAACGTTCTTTATATGTTTATTTGGCTAGATTGATGCTTACATTGTGTATAGTCGAGTTTATATCTAGATGATACTAAGAGTTCTACCAATTTGTGCCTTTCAACCTAAATCTGATATGCTTGTGCATATTGAGTGGCTTGAAAATGCCTTTTTATGCTATACTTCTTTGACTCTTCATTTGTTTTGAAATACTTGTGTCTGAGTGGCCTACTCATGGACATGGTTTTAAAAAACGGTCCGCGACCGCGATATAGCGGTTTCGTCGCCTTCCGAGTTACCCACGACGGCCGCAATAGCGCCCGCGACGGCCGTAATCACGGTAAATCCAAAATAACCGAAAACGCGATCGCGACTGCGATTTGAAACCCTGCTCATGGATATGGGGATATGGCTTCTAAGGATCCTCCAAATACATGGAAAACCTAGAAGAAAAAAACTAATCATACCCATGTCAAACACATATCCTTATCTAATAGTCGCATGCGAGTCTCAATCACATTGTTGTTATGAGCATCCTCATGGACAATAAATGACATATTTTAAACAAGCTTAACCCATAAGAACTTATCAATTATTATGTGGAAATACACTCTTTATTATGTATATGATAAGAAGAGTTTTACCAGTTTGATCCTTGCAACCTAATTCTGATTTATGCTTGTGCATATTGAGTGGCTTGAAAATACCTTTTTATGCTATACTTTTTCGACTCTTCATTTTTTGTGAAGTACCTGTATCTAATAAGCTGCCGACACGTGAATATATGACCTCCAAGGGTCCTCCAAATACATGAAAACCTAGAAGAATCTAATCATACTCATGTCAGACACACATCCTTATATGATAGTTCTATGCTAGTCTTAATTATATAGTTGTTACGTGCATCTTCATTGTTGAGTGAATGATGTAAGCTCACGTGAATGAAGAGTGTGGTTGTGTAATGCCATGCATGTCATACATGGGAGCAGGATTGTAGCTGATGGATATAGCTTGCATGCCTGTCAAGTCTGTTAGGAAACTATTCTAGAAGTTGTTAGTTTGTTCAAGTTTGTTATGAATTTACTATAAGTAATTAGCTTAGGTGATGTATAAATCAAGCTTAATGAAAATACTTCTGATATTCTGTTTGATTCAAGCTTTGTTTTCTGCAATACTCAACATGGTATCATTCGCCAAACGGTCCTGACTTTGTTTTTTATTCCGCTGTATGGAGTTGTGGCGAACGAAAATGCAAAGGAGAAGATCTCGAAGATCGCCAATGGCATCTCCTGCGCCAGAGGAAACCCAGTCTCCTCCTCATGGCCAGGACAAGTTTGTCCAGGTCGAAGGCAGTTTCGCTTGTGCCCTTGATCTGGTTAAACATATTAGAGCTAAATATAGTGACTACTTTGGCATAACGTTTTCGGTTATCCAGAGGCTCATCCCTATGCTATAAGAGTTAACGGTGTAGCAACACCAAAAGCTCATCAGAACGATCTTGTTTACTTGAAGAGAAAGGTTGATGCATGAGCTGATCTGATTGTTACTCAACTGTTTTATGATGAGATTACTGTTGCCTTAGAGCCTATCAAGGATAACGATGAAGCTATCAAAGCCTATGGGATTCACCTTGGAATAGAAATGTGCGGAAAAATTTTAGCTAATGGGGTTAAGACGTTACACCTTTACACGTTAAACATGGAGCAGGATCACATTTTGAAAGCTAATGGTATGGTCAAATGTTAAGAGTTTTTTGAGTAGTTTGTTTACATTTAGAGTTTGCCGGGAGTTTAATTTCTTGTTGTCATTGGAAACAAATTTGTAATAAGTATGATAATATAGTCCTTTAAAAAAAATGTCAAGGAATCTTGTATAAGAGGATGAAGAAGGAAGAAATGAAGGTGAATAAGAAGAACGAAAGAATGCATCGTACTTCCGATTCAAGTCGAACGGAAGGAAGCATCGGCACTTCCGATTCAAGTCGAACGGAGGGAAGCATCGGCACTTCCGATTCAAGTTGAACGGAGGGAAGCATCGACACTTCCGATTCAAGTCGAACGGAAGGAAACATCAGCACTTCCGATTCAAGTTGAACAGAAGGATGTATCGCACTTTCGATTCGAGTGTTCATCTTTTCATCAAGAAGGTTGAGAAAGTAGGGAGAATGTTGAGTGAATGATGTAAGCTCACGTGAATGAAGAGTGTGCTTGTGTAATGCCATGCATGTCATACATGGGAGCAGGATTGTAGCTGATGGATATAGCTTGCATACCTGTCAAGTCTGTTAGGAAACTATTCTAGAAGTTGTTGGTTTGTTAAAGTTTGTTATAAATTTACTATAAGTAATTAGCTTAGGTGATGTATAATTCAAGTTTAATGAAAATACTTCTGATATTCTGTTTGATTCAAGCTTTGTTTTCTGCAATACTCAATATTCATGGACAATAAATGACATGTTGGTTGTTATTTAAGCTTGACCCATAAGAAATTATGAGGAAACACTCTTTGTTATGTTGTTTCATTTTGTCCGGTTTCTTTAGGTAACTTCTAGATTGTTGAGGTGTACAATTAAAATGGTCTCGATGTAATGTAGTGGAACTCAATGTGGGCCAATCCTTTGTTTCCTTTTATATCTTTGTAAAAACAGGTAGACTACACATGTACACCCGAGGAAGTTCAAAAGCATTTCCAATCCTGCGGAACGGCCAACAGAGTGACAATTTTGACAGACAAGTTTGGTCAACCTAAAAGATTTGCCTACGTTGAATTTGTTGAAACTGATGCTGCTCAAAATGCCCTGCTTTTAAATGAATCGGAATTGCATGGTCGTCAATTGAAGGTTTATATACTTGTTTTGTTTGTGGATTATTACTTCATTAATGTGATCCGCATGATGATAAAAAGCGTGTTTGGCTTACTCACAGGTCTCTACAAAACGAACAAATGTTCCTGGAATGAAACAGTACCGAGGAAGGCAAGCCAACCCATACTTCCTCTCCCGAAGGCCTTTTATGCAGGGTCCTGTTTTCTATCCTCCATATAGCTATAGGTAAGCATGAAAACATGTTTTCGTTCTTTGGTTGTTGCATTAGTAAAAACGATAACATGACATTTGGTTTCTCTGGCTTTCTTTGGGGCCGGCATTGGATTTTCTGTAATGCTATCTGTTTCATCCGCTTTAGATGCATGGAAGTGAAAGGATTTGGTTTTTCTGCAATGCTATCTGTTTCATTCGGCTTCCCTAATATGATCTCTGCTATGCCTACAGGGTTTAAGCCTTTTTTTTCTATCTGCATTAGCTGCATGGTGTCAACTACTTTATAATCTTTTATCTGATTTTATTATCTGTTGAGACTTTAACGAATCGAACGTGATTTTTTTCCCTCTTGATAAGCTCGTTATCAAATGATTTTCAGGAGGGTTCCAAGGTTCAGGAGGCCAACAAGATACAAGCCATATTAGGATGGATCTCGCGTTGTCAAAAGTAGCAGATTCTGGGAAGGCCATTACTAATGGTTTATGATGATTGTGTCGTCGCTATGTAACACGAACGTAGAAAGTCCAACTGCAATTAGCTTGCTGAAGGCCGTCAGGCTTTTTACCCCCATCAAAATTGTGAGCTTGCTGGAGTATGACAGGATTACTTCTTAAGGTTAGGGTTTATAACCTTAAACCCTTTAAAAAACCCTAAAATTAGAAATAGTTTTAATTTGGAAAGTTTGTCCTGTAGGACGCGCTTTCCATGTGTCCTGCCACCTCAGCGCAAGTCGATCCCCACGGGACACGCCTCCTTGCCACGTACACAAGGCGCATTTGTCCAAACGAGTTTTCTTGCCTCGTAATCCGAAAGTGTTATGTTTGGTATATATTTAAATAAGACTGTTATTTTGGTGTATTATAATTAAGAGTAAATTACGTGTTTAGTATTTAAATTATAAGTTTTGATCCGTTTTAGTACTTAAACTTTAAAAAAAAATCAAAATTATTTTTAAAGTTTAGTTTTTATTTCATTTTAGTATCATTGTTCAAAATTTAACGTTAAGTTTTAAATTTTTTTGAAAGTTTAGATTCTAAAATATATCAAAATTGATAGTTTAGGTAATAAATGTGTTAAGTTTTTAGCAATTGGTACTAAAATGAAACAAAAATTAAACAATAGGTATGATTTTGAAAAAATTAAAAGTTCAAGTATTAAAACAGACTAAAATTTATAGTTTAAGTACTAAATGTATAGTTTGTCCTGTAATTAAATGGGTGATATTCGAATAAAAAACCTTGTCTCGTTAGGATAGGATTTTGAAGTCACTAATCTAATCTTTGATTTAACCATGGTATCTGATCAACTGATCAATCGTAGCTAAAGTTTGAAATTTGAATTAACCCCTCTTATCCCATTTTTTATTCGAGTTAACGTTTCAATGGCTTCCGCTAAAGAAAGTGACAACGCTTGCTGCAGCAACCAGGAATGCGATATCAAGGTGTAATATCAGCATACCCATTATTTTTATGTGACAAACGAAATTAAGTAAAAAAATGTGGTTGCAGGTATTCCCATTGTCTGTATTTCCTTGAACTTCTTCAAAATGAGAATTTCCCAAATGCAATGGCACATCCTGCCAACAAGGTTTGGCTTTATTATTATGTTACATCAATATGAAATCATGTTCACTTTTAGGATGTCTTCTCATTTTTGTACCTAAAATTTATAGGAAGTGGCACATAGGCAGCAATTCTTCTTTTGGAAGAACTATCGGAACAATCGGTTTAAGTTCATTTTGCCTAGGCCGCCTCCTGACAAATCAACGACAACGACGCTCCCTTTTAACAACAATGTCTCCCAGTGCCATATCCACCTCCTTACAAAGAGCTGTCAGGCTGCAGTTCATATCATTTCGCCAGGAAGCAACATGCGCAGGCAAAGCCAGCAAGTTATGAATGTTGTCACCTAGATGTTGAAGGCCAAAAGGATTTAAAATGGATGAAAAAGTGAAACCATCCTCACAAATGAATATGCCAACGGTTCCGAAGATAACGACCGAGACTGAATCTTCTCCGGCTAGGAAATTTGAGGACGAACGGTGGAAGAATGGGACATGGGATTTAAATATGTTTGTCAGAAATGATAGGATCGATTGCGATGGTGTGATTGTAGCAGGTGAGCTTTCAATGGAGAAATGTAATTAATATCCACACTGTTGTACATATTTCCTACTCCATAACTGCAAATTTCTATGGTTTTTATAGAAGCAGAGAGGGGAACATGCTTGGAGATGAAGCTAGTTCTAACCAAGAACCAGTCCAATTCAGAAGCTCAATCATACCCTGGTGGGCATTGTTCATGAGAACGTAACTTCCTGGTCAATGAATTAACAGGGAGTCTCGTTTGCAAAACGGGGTTGGGGTTGGTGTGATAATGTCGAGGAAATCCGAAGATTTCGATAACATGAGGAAGCTTGCAGATGAGGTTACTTGCTAACAATGGCAAGCTTCTTGGAGAGCAACTTCTCACATAAGTGGAAATTCTTTAGTCTTTTAATTTAGTTTTCTTTGCTTAGAGTGTTGGTCTCTTGCTCGCATTCATTATGCCTTTTATTCGGTTAAATTATTTGCGAGTAAATGATGATGCTATTGCTTAGTGGTGGATTTTTACAAAGTATTTAAGGAGATTATTAAAAAATAAATTTAAGAAGTTAAATTTCAGCTATAATTATATTGTAAAATTTTGAAAAAAAAAATTAAAATTAAACAAAATTAAAATAAAATTGTATCTTTAACTTATTACAAAGGTAAATGCAAATTTTCAGTTTGCCATGTTATCAAGTGAGTGGTTAGTTTTATTTATTATGATTTAAAAACTCTGTGTATGAATTAAGTGCGATTTGATTAGATATTTCAAGTTTAAGTTTATTTTTTTTTGAAAAATAAACTTTACAATAATAACAAAAATATCGATATTATTATAAAGATATAATCATAGTTAAATATTGAAAGATCAAATTGTCTAACTTAAAATTTGTAAGAGTATATTAAGTATTTAAAAATTCAATAATTACTTTATTTAATATTTAAATTTATAAAGCAATTTATTCATTTTTAATTTCAACATTAAAAGAGGTCATATTATTTGATTTGAGAGAAATTAAAGTATATTAAATATAATTAGAATGAAATATTAAAAGATATCAAATTATATGACTTAAAACCTATAAACTTTAATTTTAATATTGTCGACACATGTTTTTGTTTTATCATATGACATTTACACGTGCTATTATTTATAGCATATAGTATATATATATATGTATTATATAATATATACGTACTATGTTATATACTTTAATAGCATATATTATTACTTATACATGTTAACTTTTTTTACGGGTCCAATAGTAGAATACAAACAGCCTAACACCCAGCAGCCCAATGGCCCACAGTGGACCCAAACTGCACCAATAACACGCGACACGACTGAAGCTCGAACTGGTCTACTAGAACGACCTGAATAGGTTAGGGTTTTAAAACCCTAACCTTATCTTTCATTCCAACGCCGCATCCCTCTCACCCAGCAGTTGCTGCATCTCTCAATCAACCCTTAACCTTCCGACGTAAGGAGAGCACACGAAGCCATCACCAACAAACACAACAACCAAGTTAGTTTTTGAATTCGAATAGGACACTAAATCCACTCAAAAATAGGGGCTAAAAATATAAATCCTTAGGCTATAAATGAGATGTAATCGACACGATTGTTACACAAGAAAATACATACGAAATACGCAGAGAGATATACTACGAAATACAAGAGAATTGCAAGAGTATTCGAAACATATTTTGTAAACATTTGCGAAGTGAAATAAAAGGTAAAGATTTGTATATTTTCGAAGCTTGCATGTTTTGCTTGTTTTTGTTTTCGATTTGTAAAACCCAAAAGTCGAAGAACGATCGATGATTGGAGGGGAGGGTTCAAGAGTTTCAAACTCAGATCTAGCCCTCCCCGAGGCTAGTTTTAAAAAAAGGTTCGGTTTTCCGAGATGGGGAGGGGAAAAGCTTTCGATTTTTTTTATGTTTCGCCGCCGATAAATGGCGGCCGGAGAGGCGGCATTTCACTGTTTTTTTGGTTTTGCGAGATAGTTTAAAGGGGGTTTTGATCCAATTGTAGGGGAAAAGGATTATGAGAAAGTGTTTAACGGTTTGGGTTATATACCCAACCCGTTGGCCGACCCGTGACCCGATCCAACCCACACTAGATCCGCGTGTTTTTTAGATGAAAGGGGAATTATAATTTTGGTCCCCCTATTTTTTTAAAGCTTTAATTTGGCCCCTTTAATTCAATTTAATCCCAAATTTCTTTTAAAATTGACCCCCGATTTTTTTCTTTCAATTCAGTCCCTTAACATTTTAATTTTTCTTTTATTCCTTATTTTTATTTATTTGAATATTATATTTTATTATATATATATATACATACATTTTTCTTCTTTCTCTTTTCGTGTTTTACTTATTTTATTTATTTTATTTTATAATTAATATTTATATATATATATATATATATTTATTTATTTTTATTTTTTGTTTGTTTTTATTTTGTTAAAATTCTTTTATATATATATATATATATTAAATTTATTCTTCTATTTTTTTGTTACTGATGTATACGCATGTTTTTTTTTTCTTTTTTTCCATTTAAATACTATTTTTTTTATTTGTTTTGTTTTTGATTTTTTGATTTATTCATTTTTTTGATTTTTGATTTTTTTACTTTATCTTATTTTTCCTTTTTTTACCTTCTATTTTTAGATTTACCTAGTCTTTTTCCTTTTTTGCTTGATTTTATTTATTTTATTTATTGTTTCCTATCTAACGCTTTTCTTACTTTTAAGGGTACGATTTAAATCCATTAAAGGTAAGTAGTTTGAATCAAATTTTACCTTTTAATTTAAACTTTTAATTTTCTTAATTAAAGACAACTGGAAATTAATTAGTACTGAAAGGGCAGTTCAAGGGTGCTAACCCTTCCTTGACTGTAATCAACTCCTGAATCTGACATATCTTTGGTAAGATGTAGATCAGGTAAGAAATAAGGTATATGATCAACCCATTTGTTCTGAAAATAAATGATCGGTGGTGACTCTAACCATTTCACCCAAGTTGAAGCCCAATTCCAGGCCCACCCGAAAGACGGTTCTGACAGCTTGGTGACTCTGTTGGGGACAGGTAAGTGAGTCAGACTAAAGTAATTTCCAGTTGTCTTTTTAATGAAAAGGGTAAGTTTAAATTATAAGGTAACTTTTTGATCATTTTTACTTACTTTTGATTATTTTTTTCAAATAAATAGTTGCACTGATAATTTCTTTCAATGGTTTTAGTTTATCAAACTCTTTTTCCACCTAAGGCTCTAAACCCGAGCTCCAAACCCATTTTTAAGTTGGGTGAAAGCGACACCTTCGTGAGAATTTATTCTCCGCACAGGCCTAGCAAGTACCCTTCGGGATTCATATACCTTATGTCTTCGTGTGAATTTATTCACCACACAGACATAAGGGAATGTATCCTCTTGAGTTTAACTTAGTCCACACAAGCTTGTAATGGGCTTAAGACTAAGGGTCTGGCAAGCCCAAGGGGGAACCAGTAAGGAAAACTCGTGTACATTTTTTTAGAACCTAAACCAGGAGACGACAGGGACATAGAGCCTACCCCGAAACCACATTTCAAAACCTAGGACTTTTTTTTCATGCAGTTTGTTTTCATTTATTTTTACTTTCATCATTTATATTTTTTATCTTACAAACTTTGTACTTTCGTGCTTGTCTTTCTAGCATTTTCATCATAAAAAGAGGCTATTGATCCATAAAAAAAGTGTTAGTTATACACAAATAATCAGCATAAATGGACAAAAGGGTTGTAATGCGAGAGATAAAAAATGCCGAGGTCTGATTATAGTCCGAAAAGACCTAGAAAGAAAAGGGAGACAATCTTAAAGGAAGCTATGTGTCAAAACTAGTTAGCTACACCTCTGTCAAAGCAGAATGGTGTACAAGAGCTTCGAGACATCTGGGACAGTTGGAAGAGTGTCCGGAAACAGAAGTTCAGCCAGTGGTACAGTGATATTTCACTATTGCTTTATGTCAAGACTGATGAGCCCTTAATCAGAGGCTTGGTTCAATTCTGGAACCCGGGGTATAATTGTTTCACCTTTAACCAAGAGGATATGGTACCCACAATTGAAGAGTATACTACACTGCTGCACTGTGAAAGCATCATACTAGAGAGGGCCTACATCAAACACATCAAAAGTTTACATTTCAAGAATGGATTGGCCAAGGTTGCAGGAGTTAATGAAAAATGAGTAACTGATCGGGCTCGACATAAAGGCTGCAGGGAAGGAATTGATTGGCTTAATATCAAGCAACTGATGAAGAACCATTCCAATGAATGGAAGGCAATAAATCTCTTCACCTCAAAAGCAAAATGGATGAAAGTCTTCACACATCTTCAGGACCGAGATATTGCCTAGAGCTCCTTGGTTGACTCAAAATGACATTCTCTTCCGATATGGGGATTCATACACTATAACCCTACTTGGACTATGGGGAGGAGTTGGGTATTCTCTACTTTTGGCACTTCGATAGTATGGGGCACGCCAGTTTGTCCCAGCAACATATGGACTATTTGTATCAGAATTTATGTACCATGGTGACAACTACAAGAAAATGATCAAGGAGGTAGCTGAGTCATGGAAGAAGGTATTTCGAATGGATGTTGTGGCTGCCAAGGACATGCTTAATCCAGACTATTTGGAGTGGTGAAGACTAAGGAAAAATAACAACATCCCAGTACTAGATCATGAGGACACCTGGACTCTAGAGGAACATCTTAAGCATGTTCCCTCCGAACTAGAGATAGCAATGGAAGAATTTGAAGCCGTGAAGAATGAATTGAAACAGAGAGTAAGGGAACTCGAGGCTGAATGTTACCAGTGGAAGCTAGAAGCCGATACTTAGAAAAATCGGGCAGACAAACTGGAGAAGGAATAGAAGAAAGTCTGTTTTGAGTTCGAAGACTTGAGAAAGGGGTACCAAGAGTAAGTCCAGAATAACTCAAATCTGAAAAGGACTTCTAAATATTGGAAAGGCAAAGCTACAGCCTGAAGAGGAAGTTTGAAGGGCATAATGAGAGAGAGACTCTGAAAGAACATCTAAAGACTGCTCATAGACGTTTGATAGACAGTTAGCATCAGAACAAGCGTCTAAGAATCCAAGTAGCTAATTTGGAGAAGTCTCTTCAGAAACAGTAAGAACGGGATGACAATACTATAACTAGTTAGAATCCATTGTAGATGGATTCAATAAGCAAGCAAGTGAGCTTCAGATAGTTTCCTTTGATGGAGGGTTACAGTGGCCTTTCCGTTGGGAGAAAGCTCAGCAAAGGGTAGAGGCTAGAGATGCAGTCATCTGTGACTTCCTGGAACAAGTAAAGAAGGTAGCTCGTCATTTGCATGGCTTAGCAAGGGAAGCCGGAGTGGTTCGACAAGGCATCCAACCAGTGACAGATGAAGGAAGAAGACTTGTCAACCTACTAGAAGCTTTTTGAGGTCTAGAGGATTTAGTCTGGATGTACCTTTATATTGTTTTTCTATCTCTTAAAAGATAAAACACTTTTGTTTAAATAAGGATTATTTATAATAACAGACACTTTTCTGGATCAATGCCTGTAAATCACATACATCATGCATCTCATACTTTGTATTTTATTTTTCATGTTTATTTTTATATTTTCCAAGTTTTTACATCCATATTAACTAACAGAACATGTCTCATCAGAAGAAAGAACAAACATCGAGTTTACCTCCGTAAGCTCTAGACACGCATCATCTGTGTAACACTCGAACAAAGAAAAGACAAATAAAGGCTAAATTCGTTCAACTTGAGGAGAACATGTTGAATCTACAGAGAGAATTGGAAGATAAGATAACTCAGAATAGTCATAGTACCCTGGATATCATCACGAAGAGCTAGAAGTCCTTGGTCAACCAGATCGTGGCCAAGTTATCTGGTTTACAATAAGCAAGTGCACCAGGGGCAGGTTCGTCTTAGGGAGTAATTGTACCACTGACTACATAGGTGGTTATATCACCCAGAATATTACTCGGACTGCAAGGGGACTTGTCGGCGACAAAAGGGAAAGCCTCATCTATTGCAAAGATATAAACTTATGCAACCAACCTTGACAATCATCCGAATGATTACCATATCCCGAATTTTTATGATGAAGACAAAGTGAAGAAGATGGAAGAAAAAATTAAAATGTTGGAAGACCAAATGAAGGTGATCAAAGGGGTATATGATTATTACAGAGTAGATGCATCAAAACTTAGTATGACTCCAGATTTGGTGCTTTCACCAAAGTTTAAAGTCCCCGAATTCAAGAAATTTGATGGAAACAATTGCCCCTTAGCCCACATCACGATG
The DNA here is from genome assembly GCF_006381635.1 of Hibiscus syriacus. Taxonomy (NCBI): domain Eukaryota; kingdom Viridiplantae; phylum Streptophyta; class Magnoliopsida; order Malvales; family Malvaceae; genus Hibiscus; species Hibiscus syriacus. The sequence continues at coordinate 917,927 of NW_024063150.1, read as the reverse complement.
TTCTGTCGGAAAATGATGAGGTATGTAGGAAACGACTAACTCCTAATCCACTGCTTCCAGGAGAGCCTATCTGGTTCAGCTATTTGGTGGTACAATCAGTTGAATCGATCTCATATCAAGACCTAGAAGGACCTGACCAAGTCTTTCTTGAAACAATACAAATATATTAATGATATGAGATCAGACCGTGTTATGCTACAAAGCATGGAGAAAAAACATAACGAAAGTTTCCGACAATATGCACAGAGAGGGAGGGATTTGGTTGTGCATGTTCATCAACCCTTGGATGAAAAGGAAACTAGGAAGCTCTTTGTCCAGACTTTGAGAGCTCCTTACTTCGAGCACCTAGTTGCAATCACATCAGGAAGCTTTTTGGACTTAGTTATGACTAGTGAAATGATCGAGTTGGCCATAACAAGGCAAAATAGAGGGAGGGGAATCAAGCAAGAAGACTCACATGAAGAAAGTCAGAAAGATTAACAATGTTAACACCTACGACGTTAATAAAGGTGTTACAATCTCTAGCCCAAAATCAACTGCAACTATACCGTCAGGTACTTTTAGACAAGATTCCAGGGAACATAGAAGGTAAGGGAACATTTCGACCCTATTCTCATGACCTACAAAGAGATGTACCAACAACGTTTTGACACCCATGTAGTGTCACCATATCTGGTGGAACCCATGAAGCCCCCATATCACGGCGGTATCCCAGGGCACACTATTGAGAACTGTTACGTATTCAAGAGAATCGTACAGAAGATGCGTAACAAGAACTGGATCGACTTTAACAACTCGGGGGCATCCAAGTGAGGATGAAGATCATTTCATCATTTTTAGTATTTTGTTTGAATCTGTTTTTCATCTTTTCTCAAGTTTTTTATAAGGACATTTAAATAAATTTATGGTATTTTAAAGATGGCGAGCAAGGAATCAAATTTGCAAACTTGAAATTATTTAAATATCGACTGAATTAAAAAACTCTGTAAATGATTCAGAGTTACAGGCCATTGACAAAGTAACATTATTAAATAATAACTTTTAATTTTACCTTAGAAAGATACGCTCGAACAACATATATTTCCCTTGCAAAAACCGATATAGCATTCTCATTTAATAAGGGAATGAATGAGAGACTTGGTATTTAGGTATGCATAGGAGCGGATAGCATGGGGCATCTTTTGCATATGATGTTACTACACTTTTGTTTAAGACGTTCAATTATGATCATGACCTTTACATATGGAATAGTCGAGTAGGTGAATCTAATTTAAGTCAGTTGCTTGGAAATTGAACTCTAAAGATGAAATTTTCTACCTTCAACAAACACCTAGACTATAACAGGTTCTTCTTGATAATCTTAAGAAATTAAATCAGTAAAACTAGGCTATTTCACTAAGGCAATTGGTTATAGAGGAAACTCGAAAGTCCTGGCTTTATGAATAGATTGCATTCAAACCATGACATTGCTCAGACACTTGGTAATTCGGTGTTTGCTCCACTGATCTTTTCATGCCGAAGACTTTGTGATGAGATGAACCCTACAGTTAACATGATAAAAGTGATTATAATATTAAGTTGTCCCTCTAAAGCAATTGGTTAAACGCTCCAGCTTTATGGATCCAGCTAGCCAGACAATGACAAATTAAATCAAATTTATCTAAACAAGGAGTTTTCGATAATGATGGACTAAGAGAGTTAAGGAACACCTGTTATAGTCAATTTCACACGAGCACTCAAGAATTTTATTTTTAGACCGATATTTTTGCACTGCCTTTATTAGAGGAGTTTACAAAGCTTGAACAAATGAAAGATTTCAGATGGCCGAAATAGAAGGTCTAGTAATGGATCATGCTAGTTGCGTCATTTTGTCCGCATCCGATTAAAATGCCAAGCTGGGAAATAGGGGCATATTATGATGTTAAAAAAATAGAAATGACATTTTGGTGGCCGAAACCTTAGAAATTAGGAAGCCAACCTAAAGCCAACTCATCTATTTGGATATTTGTCAAAAAGCTATAACTCTGAAATCAGTAAAAAGCTATTTACTCTTTTGATATTCTTTGAACTCATGTTTATGATTTGATTCAATTATGAGCCTGAATAAAGGGGTAACGTTTTATAGAATTCTTATATTCTCATATTTTTCCCTCCTAAAATAAGAGAAAGGAAAAAAACATTTTTAAACAAGATAGTCTCAAATGTGAAAGGTTGCAACCCAATAAGAAATGGGGCATGATCGATTCCAAGGACCAGATCTGCAGACAAAGCACGAGACTCCATCCAGGAGATAAGATAGAACTAATTCATGTTGCATACATCTTAGACATACTTAAGAGCATCATATTCATCATTTTCTTGCATACATAATTTTTTGCTTATTTTAGAGTCAATTTTCAACTTCAAGAAGAAAGATACTCGATTCAAAAACCCCTTCAGAAATTTATGGTGGTGGCTTAACTCAGCAGCAAGGAGCTACACCTCAACCAATTTGACCTATTGAAAGACCGACAGATCTTAAAATCAAATTCAGACGGGTTCGAAAAGTAATTCGGAACGGATCCAATTCAGCTTAACTCAGCGACGAGTGGCTAGTTTCCAGTTGATGTTTTCAAGCTAGATTTCAACTCCACGACAGAGGATATCTAACTGACAGAATATACCACTTGGATTTCCCGTGAAAGGGAGCCATTTAAAGAACTATGATCGGTTTAGACCTGCGAAGGGGGGTCGTCTTTCAGTTAGAGGAAATTTACAGCACAACTGAAGCCAAGAAAAGTTGTCTGTCAACAAACGACTTTCCAGAGTCAATTTCAACTTCACAACGAAGGATATTGAACTCGAAGTGATGCAACTTAAAAAAGATTGGATTTTAACTCCACAAATATGTAAATCCAATTTAAGGCCAATTCAATAGAACTTACTAAAGATTGAATTTTAACTTCACAACGAAGGATATCCAACTCAAAGCTCAACTTCACGACGAATGAGCCATCCACGATTTCAACTTCACGATGAATGATATCGTGCCCAACGGATCGACTTAAAGTCATCTGCAACAACATAGATTTATTCCCCAACCAAGTACAATATAACTCAAAGACGAGAATAGTTATCTGTCAATACACATTATCGAGATTGATACCATTCAACTCAAGGACAGATTCATCGCAATGTAACAGTGAAGAACTACTTTTCGGTCAAATTTTCACACAAAGGTATTTAAGTCGAGAAGAAGACAAAGGTCAAGATTGGAAACAAGAAGCCATTTTCTGATTTTTTTCTTCGATTTCAACTTCACAACGAAGGATATCGTACCCAAAAGATTGACCCAACTTCATGATGAATGAGTCATCTATGACACATCAACACCGACGTCTTTAGGTCAAGTTTTCAGCTTCACGACGAAGTATCTTGAGCTAGAAGACGATTCATGGGCTACTTACCAAAGTTTTGAGTTTGATTTCAACTTCGCGACGAAGGATATCGTGCTCAAAATTTTTGTAACATCCTCAATACCGGGTTAGTGACCAAAGTGTGAAATTTTAAAAAACTTTAGTGACCAGATTGGATAAATTGAAAAGATGAAGGAATTAATTGAAATATTTTATATAGGATAATTTAGAAAATAAAGAAAGTGTCAAAAACAAATGGGTTATTGAATGAGAGAAATAATTACATAATAATTATTGGGTATTTTAATACCCATGTGGAGCATATGTTTTGGCAAACAAGTTCCAGAAAATTATCTTCTTCATCTTCTTCTTTTCTCCAACGTGAAGCACCCAAGCCAAGGTAAGTTGGATTTCTTTTGGTTAATCCTTAAAATTTAAGTATGGTTTTGGTTAAGGAAGACTTAGGAAACATGATGTAAGTGAAAAATGTCATAGAAACTCAAAGATTTGTAAGTTATGAATAATTAAAGATAGGAAGCGGATAAGCAAAATTTTGAATAAGGATGTATAAATGGATTTATAAGCTGAAATTGACTTGTCATAATTGTGAATAAGAAGTTATAAGTGTTAAATCAAAGTTTGGATAACATGGAAAATTTGATATGATTCTTAACTTTAAAAGTTTGGATGAAATATGGGAGATTCTAAAGTGTTTGAATGATAAAAGTTAGTTAAAATGGTTGTAGTTGAGTTTAGTGGTATGAAAGGAGTTTTATATGAGGAAATTTAATGAAAAGTTGTGAAATTTTCAGGTAAAACCAGTTTATTATTGACAGGTGCATCGATACACTATGGATGGGTACCGATGCACTAAGACCAATTTTAAAGGTGCATCGATACACACCGACAGGCATCGATGAATGAAACTTTTGAAGCTATTTTGGGTACCGCTGCAGCTATAGTGCATCGGTACACTCCTAAAGGAAAAGTGAATTTTTGGTTCATTGAATTAGCTTAAGTTATTAACAGCAAGTTAAAGGTTTAGGCTTCTGATAATTGTCTCGGAAATTAAGTTTATGCAGATATTGAGCCTAAGTAAGTTCCAGAACAAGTGACAAGTAAGATTGATCGAGGGAAAGGCAATGAGACATAGGTGAGTGTATATGCATAACATGAATATAGTAGTATATTCAGTTATAGACTTGTGATAAGTCTAGATTTAATATTTTGATACATGATTACATTCCATATTATGATACATGACATGAATTCATATTATATGCATTATGTGACAATGTTCTAAGTGAATATGTTTGAAAAGTTACACGAGCTACGTGATAAAGGTAAGAAGTGATATGTCTACGCGATATAAACTATGTGAATTGTGAAAGCCCATGTTATGTAGATGAGAACTATAGGTAAGTTGGCATGCCAAGAGTAGAGGGTCTACGCGGTATTTCGGGACAATTCTACGTGGTCCTTCGGGATATATATGTATTCTTTGGAATGTGTATGAGGTCTTTTAAGACACATACTTGATCTTTGGTATATGTATATGATTCTTAAGGAATTTCTATGTGGTCCTTATAGACAATTTTATATGGCACTACGGTGTAATTCTACGTGGCACTTCGGTGCAATTCTATGTGGTCCTTTAGGACAAATTCTACGTGGCACTTTGGTGCAAATTTATACGAGCTGTGGTGTCAGCATAGTGAACAATCTCACAGTACTCACATACCTCAGGTTCTCAGTATTGTATCATGGGCTATTGAACTTATTGATATGAATTCATGATCGATAATTTAATAAGATCATGGGTAAGATACATGGTTATATTACTTACATGGATTGAATATATGATTACATGATATTGCATTCATTATGACATTTTCATTATATTTTATTGGCATTATTATTATGCCTCACTAAGTCTATGACTTAGCGTATAAGTGTTTTATACGTATGTACCGAAAAGCAGAAAGACCCAATATAAGCTCAATAGAACAACATATGTCCACTTGAAGATCAGATCAGAAGTAAATTATACATTATGTATTGTTATGTGATAAATAGTTTTGCATGTAAACAAAGTCTTTAAATTAAATATGTGTTCTCTGATCAAGTTTTGGAATGTTTTAAACGTATTTATGTAAATGGTAAATGTATAGTGATGAAAGTTTAATTTTTATGAGTTTTATATAATTTGAGATGAAGTTACTGTAGCAGTTCATCAGTACACTGTAGCAGTGCATCGATACACAATTTATATTTGATGTTTTTATGCATTGGTACACTGTAGCAGTGCATCGGTATACTGTAGCACTGTTTATGGTATTGTTCATTACCACTCACGGTACTGTTTATACCATATATTATTGTTCATAAAAACGTTTTTGCCTTAAATTTTTATAATTAAACATAATTTAATAGTATATTATTGTATTTTCTTAATATAAGTTCAAATGTTTTGTTATTTTGTAAAAATATTGTTTTAAAAAGTCAATGTGACATCTCAGACTCGTATCTGGGTCGGGTACGGGTTGACGTCTTATATTTAATGGTATCATAGCTACGGTTTAGTTGATTCTCGGCATAAACCGAATTCTAGAGTGTCTTATAATGTATACATTCCAACAAAATAGTGAAAACTTCTGATCTGATAGAATAGTATGTGTGTTGTGTTGCTAATAGAATGATATGGTTGTGTCTTAATAGATGTATGGACATTATAGTTCTAGAAGTGAAACGTGAGATGATCACCCCCCTGAAAGTAGTAATTCACCTGCCTTGGCCAGGAAAGGTGAAGAACATGCAGCTTCTAGAGTGTCTGTACGTGATCAAGATATTTTCTTCAGGATGTTAGATAATGTCATGCGTTTCTAACCTTCTGCTCCATCAACTCCCAGAGTAAATATAGTAAAGGATTTGAGAGGATTAGGAGCTCCCGAATTTAAGGGAGAAGTCGAGGAAGGTCCGGTTGCGGCGGATATTTGGTTAAATGATTTGAAAATCATGTTAGATGGTCTCCACTGTTCTGATGTGGAGAAGTTGGATGGAACTGTGTCTTTACTTAGAGGACAAGTTAGAATATGGTGGGCAAATGTCACCATGAGGATGTCAAGTGATCAAGTAACTTGGTCTATGTTCTTGGAAGAGTTTAAATACAAATACATTGGAGATCAATTCATCAAGCAAATGAAGAAAGAGATTATGAATTTGAAACAGATGAATCGCTCCGTATACGAATATGAATGTGAATTTAATAAGCTGAGTCGTTTTGCTTTGGAGCTTGTGACTATAAAAAAGATGCTTTTGAATGGTTTGTGGAGGGCTTGCACCCTAGATTGAAAGAGATGTTAATAGTACTGAACTTTTCCTCGTTCCAGGGGGTGATTAATCGTGCTAAAGCCCTTGAGAGAGCTTAGAATACGAGATTTGGGGACTCAAGTGTCCAGACATCTAAGAGAACTGGTACTTCCTCCAGTTCAGCACTACCAAACAGAGGAATATATTCGGGATTTCGACCTCAAGCTAGATCTGAATTTGTTGCATCCTCCGCTAGAGGAGCAAGTCAGGAGAGAGTTAGACAGACACAATCAGTGGGATCCGGTGCTGGGAGATTCACTCTGAGTCAAGGAAGACAGTGTCAACATTGTGGGAAAATCATTTTGAAACATGTTGAATGGCTTCTGGAGTTTGTTTTCGATGTGGAGAGGCCGAACATTTCATTCGGGATTGCCCATTAATGGTTGGTGAGCCTGCACCATCTAAAAGAAATGTTTCTGCCTCACAATGAGGAAGAGGAAGAGGTAGAGGGAGGAATCAATCTGAATCCTCTGCACCACCTGAAATTCGCTCCACTGCACGGGTATACAATTTAAAAACAAGTGAAGACCATGATGATCTCGATGTTATAGCAGGTACTTTGCAGTTGTTTGATAAGTTGGTATTGGCATTAATTGATACGAGCTCCAATTATTCTTATATTAGCAATAAATTAGTAAAAGAATTGAGAATATCATTATAAGCTACGAGTAATGAGGTGATAGTAACTAACCCTTTAGGGCATAGTACTGGGGTAAATAAAGTTTGTAAGGGATGTCCCATAAGGATTCAGGGAATTGAATTTCCTACTAATCTAATGGAACTACCTTTTGATGAATTCGAAGTGATTCTGGGAATGGATTAGTTGTTTCGTTATTATGGGAATATTGATTGTAGATTGAAAAAGGTAACCCTGAAGAGTCCAAAAGGGATCAAAGTAAATATGATTAGTGAAAGAACTAATCCTTTAGCAAATGTAATATCGGCAATGGAAAGAAATAAGTTGATGCTATAAGGATGTCAGGGTTTTCTTGCAAATGTAGTAGATACAAGAGTTAAAGAGAATGGGTTAGATGAGATTCCGATAGTCAGAGAATTCCTTGATGTTTTCCCTGTAGAGTTACCAGGATTACATCCAGATAGAGAGGTAGAATTTCAAATAGAAGTCATGCCAGGAACAACTCCTATTGCAATGGCACCTTATCGTATGGCTCCGAAAGAATTACAGGAATTAAAGAAGCAATTGCAAGAGTTGTTAGAGAAATGATTTATTTGACCAAGTGTTTCACCTTGGGGAGCTCCAGTGTTATTTGTTAAGAAGAATGATGGTTCAATGCGTCTCTGCATTGACTATCGACAGCTCAATAAGGTGACAATCAAGAGCAAGTATCCCCTTCTCCAAATTCATGACTTGTTTGATCAGTTAAAAGCAGCTTCGGTATTTTCAAAGATTGATTTATGTTCTGGTTACCATCAATTAAAGATTCAATAGAAAGATATTCCGAAAACAGTTTTTTCAAACGAGATATGGACATTATGAATTCATCGTGATGCCATTTGGACTAACGAATACACCTGCTGCTTTCATGGATCTCATGAATAGGATTTTTCAACCCTATTTGGACCAGTTTGTTGTTGTCTTTATTGATGACATACTGGTGTACTCAAAATCACATGAAGAGCATAGCGCACATATAATGATAGTCTTGAAAATTCTCAGGGATAAGAAGCTTTACGCTAAACTGTCCAAATGTGAATCTTTGCTAAATGAAGTAATTTTCTTGGGGCATGTGATCTCTGCATATGAGATTAGGGTGTACCCTCAAAAGATTAAAGCTATAATGGACTGGGAAGTTCCAAAGTATATATCGAAATTTTAGAGTTTTCTTGGACTTGCTGGTTATTATCATTCTTATCGATAATAGTACTACCTTTAACAAAGCTGATGAGAAAAAATGTATCATTTGTCTGGACTTTGGAGTACCAAGAGAGTTTTGAAGCTTTAAAGAAAATTTTGAAAGAAGCTCATGTATTAGTTCAACCTGAATCTGGCAAGAATTTTGTGGTATACAGTGACGCGTCCCATAATGGGTTGGGATGCGTATTAATGCAATAAGGGAAAGTGGTGGCGTATGCATCAAGACAGTTGAAAACACATGAAAAGAATTATCCAACTCATGACTTGGAAATGGTTGATGTAGTGTTTGCTCTCAAGATTTGGCGTCATTACCTCTACAGAGAACGTTGTTACTTGTATATAGATCATAAGAGCTTGAAGTATCTGATGACTCAAAAAGAACTTAATTTGAGGCAAAGGAGATGGGTTGAGTTCTTAAAATATTATGATGTGATAATTGACTACCATCCTGGAAAGGCTAACGTGGTAGCAGATGCTTTGAGAAGGAAAACGCTTGTAGCTTTACGAGCTATGGATGCAAGATTATCTTTAACTGGAGACGGTGGTTTATGTGCAGAGTTAAAGCTTAAACCAACGTGGTTGGATCAAATTGGAGTATTACAAAATAAACATAAAATGTGTTTAAAAAGAATAGAGCAAGTAAAGAATGAAGAAATTAAAGATTTTGAGGTTAAGTTAGATGGAAATTTATATTATAAAGAAAGAATTATTATACCAGACGATGATGAATTAAAGAAAGATTTATTGACAGAGGCTCATTGTAGTCCGTTGACGATGCATCCAGGTGGAACCAAGATGTACATGGATTTAAAAGATCGATATTGGTGGTCAGAAATGAAAACAAGTATCACCGAATTTGTGTCTAAGTGTTTGGTATGTCAACAAGTCAAAGCTGAGCATCAAGTTCCGTCAGGATTATTGCAACCTCTTTCTATTCCACAATGGAAGTGGGAAAATGTGACGATGGATTTTGTTTCGGGGTTACCCTTGACTCCGAACAAAAGAGATTCAATATGGGTAATTATCAATCGATTGACTAAGTCAGCGCATTTCCTTTCGGTTAGAATAGATTTCTCTATGGAAAAGTATAAAGAGCTGTACATTAGAGAAATTATTAGATTGCATGGAGTGCCTGTTTCTATAGTTTCTGATCAAGACCTTCAATTTACTTCGAGGTTCTAAAAATCCCTACATGAAGCTTTAGGAACTCGCCTAAACTTTAGTACGACCGTTCACCCTCATACTGATAGACAATCAGAGAAGACTATTTAAATCTTGGAAGTTATGTTGAGAGCACGTGTCAATGAGTTCAAAGGGTCATCGGAGAAATATTTACCATTGGCAGAATTCGATTACAACAATAGTTATCAGTCCAGTCAAGATATCACCCTATGAGGCTTTATATAGAAGAAAATGTCGTACGCCATTAAACTGGTATGAACTCAAAGATCGAAGTGTTTTTGGTCCGGATTTTATTCAATATGTGGAAGAGAAAGTTCGGTAAATTCAACATAATCTCAAAGTGGCATTTGATAGACAAAAGTATTATTCTTATCTTAAAAGAAAAGAGATTGAATTTGAAGTTGGAGATAAAGTTTTCTTGAAAGTATCTCCTTAGAAGAAAGTATTACGATTTGGTCGGAAAGGAAAATTAAGTCCTAGATTTATTGGACCTTATGAGATTGTAAAGAGAGTAGGACCTGTGGCATATCAACTAGCTTTGCCACATAGATGGAAAAGATACATGATGTCTTTCACATTTCAATGCTTCGAAGATATAGATCTGATCCTACCTATATCGTGACATCAGAAAAGATTGAGGTTCAACCTGACCTGACTTATGAAGAAGAACCCGTTCAAATATTAGCTCACGAAGTGAAACAACTAAGGAATAAGACTATTCCATTGGTCAAAGTATTATGGAGGAATCACAAGATAGAAGAAGCAACGTGGGAACATGAAGAGGATATGCAACATCAATACCCCTATTTGTTCATGTAATGAAAATTCGAGGACGGATTTTCTTAAGGGGGAGATTTGTAACATCCTCAATACCGGGTTAGTGACCAAAGTGTGAAATTTTAAAAAACTTTAGTGACCAGATTCGATAAATTGAAAAGATGAAGGAATTAATTGAAATATTTTATATAGGATAGTTTAGTAAATGAAGAAAGAGTCAAAGGGCAAATGAGTCATTGAATGAGGGAAATAATTAAATAATAATTATTGGGTATTTTAATACCCATGTGGAGCATATGTTTTGGGAAACAAGTTCCAAACAATTCTCTTTTTCATCTTCTCTCTTCTCCAACGTGAAGCATCCAAGCCAAGGTAAGTTGGATTTATTTTGATTAATCCTTAAAATTTAAGTATGGTTTTGGTTAAGGAAGACTTAAGAAACATGATGAAGGTGAAAATGGTCATAGAAACTCAAAGATTTGTAAGTTATGAAGGATGTATAAATGGATTTAGAAGCTGAAATTGGCTTGTCATAAGTGTGAATAAGAAGTTATAAGTGTTAAATCAAAGTTTGGATAACATGAAAAATTGGGTATGATTCTTAACTTTAAGAATTTGGATAAAATATGGGAGATTCTAAAGTGTTGGAATGATAAAAGTTAGTTAAAATGATTGTAGTTGAGTTTAGTGGTATGAAAGGAGTTTTATATGAGGAAAATTAATGAAAAGTTGTGGAATTTTCGGGTGAAACCAATTTATTATTGACATGTGCATCGATACACTATGGATGGGTACCGATGAACTAAGACCAATTTTGAAGGTGCATCGATACACACCGACAGGCATCAATGAATGAAAATTTCGAAGCTCTTTTGGGTACCGATGCACCCATAGTGCATCAGTACACTCCTAAAGGAAAAGTTAATTTTTGGTTCATTGAATTAGCTTAAGTTATTAACAGCAAGTTATAAGGTTTAGGCTTCTATAATTGTCTCGAAAATTATGTTTATGTACATATTGAGCCTAAGCAAGTTCCGGAACAAGTGACAAATAAGATTGATCGAGGGAAAGACAATGAGACATAGGTGAGTGTATATTCATATCATGAATATAGTAGTATATTCAGTTCTAGACTTGTGATAAGTCTAGATTCAATATTTTGATACATGATTACATTCCATATTATGATACATGACATGAATTCATATTATATGCATTAAGTGACAATGTTCTAAGTGAATATGTTTGAAAAGTTACACGAGCTACGTGATAAAGGTAAGAAGTGATATGTCTACGCGATATAAGCCATGTGAATTGTGAAATCCCATGTTATATAGATGAGAACTATAGGTATAGTTGGCATGCCAAGAGTAGAGGGTCTACGCGGTCCTTCGGGATAATTCTACGTGGTCCTTCGGGATATATATGCATTCTTTGGAACATGTATGAGGTCTTTTGAGACACCTTCTTGATCCTTGGTATATGTATATTATTTTTAAGGATTTTCTATGTGGTCTTTATGGATAATTTTATATGGCACCACGGTGCAATTCTACGTGGCACTTCGATGCATTTCTACGTGGTCCTTTAGGACAAATTCTACGTGGCACTTCGGTGAAAATTTATACGAGCTGTGGTGAAAGCATAGTGCACAACCTCACAGTACTCACATACCTCTGGTTCTCAGTATTGTATCATGGGCTATTGAACTTATTGATATGAATTAGTGATGGATACTTTAATAAGATCATGGGTAAGATACATGGTTATGTGACTTGCATGGATTGAATATATGATTCCATGATATTGCATTTCATTATGACATTTTCATTATATTTTGTTGTCATTATTATTATGCATCACTAAGTCTATGACTTAGTGTGTAACCGTTTTACACGTAAGTACCGAAAAGTAGAAAGACCAAATATAAGTTAAGCAGAACAACATATCTCTACTTGAAGATCAGATCAGAAGTAAATTATACAGTATATATTGTTATGTTATAAATAGTTTGGCATGTAAACAAAGTCTTTAAATTAAGTATGTGTGCTCTGATCAAATTTTGGAATGTTTTAAACGTATTTATGTAAATGGTAAATGTATAGTGATGAAAGTTTAATTTTTATGAGTTTTATATAATTTGAGCTGAAGTTACTGTAGTAGTATTGTAGCAGTGCATCGGTACATTGTAGCAGTGCATCGATACACAGTTTATATTCGATGTTTTTGTGCATCGGTACACTGTAGCAGTGCATCGATATATTGTAGCACGGTTCATGGTATTGTTCATTACCGCTCACGGTGCTGTTCATACCATATATTATTGTTTATAAAAACGTTTTTGCCTTAAATTTTCATAATTAAACATATTTTAATAGTATATTATTGTGTTTACTTAATATAAGTTCAAATGTTTTGTTATTTTGTAAGAATATTGTTTTAAAAAGTCAATATGACATCTCAAACTCGTATCCTGGTCGGGTACATGTTGAGTGTTATATTTAATGGTATCAGAGCTACGGTTTAATTGATTCTCGGCATAAACCGAAGTCTAGAGTGTCTTATAATGTATATATGCCAATAAAATAGTGAAAACTTCTGATATGATAGAATAGTAAGTATGTTGTGTTGCTAATAGAATGATATGGTTGTGTCTTAATAGATGTCCGGACATGATAGTTTTAGAAGTGAAGCGGGAGATGATCGGCCCGCTGAAAGTAGTAATTCACCTGCCCTGGCCATGCAAGGTGAAGAACATGCACCTTCTAGAGTGCCTGTACGTGATCAAGATATTTTCTTCAGTACGTTAGATACTGTCCTGACGCGTTTCCAACCTTATGCTCCATCAACTCCCAGAGTAAATATAGTAAAGGAGTTGAGAGGATTAGAAGCTCCCAAATTTAAGGGAGAAGCCGAGGAAGGTCTGGTTGCGGCAGATATTTGGTTAAATGATTTGAAAATCATGTTGGATGGTCTTCACTGTTCTAATGTGGAGAAGTTGGATAGAACTGTGTCTTTACTTAGAGGACAAGCTAGAATATGGTGGATGTTACTGTTCATACCATATATTATTGTTCATAAAAACATTTTTGCCTTAAATTTTTATAATGAAACATAATTTAATAGTATATTATTGTATTTTCTTAATATAATTTCAAATGTTTTGTTATTTTGTAAGAATATTGTTTTAAAAAGTCAATCTGACATCTCGGACTAGTATCCAGGTCGAGTACGGTTTAGAGGTGTTACAATTTTTGATTTTGACTTAACATCACGACGACGGAGTGATAACTCCGTAAAAAGGTCACATTTTGGGACCTTTTCACTTAAGTTATTGAATGTCTAAGAGCTCATTTAGAACCATGTAGATGCATTTAGGAGCATATAGTTACATGTGGTGGAATTCCGTTTACCGCGGCATTTTAATTTGTCATCAGTGCTGCCTTATGGGAAGGTGTTTTTCTAATGATGTGCATGAATTGAGAGAGAAAAAGAGAGGAAAGGAAATGCCGTGACAAAAGGAGACTGCTGAGAAGAATGAAAATGCCTAGTTGGACTGACATTTCGAGAGCGAACAAAGTAAAAGAAGATATTTTTTAAGCTAGTTATCCCCTACTTTCTGTGATTTCTGCCTGAGAAATCTGCCTTGAAGATCCGCCTGGAGGGATCGATACTGCTACAACCAATCTTGCTAACCACACCGCCTGCTCTTCATATCTTGTCTGTCCTTGGGCTTCTACAACGGGATCATGCCAGATACTCAGCCAACAACCCAGGCTGGATCATAGCTAGCTATGCCCGATCCCCAAGTAATTTAACCATGGTTTGGGGTATCCTAGGAAAGTCAACACCAAGTCTTAGGGTTAATTTTTCCCTATAAATAAAGGATGAAGCCACAATGAAGGAGACTTTGGTTTCTCGTTAATTTGAGCTTAAAAGTTAGAGAGATAAGGTCTTATTTTTCTCCGTCAATCCTACTTGCCGTGGCATTTATCCGTGACAAGTTTGAGGGAGTGGCGTTCTAGGCATCCGAGAATAGCTAGTTCGTTGGGGGCAATTTGTGGTGGCCGAGGGAAGCTCCGACAGTGTACGTTGATGGCTTTTTCTCCTTCCCTTATTTCTTTGCTTTCATATTTTATCACCTGGGTAGTAAGAAACGGATAAAACTTTCTTTGTTCTTGTTTATTTCGAACCCCACCATGAACTAATCCTATTTGGTAGGAGTTCATTTGGATATTTAAGTTTTATTTCAATGAATTGTTGTTTTTCTATGCTATAATTTGTTTTGTTTATGAAACTTAGTGCCTTAAGGTTGTAGGAGCTACGAGAGTAGCCATTCCTTAGGAGATTCTTTGGGTTCGAGAGAATACTGAGATAACACATCCTTAGTGTTCAAGAGAAACTAGGGAGGAACTATATAAACAAGGGGTTCTAGGTAGTAACTAGGCCTAATCCACCTTAGAGATAAGGCTAGGATTTCATTTAACTAAAAGGAGTTGTGCATGAATGATAGGTTAGATGTTAATGCTGCCACAAAAAGGTATTTCCGAGACATATCCTGTTATCTAAACCAATAGGATCACTGTAGGGGTTTACGCCAACCGGTTTTGCCATGGCATCTTCAATCTATCGAGTCCCTTACTAGAGATAGTATAGGGCACCTTAGTATACTCTGTCAGGCAGAAGAAGCATAGAGATTAGATCATTCGAAGAAGTAAACTTAGGTTTTCTAGAGTGACTCCCATCACTCATTCCCATAGTAGCTTGTCGTGTGAGAAAGACAAAGTCCTATCAATTAAATCTTATATTTACATTTCATTTTGCCTTGACATTTCCATTTGTTTGCACTCAACACAATTCAACTTGCCACGACATATCCATTCGCTACCACATTTCCATAATTCCATTTCCACATCAGTCATTCCCTTTTGCCACAACATTATCATTTGTATATACCTTCACTAACTTTACTTAGGTGACATAGTAAAGTGCCTTGACAAACTTATTTGATTTCCCCCAATCCCTGTGGAGACGATACTCACTTATCATTGTATTACTTGTTCGATTGTGTATACTTGCACATATACCCGCACTCATATTTAGTACTCACAAACAACAGACAAGTTTTTGGCTCCGTTGCCGAGGATTGGCAACTAGAAGTTAATTTGTTTTGTCATAGAATTTTTATTTTACTTGTTCATTTTTTGTATAGTTTTACTTGTTATTTTCCTTGTCTTTTTCAGGTTTTTTTTTATGTGCTCAAGCAAATATGTATCATACCAGAAATCAAGAAATTGGTCAACAGGAATATCATAATGTCGAGGCAATTTTGAATGTTGGGAATGCAGCTAGGCCTTGTAGTATTCGAGATCATTTAAACCCTATCATGGACGACCCAAATCCTAGAATTATGGCACCCATGATTCAGGCATCCCACTTTGAGCTCAAACCAGTTATTTTCGACATGTTGGACTTTATTGGACAGTTTGGTGGTACTCCTCAGGAGGATGGAAGGCAACATGTTCGGGCATTTTTGGAGGTCTGTGACTCCTTTCGACAATAAGGTGTGCATGAAAATATGCTGAAATTGAAGTTATTTCCATATTCTTTGAAAGATTACGCCAAGGCATAGCTCAATGGATTACCTTTTGGCCTGATAAGGTCTTAGGCTGACTTGTGCAAAAAAAATTTTGCTACGACATAATCAAACCAATATGAACAACCATCTTAGAAATGCCATAGCATCTTTTCAATAAGGCGATGAAGAGTTTATGTATGAGTGTTGTGATCGATACAAAAGTTTGCTTCCCGATCATGGATTCCATGACTGGACTCAAGTTGTGATGTTCTACAATAGAGTCAATGCATCCACGAGGATGATGCTAGATGCCTCGGTAAATGGGACCTTACTTGAAAAATAACCAGTATAGGCATTTGACATTCTGGATAAAGTTGTCAACAACGATTATCAATTCCCATCTACAAGGCTTGGACTTGGGCGAAAATCACATAGAGCTTTTGAGCTAGACTCTAAGGATACAGTATCCACCCAACTTGCTGCTATCAACAATATGTTGAAGAATTTACAAAGACCAAATGAGGTGAAAGAAGTGAAGGCAACCAACTCAGCATGTCTATTATGCCATGACAATCACAATGAGAGCGAGTGTCCGACCAATCTGGAATCTATCAACTATGTAGAGAACTAAAATTGAGGTAACAACAACCCCTATTATAACAATCTTGAATGATTTCAACATCCAAACTTCTCTTGGGAAAATCAAGGAACCAACAATGCTAGCCAGCCCGCTAGGCAGCAGAACTTTAGCGACTCCTGGAGGTTTCAAACGAATATGCCATGGCATAATTCTAACAAGGGAGTGTCATCTTTATCTAACACAAGTTCCTTGGAGGTCACAATGCTAGATTATATAGCAACCTCGAAGACTATGTTGCATGACCATGCGACCTCTATAAAAAACCAAGAAGCTTTACTTCAAAGCCATAGCTCATCTTTGATGGCCTTGGAGGGCCAGGTTGATCAAATTGTCACGGAATTACACTTTTACCACATGGAAATCTAGTGATACTGAAGTCATTAAGGCTCAAGACATGGAGCATTGTGGTATATTCATCTTAAGGAGTGGCACCAAAATCTACAAAGATGGTAAGTTTGGGGGGTAACACTCAGAGAGCCCGGTCATGAGATTGTGCATGAAGATCCGAAGGTGCATGAAGATTCATAATCGCTATAAAATAATGATGAGGGTTTTCTGAGTGCAACCAATGAAGATAAGAAAAATTTTTCCACAACAATAGAAAATACCCCATCAGTAAGAGTTGATGACCAAAGGAAAACTACATAATTTTGCTGCAACAAATTTTTATGCACTAATAATCACTTGAAGCTTGATGAAGAAGATAAAGAGGAGCTTGAGGATATTCCAAAGGAGATGAGTCAGTCTAGCTTACCCATAGTTAGACCATGTATGAAATTTGAACCTTTGGATTCTATTGAACTCACTCATCCTAAACCCCAAGTAATTGATCATCTGTCTAGGTAGAAATTATAAAATAATTAAGGAATGAAATGGAGATTAAGGAAAAATTCCCTAATGAGAAATTATTATTTGCCGCAGCAATTTTGTGGCATGCTAACATTGTCAATTTTCTCGTTAGTGTTGTTTTCCTTCCTTACTTGACTAGCCTAGGAAAGAACAATGTCATACACGATGGTGGCTACTAGCATAGGGATGACCTCGACCTATCCAACGAATTTGCTGCCCAATGATTTCAAGTTGCCATAGCAAAAAGGAGCGAAAAGAGATCTTATTTCACTACCATTCAGCTTCAGGAAAAGAGCACTTTGAAGAAGAGATGACTACTGCAAAGGTCCTACAATTCATATATAAAAGACATGAAATGTTAGGGCACACTATTTTGAAGGCAGAACTATTATATGTGTGGGGTATTTTGGTCTACACTGGTGCTCCAATCAAACGAGACAAAAATGCCATAACAATTTGAGATGTTTCGGAAAGCGCATACTCCCAAACATTTGGACAAGGGTAAAGGCCCTACAGTAGCCGCACCCACTTAGAAAGAAGACTCAATTGGTGTTGGTACAAACGATGACCTTGCTGATGATGTCCACCCATATGTACAAATGCCACGAAAAATTACAATACTTCTGGCCAAGAAGACTCAAGTGGTGAATCTGACAAGCAATATGATGACCTTCTTTGCATATATCAAGCGACGAGATGAGGATATGGCAATAGCCTTCATAGAGCTAATTCCGCAGCCCACGGAGCCACACGATGTAGCACAATCGGAAATGTCAAAGTAATTCCCTTTGCAGATGAGTCGATACTGATGAAAAAAGTGTCTAGGCGTGAGGAGCCTCAACTATCCATAGTCCCAGAAAGACCAAGTACTTCCCCCACCACACCAGCACTAGACTCTGAACACTCCAGCCCCACCCAAATGCGTAACCACACCCGTGGCACGACCGCCGCACCACCACATGCATGAAGTCGAGGTACCTTGCATTGCATTGCATTTCATATCATGTAGTTTCATTTTCCTTAGTTTTAGTAAGCATTGAAGATAATGCTTCTCTCAAGTTTGGGGGAGGTAGGGTTCTCAAATCATTGCATGATAGTATTAGTAAAATAAATATGCCATGACATTAGTAAGTGTTTGAATAGTTCTCTAGAATATGTTAAGGATGCCCGATGATGATGAATTCTTGATGGCTAGGATAGAATGTACACGATTGGTTGAGGATGATAGAACTCTAGGACTTGCTTCTTTGAAACCCTTGAACACACGATTGTATGTTTTCCATGCTTGAGAAACTTAGAAATTTTTTATAAGAGAATTCTTAAATGTCGTGGTATAAAACTTTGAATGATGAAAATCTCACACCAAAAAAAAGCAAATGAAGTTGTGAATAAATGAGTCGGCATATCTGTAGAGGGACACTCCGCTATGTCATGGCATTCCCTGGAAACTGCATGTAAATAAATAGCAGCTATGGCATATGAGTGAATGAAAGTAGTCACGGGATGACTCTACCTGACTAGCTCGAGGGTGGAAGGTATGCTCCCTATCACCTAGAGTGTGGGATAATACGTGTGATGGGCTGACTCCCCTCATAGCAGAGTTAATGAAAGAAAAGAAAATAATGTGGGAGTAAAATTTGTAAATGTCGTGGCAAATTAAGAAAGCTTACGTATGAAATTTTTAGGTTTGTTAAGCATAGACTGGAAAATTTAAGGTTTGTTAAGCATGCCCTAGCGGATAGTACTTGATTTCTCAAACTAGTCTAGCATGTTAAAGTCAAATGTACTGAGGGCTGAAATTTATCCCATAAAACTATTATGCTTCTGAAATTGTCATGGTATTTTTAATTTGCTTAATACTATCCATTGCTTGAGGACAAGCAATAGCTTAAGTGTGGGGGTGTGATAACTCTGTAAAAAGGTCATATTTTGGGACCTTTTTACTTAAGTTATTAAATGTCTAAGAGCTCATTTAGGACCATGTAGATGCATTTAGGAGCATATAGTTACATGTGGTGGAATTCGGTTTACCGCGGCATTTTAATTTGTCATTAGTGCTGCTTATGGGGAAGGTGTTTGTCTAATGATGTGCAGGAATTGAGAGAAAAGAAAAGAGGAAAGAAAATGCCGTGATAAAAGGAGACTGTTGAGAAGAATGAAAATACCGAGTTGGACTGGCATTTCGAGAGCGAACAAAGTAAAAGAATATATTTTTGAAGCCAGCTGTCCCCTACTTTCAGTGATCTCTGCCCGAGAAATCTGCCTCAAAGATCCTCTTGGAGGGATCAACTCTACTACAGCCGATCCTGCTGACCACGCCGCCTGCTCTGTAGATCCTATCTTTCCTTGGGCTTCTGCAACGGATCATGCTGGGTACTCAGCCAGCAACCCAGGCTGGATCATAGCCAGCTCTGCCAGATCCTCAAGTAATTTAACCATGTTTGGGGTATCCTAGGAAAGTCAACACCAAGTCCTAGGGTTAACTTTCCCCTATAAATAGAGGATGAAGCCACAATGAAGAAGACTTTGGTTCCACGTTGATTTGAGCTTAAAAGTTAGAGAGAGAAGGTTTTACTTTTCTTTATCAATCCTACTTGTCATGGCATTTCTCCATGAAAAGCTTGAGAGAGTGGCATTCTAGGCATCCGAGAGGAGCTAGTTCGCTAGGGGCAGTTTGTGGTGGCCGAGGGAAGCTCTAACAGTACACGTCGAAGGCCTTTTCTCATTCCCTTAGTTCTTTGCTTTCATATTTTATCACTTGGGTTGTAAGGAACGAATAAAACTTGCTTTGTTCTTGTTTATTTTGAACCCCACCATGAACTAATCGTATTTGGTGGGAGTTCATTTGGATATTTAAGTTTTATTTCAATGAATGGTTGCTTTTCTATGCTATAATCTGTTTTGTTTATGAAACTTAGTGCCTTAAGGTTGTAGGAGCTACGAGAGTAGCCATTCTTTAGGAGATTCTTTGGGTTCGAGAGAATACCGAGATAACACATTCTTAGTGTTCGAGAGAAATTAGGGAGGAACTACATAAACAAGGGGTTCTAGGTAGTAACTAGGCCTAATCCACCTTAGAGATAAGGCTATGATTTCATTCGACTAAAAGGAGTTGTGCATGAATGATAGGTTAGATGTTAATGCTGCCGTAAAAAGGTATTGCCGAGACATATCCTATTATCTGGACCAATAGGATCACTGCAAGGGTTTACGCCAACCGGTTTTGCCAGGGCATCTTCAATCTGTCGAGTCTCTTACTAGAGATAGTATAGGACACCTTAGTATACTCTGTAGGGTAGAATAAGTGTAGAGATAAGATCATTTCGAGAAGTAAACTTAGGTTTTTCAGAGTGACTCCCATCACTCATTCTCATAGTAGCTTGTCGTGTGAGAAAGA
The DNA here is from genome assembly GCF_006381635.1 of Hibiscus syriacus. Classification (NCBI taxonomy): domain Eukaryota; kingdom Viridiplantae; phylum Streptophyta; class Magnoliopsida; order Malvales; family Malvaceae; genus Hibiscus; species Hibiscus syriacus. Next base: position 896,864 of record NW_024063150.1, on the reverse strand, counting down.
CAAAGTCCTATCAATTAAATCCTATATTTACATTTCATTTTGCCTTGACATTTCCATTTATTTGCACTCAACATAATTCAACTTGCCACGACATATCCATTCGCTACCACAATGTCATCGTTCCATTTCCACATCTGTCATTCCATTTTGCCACAACATTATCATTTGTATATACCTTCACTAACTTTACTTAGGTGACAGAGTAAAGTGTCTTGACAAACTTATTTGATTTCCCCCAATCCCTGTGGAGACAATACTCACTTATCACTGTATTACTTGCTCGATTGTGTATACTTGCATATATATCCGCACTCATATTTAGTACTCACAAACAGCGGACAGGGAGTCATTTCGTGATCCAATCCAAATTGACAAACCAATCTTAATATCGGATTTCAACTCTACGACAGAGGACTTTCGATATGGACGAAATCTGTGTCTTTTAATATTTGCCCTATTTTCGTTACACGAAAATGAGCAAAGAGTGGCAGCTGTCGATACATATTTTTGTCCGATCATATGACATTTACACGTGCTATTATTTATAGCATATAGTATATATATATATGTATTATATAATATATACGTACTATGTTATATACTTTAATAGCACATATTATTACTTATACATGTTAACTTTTTTTTACAAGTCCAATAGTATAATACAAGCAGCCCAACACCCATCAGTCCAGTGGCCCAAAGTGGACCCAAACTGCACCAATAACACGCAACCTGACTGAAGCTCGAACCGGTTCACTGAGCGACACAAACTGGTTAGGGTTTTAAAACCCTAACCCTATCTTTTATTCCAGTGCCATATCCCTCTCACCTAGCAGTCGTCATATCTCTCGGAGATATATACTACGAAATACAAGAGAATACATACGAAATACGCGGAGATATATACTACGAAATACAAGAGAATTGCAAGAGTATTCGAAGTATATTTTGTAAACATTTGCGAAGTGAAATAAAAGGTAAAGATTCGTACCTTTTCGAAGCTTGCATGTTTTGCTTGTTTTTGTTTACGATTTGTAAAACCCAAAAGCCGAAGAACGACCGATGATTAGAGGGGAGGGTTCGAGAGTTTCAAACTCAGATCTAGCCCTCCCCGAGGCTAGCTTTTAAAAAAGGTTCGGTTTTTCGAGATTGGGAAGGGAAATGCTTTCGAAAAAATAATTTTTTTTATGTTTCGTCGCCGATGAACGACGGCCGGTGAGGTGGCATTTTATCATTTTCTGGGTTTTCGCGGCGGGTGTTCTTCAAGAACACCCCAAGAACAAGCGAGAGAGTTTAAAGGGGCTTTTGATCCGATTGTGAATGAGAAGGATTATGAGAAAGTGTTTAAGGGTTTGGGTTGTATACTCAACCCGCTGGCCAACCCGTGACTCGGTCCGACCCACACTAGATCCGCGTGTTTTGAGATGAAAGGGGAAATTTTAATTTTGGTCCCTCATTTTTTTAAAGCTTTAGTTTGGCACATTTAATTCAATTTAATCTCGAATTTCTTTTAAAATTGACCCCCGATTTTTTCTTTCAATTCAATCCCTTAACATTTTAATTTTTCTTTTATTCCTTATTTTTATTTATTTGAATATTATATTTTATTATATATATATACATTTTTTCTTCTTTCTCCTTTCGTGTTTTACTTAATTACTTTATTTTATTTTATAGTTAATATTTGTATATATATTTATATTTTGTTTGTTTTTATTTTGTTAAAATTCTTTTATTTGTATATATATATATTTTAAATTTATTCTTCTATTTTTTGGTTACTGATGTATACACATTTTTTCCTTTTTTTCCATTTAAATATTATTTTGTTATTTTGTTATTTTTATTTGTTTGCTTTTTGCTTTTTTATTTATTCATTTTATTCATTTTTATTCATTTATTTTATTTTTATTTTTTTACTTTATCTTTTTTTTTCTTTTCTTTTTTTACCTTCTGTTTTTAGATTTACCTAATCTTTTTCCTTTTTTGCTTGGTTTTATTTATTTTATTTATTGTTTCTTATCTAACGCTTTTCTTGATTGTTTTTAAGGGTACGATTTAAATCCATTAAAGGTAAGTAGTTTGGGATCAAATTTTATCTTTTAATTTAAACTTTTAATTTTCTTAATTAAATACAACTGAAAATTAATAAGTATCGAAAAGGTAGTTTGAGGGTTGTAACCCTTCCTTGACTGTAATCGAATCCCGAATCCGACATATTTTTGGTAAGATGCAGATCAGGTAAGAAATAAGGTATCCGATGAACCCATTTGTTCTTAAAATAAATGATCGATGACGACTCTAACCATTTAACCTAAATCGAAACCCAATTTCGAACTCACCCGAAAGACGGTTCCGACAAATATAAAAATAATTTATTTGATATTTAAATTTATTTTTATTTTTATTTTTGATACTGACCGACTCTACGTGGATTTAAGTCAAAGAAAAGGCACAAAAATGTAATAACAAAATATAGTTGGGATCTCCTTGGTATGCGTTGAGGACAAAATAATACTTTTAATCCACTCAATATTTTAATGGCATAATTTCATAACATGTCCCTAATATGACGACTATTTTCCCGGTATATCACCGGTGATCGGTATTATTACCGATCTAACACCGGTCAGACTATATTTCCCGATCTAACACCCTTAGCAGAAAAACGCGCCCTCTGCACCGTACTATATACTGATTTGGCGCCACGTGGGTATAGCGCGCCCCCTGCCCCGCGATATACGGTGATCTGGCGCCACGTGGGTATAGCGCGCCCTGATCCGCGCTATCCCTGGATATCTGACACATGGGGTATAGTGCGGTGCAGGGGGCACGCTATACCCTTAATTACCAACCCTTCACATCCCCATCCTCCCTATAAATACCCCCTCCTCAATCACTTTTATCACACCAAATTCTCTCAAATTCTCTAAATTTCTCTCAAATACTCTCTTTTTAAGGTATATTTTATAATATTTTTACTATTATGTTTTTACTTTATTTAATATTTTACTAATACAATTCTTTTGCAGATATATAATGGAAGGTAGTCTACTTCGCTCGGATGGAAATCATATATCTCTACACTTTGCTGATACGGTAACATTTTAACGTTTTAATTTAATTTAAATTATTAGTAATATTTAGTTGATTTATTATATGCATGATTATTAGATTAAGAATTAAATATCTCGACACTTTGCTGATACAGTAACATTTTAATGTTTTAATTTAATTTAAATTATTAGTAATAATTAGTTGATTCATTTAATGCATGATTATTAGATTAAGAATTAATATTTGCAATTATTTATTTTTAGGAGAAGGACCGTGTATTAGATCCTTTTATTAGGAATCTTAAGTTAGTGATACCAGCCGTGTCTTGCCGTATTTAGTAGAGGCTAGATTCGGTTACATAGGTAGATATGAGGGTCACTTAAAATAGAGTCAGACATGATTTCTGCCTTAGTAGAGCGGTGGAGGCCGGAGACCCACACATTCTATCTTCCGTGCGGAGAGTGCACGATCACGCTTGAGGATGTTTCTATGCACCTGGGGCTTCCGGTGGATGGAGATGTGATATCGGGGATAGCTTCCGGTTCTTGGACTACTTTGTGTCGGGATAGTCTAGGACGTGTCCTAGAAAATTTTATCGGAGGTAGGATACCGTTAAATTGGTTAGATGCCAATTTTCGGGAGTTGAGCGCAGACGCCTCTGAGGATGAGGTTAAGATGTATGCACGGGCATGCATACTGCAGTTGATAGAGGGTTGCTGATGCCGGACAAATCACGCAACCTAGTTCACTGCATGTGGTTGCGACATCTTAGCGACTTTCGTCTCGCCGGATCATTCAGTTGGGGCTCGGTAGTTTTGGCTTTGCTGCCGGATCATTCAGTTGGGGCTCGATAGTTTTGGCTTTGCTGTACAGGGAGATGTGTGGAGCCACTGACTACAGACGTAATGCTATCGGCGGATGTCTCCTGCTGCTGCAATCTTGGGCATGGTATCGATTGCCCTTTTTATGTCCTGTTGTGAAGAACCCATACGTATTTCCACTACTTCCGCAAATTCTAGCCCGTACATTGCACCATAATCAGCTTCATACATGTGTGCAGGAGGGTCAGTTTGTGTCACATTTCCTGGAACTTCATCATCATCGGAGTTGAATTGCGGTGATTCTAGGTGAATGAATAGTCCAGTCTCAGCACCATCCGCACCAGGCTCACGAAGCGGTTCTTCTGATGGAGATGATGGTTCCTCCATGATCTCCACATTTAGGTCGAAGAACCTACTATTTGCACGCCTTCCCCTTGAACTGGAAGGCATATCGACATTGAGATCGAAAAAGCTCACAGTCGAATGCCTCCCCCTGGAGCTTGAAGCCATCGTGTCAAATGGAAACTGCACAGATGGTTGCGTCGATGGCATCTCCATATGGTCAAAGAAATTTGCAGATGAATGCCTTCCCCTTGAACTGGACGCAGTGTTGCCATACAGATTGTTCGTGGACCCACCTCGGTACATATCGTAAGGAGTTACGGATGAATGTCTCCCTATTATGGCATTAAAATCATTACACATTATTGTAGTTGGGCTGTCAACTTGATCAACTTGTTCAGCCAGCCCATAGTGTGAGCTTAAAGATTGACCCCGAACAACACGCACTTGAACAAAATATGCATACATCTCAATAGCGGCGTCTGAATAATTACTTTGAGCTTCAACCATCATTTGAACATCATCATTGTTCGAAAGTTCGAACGCTGTATAAGTTAATGGCAACAATGATGTTGGAAATCTGTACTGCAACGACGACATTCTTTTGTTACTTCCAACATGAATCTTCCTCGAAATCTTCGTTATTAGCTCCTCAAGAGTTATGTTTCTCTTGAATGATATTTTAACACGCTCATTTGATATGAAAACAACGCCGGTTTCATCTTCTCGAATTTCACCATCATAGTAAACAATAGCTGAAAGTCGCGCCATTCTTTGAGTTTAAAAGTGCGGCAATATTATATCTGCAAAAAAATAACTTAAACAAACATGATTAAATAAATTATATATGAACGAAAATATAACACAATAAATTTTTTACACATCAACGTAAATAATTGAAATAATATAATTTTATATTATTACCTGCACCGCAAAACTATTTCGACGTATGCTCCCGCTTTTCAATTTTACAAACATAAAAATTAATTGAAAATAATTAGTATAATATTTTTTCAAATAATGATAGTAAACAATAAGTATAATTAAAAAATTATAACAAAATTACCTTATAACGAAAAATCGCACGAACTTCTAAATCAAATTTGAGAAGATTGCGAGAATTATTACTCGTTGACGGAATTGTTGTATTAATTTATAAGAGATGAGAGATGTGAGGAGATGTGAGCCGGAGGAGTGTATTTATAAGCATATAAGGCGCGGTACCATCACCGCGCTATATGTAATTATTCAGATAAAAGATATAGCGCGGATCAGGGATCACGTTAAATATAATTTTGGCGTATAGCGCGACCCCTGATCCGCGCTATACCCCTACGTGGCGTATAACGCGGATCAGGGGGCGCTATACCCACGTGGCGCCAGATCACCGTATATCGCGGGACAAGGGGCGCGCTATACCCACGTGGCGCCAAATCAACAAATAGCGCGGTGCAGGGGCACGTTTTTCTGCTAAGGGTGTTAGATCGGGAAATATAGTCTTATCGGTGTTAGATCGGTAATAATACCGATCACCGGTGATATACTGGGAAAATAGCCTAATATGACATTTCATTTTATCATTGATGTAGTTTGAAATCTAATTAAATCGATGTTATATATTTAATTAATTATTATAATTTATGAGTCCCGTTGAATTAAATATCTAGATATTTATATTTAAATAAAAAATTTAATAAAGAGATTAAAATATTTTTTAAATAATTTGAATTCGAATAGCTTAATATATATTCTTTTAATTATGTTATAATTAATAAAAAATAATTGCATAATTACGTGAGAAAATATTATTTTAATTTGATTTTATAATTAATACTATTTTGTTTTATATACAAGTTATTATTTGGAAGTGTACTATTTATAAAGAATTTTTCCCAGTCTTTCTTTTTCCGGTGCCTTAACTTGCAGATGCCAAAAGAAACAACGGCAACTTTGAATCCGAAATGCCGGTTCTCTCCGATGACTCCAATTCCTCGGCACGGTTATCGGCGGACAACGCCGAGGCGGAGCGACGGTTGCGTGAGGCGGAGGATCGTTTGAGGGAAGCCGTGGATGAGCTACATAGACGTCAGAGGACGGCCGCCTGCGGCGATTCCCCTCCGTGTGACCACGCCGATGACTCATGCGTGGCCAACGCTATTGGAAATCTTTGCCAAAGCTTTCTCCTTTCTTATGGTGTTAGAGTAGGTATCGGGATTCTTCTTCGCGGTTTCAAGCTCGCAAGAAGAAAGTCTTATTCCTCGCTCCTTGATCTCAAGGTTAGGGTTCTTTTTAAGTCAGTTTCATAAAAGCTTTTCCTTTTGACTTGATTAAATGGGTTTAATGCATGATTATGTACACTGTCTTCTTGGAAGGATTGAATTTTTTTCACTGTATTTTTCTTGGTTAGTACATAAAAACAAACTCCTTTTTGGATTAGGTTTTGAGGCCATTTATTGTTAAATGTGATTAGATTATTGTTGGGCAAAATTTCTCAGGTTTTGGGTTTTATAATTTTATCTTTGCTAAGAATTATCAGTGTAAGAATGCACTGAAATGTGATATTAAAGATGCTGAATTTGGTTTTCCAGCAACTTGTCTCAGAGAAAGATTTGATCGTGAGAGAGGAAGCATGCCGCATTGGCTTACTTTTTGGTGGCTTCACTGGTTCATACCATGCGATTCGATCTTTACTGAGAAATTGCAGAAAGAAAGAGACACCAATGAACGCGTAAGTTTGCTATAAATGACTGATTTGCATTTGATGAGTATCTCACCATGGTAAATGTTGAGTTTAAATATTGACAACTTTCTATGCATGCAATAACATTGCCCCTATCTTATCTTTGACATTATTTAAGGTGGTGATGGAACAGAATTTTAGCAGGTTCCATTGCGGGATTGTCTATTTTAGCTTTAGATGATTCAAATCAAAGGCGAACACTTGCTTTGTATCTTTTGGCTAGAGTAGCTCAGGTAAATGAATGCACTTTTAAATAGTAAATTTGCATAGTGATTTGACATTGTGGGTTCAATCTCCCTTATTTACTGTCTAATATTTTGTTTTACTCCTCAGTGTGCTTATAATTCTGCGAAGTCAAAAAATAAGTTTCACTTATGGGGAAGCCATTGGAGGCATGGGGACTCCCTGCACTTTTCTTTAGCTTGCGCTCAGGTAATATAAAGTCCATAATGATTTTTGTATCTAGATGTACGTATTATACATTTGGACAATATTCATCTTTGTACATCAGTTGATTTATAAAACATTTATAACACCAGGAATTGCTCAGTTTTGTGAGTTAAAAGTGCCAAAGAGAAGTTCAAGCTAAATTCTAGAGATATACTACTAAACATGACTTTTATATATGTAACATTCTTGAAGTGTAACTAATTCTGTTTTGTTCTTATGAAACTGTGTGAAGTTTACCTCCAATTCATCTGTTTCAGAGTGTATTTTTCCAATTTAAAAGTTAATATTTAGTGATTCAATTGTCAAACAATTTGGAATTTGCTTCTTAGGTTAAAAAATGATTGGAGAGTTTATTGTGCTTTCATATCTTCTTTTCACTTAGTAGAGTTTTGTCAATGTAGTTTCTTCATCCAGTTTTCCTAATTGATGCTCATACCAGGTTATGTACGCCTTTGTAATGCGTCCTGAAAGCTTGCCTAAATCCTATAAAGATTTTATTCAGAAGACTGGTCCTGTTGCTGCTCCTGTATATAAGGCTGTAAAGGAGAATTGTAGAGGTGGGCCAGTGGATGTTGCAGCTATATCAGCCTACATAAATAGCCAAAGGAGGTCCAATAATGTGAAGTTGGGAGAGTTCCCGTCAATTATTCCTTGTTCTGTTATTCATCCAGACACAAATTCTTGTCTAGCGCACAATGCCAAGGCAGCGTCAGCTACATTCAGGAAAACATTCCCTCTATACTTCTCTCTGACTTTTGTGCCATTTGTGGTTCTGTACCTACAAAAGGTATATCATGCATTACATATTGGTTTTCCTTTCTTCATCCATGAAAGTAGAGGGAGATCTTGGTGTTGTGCTTTGCTTTTGAGCTTCCTTCATATGCCTCCTTATAACAGTGAAGCAAACGATAAAATAATGGCCTTGATGCATTTTGAGCTCTATACCAAAGAAGCAAACAAAACAAGACAAGAATGGGGCTTACTTATCTGTGTGTGCTCTACTTTTTGGCCAAATATGCGCGCGCGTGTGTACCCTCCAGCAAAAAGTGAGGCAATTATTTTGAAAAATAAAATAGTAAATTTGGTTTAGTAGAAATCACATACTAAAATGTAAAAGTCTATATGCTTTAGCAAAATCTGGTTTAGTAAAATTTGTGGTATGGAGAGGGAATGATGCGTACTATACTACTGTTCTCTGTTAACCTTCCTATAGTCAGATTGAAAGCTTTTATGCCAGGTAAAATGGGAGAATCAATTGACAGTTTATTCTTTCGTAAATGAGACAATTTCTTGTAGTTGATTTTGCAAGTTTCTTTTGCTCCACTTGAGCAGATATCACACACACTGAGAATCTAGTGATGCATAGATGCCATTACAATGATATTACATTTTTGGAATTAATCCTCTGTATTTTTTGTTTGATTATTTTACATCATCACGATACGCATCTAGTTTATGGATACCCCTGCTCGTGGCTGTTGGCTTGCTGTTAAAGGTGCTGTTCAATCAACATCTTTCTTGTCTGCATTTGTTGGAAGTTTTCTGGTAACTTGTTTCTCATTCACTGTTCCCTGTTGTTAAAATCGGTATTATATGTTCCTTAAACATCTTGCTTGTGCAATTCAAGGCGGTTATATGCTTGCATAGAAAGATTGCATTGACAGACCACAAGCTGGTATATTGGGTTGCTGGTGCTTTATCAGGTCTTTCAATATTACTGGAGAAAAAAACTAGACGCAGTGAACTTGCTCTATATGTTCTTCCACGAGCTGGAGAATCATGGTGGAATATTTTAGTAAACCGGCACCTGCTTCCCGATGTTAAAAATGCTGAGGTAGTTTTCTTTCTCGTGAGAGCTTCAATGTCAGTCTAAGTGAAAATTTATGCCTGTAGTTAGATATTGATAGTCAACTTCGTTCTCGATGTATCTACTACTGCATCATTACATTATTACCTGAGTCAATTGTTTTCGTATAAATTTGGTTCCTTGATGCTTCCAAGCTGTTACAGGTTGTCTTATTTTGTGCATGCATGGGAGGAATCATGTACTACCTAGAACATGAGCCGGATACCATGGCCCCGTTCCTTAGAGGTCTAATCCGACGCTTCCTGACTAGCAGAATAAGCAATCCTGGTCCTTCGTCTAGTCTGACAGCTTCCTATGCCTACTTGCATAAGTTCGAGGCCACGAACAAACCAAAAGTTCAGGACAATCAACAAGTTGGGACTCGAACTTCAAAACAATACAACCTTGAATCTATACCGGGGCTATAGGCACGATATTGTTGCGTATGATATCACCCCTGGAGTTTCAGTCAACCACCTGTTATTTGCAATCTATATTCACATTGTTGCTAAATATATTAGTAGATCATTAGACTAGATTCAATGCCTCTTTTAAGGCAAATATTCGTAGTCCCGGTGTAGGATCGCTCACGAAATCTTGTGATTAATTAGTCCACCAAGGGAAACGGTCATTTTTCAATAAAGTATGAACAAGGAAAATAACATATATGATGATAAATGTAAAAATTGCTCAAAAGGATGAGCCTTCGCCCTATCAGTTTCAGTCTGTTTATTCCCCGGTTCATCTTGTTTAACAACAATGTTTTTCACCTTATAGCCCCTTTACCCGACCTAGAGGTAACGGGTGGGATCCAGACGGCTCACTTAAAACTTGTCACTCAAGGGAGGCATTTTTAAAATAAATATCACAAAAATTATCATGTTGAAAATTGAAGCGTGCTAACACCGTCTGAAGCGGAAGTCCACCTCAGAAAGAGCCACTGATAATTTAAAGTGAAATTCATTCACTAAATTTCCTCGATCATAAATACTCAAACCCAATGTGATATGTCAACCAATTTTACATGTTTTTTTTATCTGATCTGAATGTTTAAATTACATAAATATCTGAATACAACACGTTACTAAATGTCTGACAAATTATCATGCATCACAAACTGAAGAATAATATTTTATCATGTATTCCCAAGGTCACACGTCATAAAAAGAAATTCCGGGTCGAGTCAATAAGATCATGAAAAGCATTTTGATTTATTTAACTCTTATTTTACACACAATGGATTTATCTGCACCAATACACGATTTTCTTTCAGTTTTTCTGGGTCGGGTCCTATATTAGGAGGCCTAGGAGTGGTATTACTTATCAATCCAATATATTCAGCCTGAAGAACATACTAGTCAAAATAGAACATTTATAACAGTCACATTTAGAAATCAAACGGATAACATAAATAACCAGATACTACATCGAACAAAATTTAGCATAGAAAGAGACTCACCTCCCTGAAATAACACTAACGTCGTACGTGATGTTTCCCAGAATCAGCTCGAATAATGGATCGGATTGAATCGGTTCTTACATAACGATTAACAATACTTTTATTATTCTAGCATGAATAACGAAATCAATCAAAATCATTATTTACACTATAACTTACGATCATTCCTCATAATCCGAGCGTAACCCGAGTGAGTTCAAAGTGAGCCGGTAACTACAGATGAGATGGTAACTCTATTTTTAGGTCGACGTCTCCTGCAAAAATTACATCGTTCGTATTAAATGTCAACCACTCAATTTTCCGAGAAATATAACATTACTACGACAACTAAAAATAAATCTGATTGGAATACAGGACCGTGGCAGCAAGTTATCGGTCCAATTAAGGGGCTGCCAGTTCTAAAGTGGCAGTCCGGTTTAATGGCAGCAGCCCCCCGGATCGCCCATACAGCTGCCACATCGAGCAACAACGATAGTCGGCCACAGCCCCAGCTAGCAGAGGAGACGGGGGTTCAGATCGGCCATTTGGCCTCTGTCACGCGAAACCTCGACCTCAAACGACTACGCACAGCCGAGAACGCCAAGAACGGCGACGGACTCTTGATCTCCCTTACCGAAAAGGGGCGGTGTCAACTGCCTGGCCACGCGAAGGGAAAAGAACGCTATACTAGGCTACTACACCAATGACCTTACCTCGAAGGGCATTTAATTTTTTGGGTAAACTACATAAACGACCACCCAACTATGGGCTTGGTCTCAAAATGACCATTGTTTTCAAATTTATATCGACCATTGAACTATTTAATTGGTTTCAATATAGCTACAAACACTCATTTTTGTCCGAATCTTTTTACATTATATAGTATATATGATAATGTATATAATGATTTCAAAAATATATAATATATATAGTTTTTGAAGATATATTATAGTTTTTGAAAATATATTTTTGAAAACATATAATATATAATTTTAAAAAAAGGTTTTTGAAAACATATATAATATAGTTTTTGAAAATATATTTTTGAAAACATATAATATATAGTTTTAAAACTATTTTTGAAAACATATATAATATAGTTTTTAAGAAATATTTTTTTTGAAAACATATAATATATAGTTTTAAAAAGATTTTTGAAAATATAAATAATATAGTTTTTGAAAACATCTTTTTGAAAACATATAATATATAGTTTTTTAAACGATTTTGAAAATATATATAATATAGTTTTTGAAAATATATAATTTTTGAAAACATATTATATAGTTTTTTTAAAATGTAATATAGTTTTTATTATATTATATATTATTTATTATATTTTTATTTAACTTTTTATTTTTTTCGGTTCAAGATGGAGTCCAGAGTCGAAATCCAAGTCCAGAATGAGGGTGTGCGGGAGCCCAATCGGGTAGGCAGGCCTGACCTAGCAAGCCGACCCGACTACGAGTACATCAGACAAAAGCCTAAGTTCGCCTGACCTAGCGAACTAGGGTTTTGAATTTAAGTAAAGACATCGCGCGTTCTCAGCCGTAAGATATGGTATTGATCAACGCCCACATTGCATAACAGTTTGGGTTTTTAAAACCCTAAAGGTATTACTGATGCGCAGCCACAGAAGGGCCGATGGATCTGGCCGTCTGATCTAACAGTCAGAATCCATTGAGAACAACTGATAACAGCGCGTGGAAGACACATGCCAGCTGAATCATTGACCAGCCAAGATCCTCAGCACCCTAAACCAAAACCGCAAGAAATTAGAACAAAGACATTCCACCAATCACTAAAATAGAAGAATCGAGCACGATCACCGGGACTGCACCATCCCGAGATGCTCGGCAACCACCATCGGTGGTGGAGTATAAATACCCCACCAAGCTACCAAGAAAAAACACGGAGGAAAACCAAAAGAATACGAGCAGTAAAATACCAAAGATCGAGCAACCGAAACAACCAAACCACAAGTATACACAAAAATAAGCATCAAAAAATCAAGGAAAACCAAAGCAAACATCGGCGTTAGATCAAAGGAGGAACGACCATTAGGTTATAGGGAGGAGTTATTATTCTCTGCTTTTGATAATTCGGCAATATAGGGCACAACAATTTGACTGAGTTACACATTAGATATATGGATCAGAGTTTGCATACCATGAGGACAACTTCAAGAAAAAGGTTAAAGATGTAGCTGAGTCATGGAAGAAAATATTTCGTACAGATGTCATAGATGCTAAAGACATGCTTACTCCTGATTATATAGAATTGAAGATGCTAAGGAAGAATGACAACATTCCTATACCAGATCATGAGGATCACTCATATCATGGAAGAGCATCTTACCTATTCTTTCTGAATTAGAGATAACAAAGAATGAATTCAAAGCCGAAAAGAAAGAGATGAAACAAAGACTAAATGAACTCGAAGCTGAAAGATTTTAATGGAAGTTAGATGTCGATACTCAAAAGGATCGAGCAGACAGGTTAAAAAAGGGTATCAAGAGCAAGTTCAGAATAATTCTAACTTAAAAAAATCTTCTTTGTACTGGAAAGGTGAAGCCAGCAGTCTGAAAAGGAAGTTCGAGGGACAAGATGAAAGAGAATCATTGAAAGAACAGTTAAAGACTTCCCAAAGACGTTTGTTAGAAAGCCAGCACCAAAACAAATAATTGAAAGCCAAGGTAACTGATTTGGAAAGATTCTTTCAAAAACAGCAAGAACAGGATAGTAGAACTATAACTGAGTTGAAGGCCATTGTAGACAAGTTCAAGAAGCAAGCAAGTGAGCTTCATATAGTTTCTTTTGATGGAGGACTTCAATGTCGTTTCCGTCGGGAACAGGCTCAGCAAAAGGCGAAGGCTAGAGATGCAGTTATTCAAGACTTCTTAGAGCAGGTACAGAAAGCGATGCACCACTTGTATGGTTTGGAAAGAGAAGCTGGGGTGGTTCGACAAGGTATTCATCGAATAACATATGAAGCAATAAGACTTCTCAACTTATTAGAAGTCGTTCGGGGTCTAGAGGACCTAGTTAAAATATACCTTTAAGTTGTTTTGATCTATTAGAAATAACACTTTTGTCCCAATAAAGATTATTTATAATAACATACACGTTTTTGGATCAGTGCCTCGAAACTTCACGCATCATGCATTCCTGGATATTTTGCATTTTTCTTTTTCTTTTCATTTATTTACATTCACTTTAACTAACAGAAAATGTCTCATCAAAAAAAGGAACAGACATTGGACGTACCACCTCAAGCATTGGACGCACCTCATCCTCACAATACCTGTTCAAAGAAAAAGAAGATGGAAACCAAGATCGTTCAACTTGAAGAAAACATGCTAAGGATACCGAAGGAACTTGAAGAAAAAATAAGTCAAAATCAACAAAATACCTTGGATTCCATCACTAGGAATCAAGAGTCTTTAGTTGATCAGATTGTTACAAGGTTGTCTGGCCTAAATCAAATGAATGCTCTGGAGCTGGGGTATCCGAAGAGGTGATTGTACCACCTACCCCGCAGCTGATTATTTCACTTGAGATCTTATCGGGACTTCAAGACTCATCTGCTACAAAAGCACAAGCTTCATTAGTTGCAAAAGGAGAAGCTTTTGTAACTAACCCTCAAAATAATTTGGATGATTATCGTAATTCGGATTTTGATGATGAGGATAAAACAAAGAAGATGGATGAGACAATTAAGTTGTTAGAAGATCAAATGAAGACGATTAAGGGAGAAGATAATTATTATGAAGTTGATGCTATGGAAATAAGCTTAGTCCCAGATCTAATTCTTCCTCCTAAGTTCAAAGTCCTAGATTTTGAGAAATATGATGAGAACAGTTTCCCATCAGCTCACATTACCATATTCTGTCGAAAGATGACAGGATACGTGGGAAATTACCAGCTTCTAATTCACTGCTTCCAGGAGAGTCTGTCAGGTTCAGTCATTCATCATAACATAGAAAGATCTCGCCAAGTCTTTCTAAGAACAATACAAGCATGTAAACGACATGAGGCCAGATCGCTTCATGTGGCAAAGTATGGAGAAAAATATAATGAAAGCTTCAAACAGTATGCACAGCGATAGAGGGATTTAGCTGTACATGTCCATCCTCCTTTGGATGAAAAAACAAGGAAGCTCTTCGTACATACTTTGAAGGCTCTTTACTTCAAACATTTGGTTGCAATTACATCTGGGAATTTCTCTTATCTGATTATGGACAGAGATTTGTTCGAGACAATCATTAAACAAGAAAAGATAGATGGAGATGAATCAAGCGAAGACCTCCCATGAAGAAGAAAGAATGAGAGATCAACAACATCAATACCTTTAGTGCCAAAAAAAGTGTTACGATCTCCAAGTCAAAACCAACTACAGCTGTACCATCAGGTACTTCTAGACAAGATGCAAAGGAACCAAAGAGGGAAAATATGTATTTTGAGTCGGTTCTCATGACATAAAAGGAACTCTACCAATAGTTTTTTGACACACATGTGGTGTTACCATACCCAATAGAACCACTAAAGCCTCCATACCCCAAGTGGTACGATGGAAACACACATTGTGAGTTTCATGGTGGTGTTCCAGGGCATGCCACCGAAAACTGCCTCACCTTTAAGAGGATTGTTCAAAGGATACGCAATAGAAACTAGATTCATTTTAATAATTCAGAATCACTTAATGTTGTACATAATCCTCTGCCTAACCACCAAGAAAGCGGGGTTAATACAATCATCGAGGAGAGGGGCAAAAGAGTTAGAACCAATGTTTCTAAAGTAAAGTTTTCTCTGGCCTGGGTATGGAGGCAGATGACAAGGGCAGGAATTCTTGCACCATATTCTAGCACATTGTAACACTAAAGTGGTAACTATTGTTGTTATCACAATGAAGAATGACATGATGTGCAAGAATATTCTGAATTTAAAGCTTTGATCCAACTAATGATGGTCAGGAAAGAGCTGGAATTTTATGAGGAATATAAGGACACTTCAGAAGTTGATATTTGTGCTACTGGAGATTCATCTGACAAAATATTCGGCGCAACCCGCCCTTTGATAATAACTCCAAATGCAAATGTGGTAATAATTACACCAAGACCTTTTCCCTATAAAGACAGCAAACAAGTGCCTTAGAAGTATGAATGCCAAGTAAGTTCTTTGAAGGAAGATATCAGTGAAGTGGGGCATACTATTGGGAAATGCCACTCCCAACAGTCTACCTTACCCCATAGACCACTTGAACCATTAAAAGGATATGTACCCGCAATAAATAAGCCAATAAAAGAAAAAGAGGCTGTAGAGTTCTTAAAATTGCTAAAACACAGTGAATACAACATTGTGGAACAACTATATAGCCTATCAACACGTATTTCAATATTGGCATTGCTGCTAAGTTCAGAGGCACGTAGAGAGGCACTTCTGAAGGTCCTAAATTAGACATGTGTGCCAAAAGACATATCAATCAATAAGATGGATCGACTAGTTAACAACATTTAAGCTGATAACCATATCTCATTTTCTGACGATGAGATTTCATCCGAAGGAAGGGGTCGGGCAAAAGCATTACACATTACCACTCATTACAAAGGGAAAACTTTGTCAAGCGTACTAATTGACAATGGATCAACCCTTAATGTAATGCCTTTGGTTACTTTGAAAAGGTTACCAATGGATACCTCCCACATGAGAATGTGCCAGAGCATGGTTCGAGCATTCGATAAGACAAAGAGAGAAGTGCTCTGCAAAATTGAGATACCATTGACCGTTGGACCCGCCACTTATAACATAGAGTTCATGGTGATGGACATTATGCCTTCTTACAACTGCCTTTTAGGAAGGCTGTAGATCCATCAAGATGGGGTAATATTATCAACACTGCACCAAAAAGTCAAGTTTGTTATCAATGGAACTCTCATAATCATTAATGCTGAAGAGGATATAGTGACGAGTGTGACCACTGATGCCCCTTACATAGATGTGAACGATGAGACTTTAAAATGTTCATTTCGCTCTCTGGAGTTTGTTAATGCTATATTTGTGGCTGAAGGGGTAAGATTTCCAAATACATGTTCTCAGAATGCACCAAGATGAAAATCAAACAGACTTTGGGGAGAGGTGCAAAGATATGAAGGGGGTTTAGGAAATCTCTACAAGGAAGAATTAGCCCTATTTTTCCTGTTACCAAGATATATCAGTTTGGGCTCGGATTTCATCCTAGTCATCAACAAAGAATGAAGGAAATTTAGAAATGCTAGGAAAAAAGAAGGGCAAGATTGACTGGGGAATAAATTCAAGGGGAGCTAATGTCTTTTTCTCCTATTCACAATACATTCAGGTTTGGTGGTTATGCTTTTGAGGAATAAACAATGATGACTTAACTTGACATAGGAGAATCTCTGAAAGACTAGAGCATCAGTGTTATATCAACAGATGATAATGAAGACATGAATGGATATGGAATCTGTCCATTGCCGCCAGGGTTCGTGCTTAACAACTAGACGACTGAAGAATTACTTGTGGGTTTCAAATCTTTTTTAGAGTAATACTCAACCTTTCCCTATTTGCCTATACTCGGGGCAATAGGTAATCTTTTGAAAGGGTTAATGGATTGTTTTTGTTTATATTTCAAAAAAAATATGTAATTTTCCTTTCCGATAGACATTTCTTTTTCTTTATCTTATTTCCTTTCTTTTGTATATAATTTTATTTCCTTTCTTCATTCTATGTGGATTATTTTTCTCTTGCATATACATATTTTTTCTCCTTGCCCTTTCAGGTCTTTGGATCTTCATGATATGGATAATAACAATTCTGACCCGATGGTGGATTTTGAGCAGTTGAAGTATCTTGGAGAAATTGATGAATTTGACCACGAAGAAGAGTGTAACTTACCTTTTGAGTTATTAAGAATAGTGGAGAGAGAAGACAAACAAATATTTCCAATGAGGAGAAAATCGAAGTTATGAATTTGGGTACCGAAGAAGAAATGAATGAGGTTAAATTCGGCACAACTCTTTCGTCTGAAGCAAGGAAAAGCTTGATATACTTACTTCAGGAGTACAAAGATGTGTTTGCATGGTCGTACCAAGACATGCCTGGGTTGGACACAAATATGGTGGTTCACAAACATCCAATCAAGCCAGAATGCAAACTCGTACAACAGAAGCTAAGGAGGATGAGACCATAAATGCTCCTTAAAATAAAATGAGTCAAGAAACAGTTTAATGCTGGTTTTCATCAAGTGTCCAAATATCAGGAGTGGGTGGCTAATATAGTTTCGGTACCGAAGAATGATGGAAAGGTGCACATATGTGTCGACTACAGAGTCCTCAATAAAGAAAGTCCTAAAGATAACTTCCCTTTTCTGCACATAGACACTTTGATGGATAGTACAGCCGTAAACTCTTTCTTCTCATTCATGGACGGGTTCTCAGGATACAACCAGATTAAGATGTATCCAGAGGACATGGAGAAGACCACATTCGACACGATGTGGGGAACATTTTGTTACAAGGTAATGCCCTTCGGATTAAAGAATGCAAGGGTAACATATTAAAGATCCATGGTGACCTTGTTTCACGATATGATGCATAAAGAAATCGAAGTTTATGTTGATGACATGATTATCAAAGAACAAGATGAAGATGAACATATCGAGAATCTGAGGAAACTTTTCCAAAGATTGAGGAAATTCCAATAAAAGTTTAATTCAAACAAGTGCACATTCAGAGTAATATCTGAAGAACTGTTAGGCTTCATTATTAATAGAAGAGGCGTTGATGTTGATCCGGATAAAGTCAAAGCTATCCAGAATCTACTTCCCCCATGAACACAGAGAGAAGTTCAAGGTTTTCTAGGTATATTAAATTACATTGCTCGATTCATATCCCATTTGACAGACAAATGTGATCCAATTTTTCATCTTCTACGAAAGAATAATTCTAGAACATGGGATGAGGATTGCCAGATCGCTTTCGAGGAAATAAAAGAGTATTTATCTCACACTCCTGTTCTAATGTCTCCTATCCCAAGCAAGCCTTTGTTCCTTTATCTCTCCATATTTGAGAATTTGATGGGATGCATTATATGACAACATGATGAATCTAGGAGGAGAGAAATAGTCATTTACTACCTTAGCAAAAATTTCACTGATTGCGAGGCTAGATATCCATCCATTGAAAAAGTTTGTTGCGCTCTAGTCTGGGCCACACGAAGACTCAGACAATATATGATATACCATACCACTTGGTTAATTTCCAAGTTAAATCCACTTAAATTCATGATGGGTGTGTCTGCTCTCTCATGCAGACTTTGATTGGGGCAACCCCATTTTCATTAGCATATAGGATAGAGGATGTATTACCCATTGAGGTGGAAATCCCATCACTCCGAGTTTTGTTAGAAGTTAAACTTGATGATGTAGAATGGGCGCAGTCTCAATATGATCAACTGAACCTAATAGAAGAAAAAAATGTTGAAAGTCATTCACCATGGTCGACTATACCAAAAACGAATGATCCAATCACATAACAAGAAATTACGTCTAAGAGTATTCCATGAAGGAGATCTCGTACTGAAAAAGATATGGTCAATCCAAAAATACTTCAGAGGAAAGTGGATGCCAAATTGGGAAGGGCCTTATGTCATGAAAAAGGCCTTCTCCGGAGGAGCACTAATCCTGATCAAAATGGGCGGGCCGAAACTACCAAATCCTATAAACTCTGATGCAATCAAGAAATATTTCGCTTAGGGTAAAAACCCGAAAGGGCTCCTTAAGTTGAAAAAACGGGTTTAGAGTGAAAACCCGAAAGGGCACTCTAAATAAAAATAAAAAATAAAAAGTGGGTCCAAGATGAAAACCCGCAAAGAGCATCTTAAAATCGAGGGAAGATTCAAGTTGAAAACCCGAAAGGGCAGTTTGGGTAATGATCTAGGATTCGCACAGTGGAAGGTCCCGAATCAAAGCAATAAAGCATCACGACATCCAAGTCTTTAGAGGACTTAGTGATTTGGGAGGAGCTTCGCACTCTTCCAAACGTTGCCACATCTTCAAAGTCCATTTGACAAAAGTTGCACTCAAAAGTCATCAAACGGCGTGCCAGTTCAAAAACGTCCATATTATCAAGATCTAAAGCACATATTTGTATTTCTGAATAACTTCGTCCTTTTATGTTTGCCATGTATTTTATTTTTCCACATAAAAAATATGGTCATTTGTCTAAGAGAAATCAACTCCTTAGCATCTTACATTGAATTTAAATAAGAATAATTTATTCACTTTTAAAAAGATCATTGTGTATTACTGTATAAAGATTTCTTGAAAGGTACAGGTGTTTAGAAGTCGGTAAAGGTTCTTGCACCATACTCGAAAGAATGGCACGGATACTAGGCATTGATCAAGATTAGAAGAAAAGGTTCTTTCTGAAACTTCCTGGAGAGGATATTAGATCAAAGCTCGTCGAGGATCAGAGAATCTAAAATCAAAAATCAAAAATTCAATATTGGCATGGATTAAGAGACGTCAGAAAAATCAAGACTGACAGCAAGAGATTGAGATTTCTCTTTAAAAATACTAAAATAACATACTTCACATATACATTTTAGGCATATTGCATTCATAACATCGCACATGCATAATTTTTGTAGATTTTTATCAGAGTCAATTTCAACTTCGCAATAATGGATATTGAACTCGAATAACAATCAAGATTAAGGACAATGCAGTTCATCCAAGTCTGATTTCAACTTCACGATAAAGGATATTCGGCTCAGAAAATATATTCAATTTGGACTCAACTTCACGACGAAGGAGTCACCTACGATTTCATCTTCACGACGAAGGATATCGTGCTCAATAAATCTACTTAACTTCACAGCGAAAGAGTCGTCTGCAACAATGAGGAACTATCTCAACTAAGGTCATCTAGTCAAATTCCAACTTCAGGATGAAGGGTATTGGGCTAGAAGGAGATGGCGAGGACTTACCTCCTACTCCAGGCATCAAGCTAGATTTCAACTTCAAAATGAATGATATCACGCTCGACTAACTCAACTTCATGACGAAGAGGTCAACCACGATTTCAATTTCATGACGAAGGATATCGTGTTTAAAGACATCTTAAGGTCAACTCAACTTTACGACAAAGGAGTCACCTGTAATATAGCTCAACAAAAGGAATACATCTTCTATTTTTAAGTTGAATTTCAACTCCGCAATGGAGGATATTCGATAAAAGATTTGACTACAATCTTGAGTCGAATTTTAAACTCAGAGATCGATAATCCTCACAGGAACAGGCTTGCCTTCAAGCCCATTTGTACCGAATAAAAATTTGTGTCTTTTTGTCTTTGCCCTATTTTCGTTGCACAATAATGGGCAAAGAGGGGCAGCTGTAAACACCAATTTTCGTCTGGGTCTTTTTTTACATTATATAGTATATATGATAATTTATATAATAATTTCAAAAATATATAATATATATAGTTTTTGAAGATATAATATAGTTTTTGAAAATATATTTTTGAAAACAAATAATATATTGTTTTAGAAAACGGTTTTTGAAATCATATATAGTATATTTTTTGAAAATATATTTTTGAAACCATATAATATATAATTTTAAAATGATTTTTGAAAACATATATAATATAATTTTTGAAAACATCTTTTTGAAAACATATAATATATAGTTTTAAAACGATTTTTGAAAACATATATAATATAGTTTTTGAAAACATATTTTTGAAAAAATATAATATATAGTTTTTGAAACGATTTTGAAAACATATATAATATAGTTTTGGAAAATATATAATTTTTGAAAACATATTATATAGTTTTTGAAAATGTAATATAGTTTTTATTATATTATATATTATTTATTATATTTTTATTTAGATTTTTATTTTTTGTTTTATTTGGATCAAAAGGGAGTTTATGGTATAAATCCAAGTCCATAATGAGGGTATACGGGAGCCCAATCGAGTAGGCAGGCCTGACCCAACAAGCTGACCCGGCAAAGAGTCCAGCAGAAATAAGCCCAATTTCGCCTAACCCAGCGAACTAGGGTTTCAAATTTAAGTAAAGACATCGCGCGTTCCCAACCATAAGATATGGCATCGATCAACTGCCCATATTGCATAATATTTAGGGTTTTTAAAACCCTAAAAGTATTATTAATATGCGGCCACATAAGGCCTATAGATATGGTCATTTGATCCAACGGTCAGAATCCATCGATAACAATCGATAACAATGAAAGAAAGACACGCACCAGCCGAATCATTGATCGGCCGAGATCCTCGACACCCTAAACCAAAATCAAAGGAAAATAGGAACAAAGACGTTCCACCAATCACTAAAATAGAATAATCAAGCACGATCACCATGACTACACCATCCCGAGATGCTCGACAACCACCATCGATGGTTGAGTATAAATACCCCACCAAGCTGCCAAGAAAAAACACGGAGGAAAACAAAAAGAATACGAGCAAATACCAAAGATCGAGAAACTAAAACAACCAAACCACAACTATACACAAAAATAAGCATCGAAAAATCAAGGGAAACCAAAGCAAACATTGGCATTGAATCAAAGAATGAACGACCATCAGGAGTTAAAGAGCTCATCGGGTAAAGGTGAGAACCAAGTAATTCTTTTTTTAGATATACGATTATTGGGGTTTGTTTTGGATATTTGGGGCTCAGGTTTGGCTTTGGGGTAGTGTGAAGAACGTTTTGGATGGGCTTTTAGGTTTTCGACCACCGAAGGCAGTGGTCCGGGCGACGGTTTGGCATCGGTAGGTGGCCAATTTTCGACTGGCCAAGGTTTGAGTTGAGAGCATTTTAGAGAGGGGTTATTTTTTAGAAATGAGGTTGAAACGATTTTTTTGGATTTTATGGGCTATTTATAGGGAGGACCTTTGTGTAAATACTAAAATCTTAAATTATTTTTGCAGTCCCTACAGTTTTGATATGTATTTCATTTTGATCACCTGTTGTTAATTTTCACTTGAATTTTGAATTAATTCAATTAAATCCCTATTTAAATTTATATTTTGCAAATTGAACCCTCCTAACTTTTTATTTTTTCTTGCAGCTTTCAAATAATATCAATTTGGCCATTAATTGTAAATTTTTTGCAGTTAAATCCTTTTAATTTAAAAGTTTTGTATTTCATATTTCTTAAATTAATTTTGTTTTGCTCTAATATTTAACGTTGATTTGATTTATATTTTTTAGTCAATTTTAAATTCTTCAATGGTAAGTAATTTGAAATGAACTTTTAAATTTTAAGTGGACTTTTAATTTTCTCCATTAAGACAACCGAGAAATTAAATTGGTACTGAAAGGGCTATACAGGGGTGTTAATCCTTCCATGACTGTAATCGACTCCCAAATCGATTTAATTCTGGTAAAAATGCAGATCAGGTAAAATGGTAAATTAAGGTATCTGATCATATTCGATCAACCTAATTTTAAATGATCAGTGGCGGCTCTAACACATTAAATTTATGTCGAAGCCCGATTCTGGGCCCACCCAAAAGACGGTTACGACAATAGCCACATGTCTTTAATATTTAACGAAAGTGTTTACGTGACAGTTAATAAAATTGGTATAATTAGGGTGCAGGTCCTTGTAAAGTTGCGTATTCGTGATGTTAGAACCCTGATCTTCCATTTTGGTCACTACTTATATATGATTTGTTTCCTTTTATTTTCATTTAATGCAATTTGATCCTGATTCTATTTTTAATTTGTCTAATTCCTTAATTTGAGTATTAACTTTAAAATCTTTTATTATAGTCATGTATTAAATTTATAGAATAAATCTCTTAGATTTTAGAATTAATCAATTTGATCACAAGATTAACTGTAATTCTTAATTTTTAATTTGGTCCTAATTTCAATTTACTTTAAAATTGATAAGTGAGAACTTATATCTAGGCCAATTGAGAATATGACAACACTTATATCACTAAAATAAATCTAATAGTTGATTTTATTTTATTTGTAATTGATTTAAGATTTTAATATTTTTAAACTAAATTTATTTGTTTTCATATTTATTTTTTAATGATTATATATATATGATATCATTAAAAATGATTTAATATTCAAATTATAATAATAAGAAAAATATTTAAGATTCAAATTATAAATTTATCTTTTGATTTTAAATTGTACTTGTGAGTTAGGATATGTTAAATAAATTTTTAATTTAATTTTAAATATAATTTCATATATATAATCATTAATAAATAAATATAAAATAAAATAAATAACTTTAATTTAAAAATAGTAAAATCATAAATTAATTATAAATAATATATTAGATTTTTTTAGCAATTTAAGTGTTATCATATTATCAATTGGCCTAGATTTAAGTTCTCGCTTGTCTATTTTTATTTATATTATTAACTATAATATATAACATATAAAAATATTTTAATTGATTCCTAAATATTAGATTTAGCCTATTGGTTAAGGTTTTGCTTGGTTATTAACTGATCTTTGGTTCAAATGCAATTAAGTTATTTTAGTTTTATTTTTCTGCCTAAACTTGAACAAGTTATATAACATATGTATTATCTTGATAACAAGTGTGAGAATTGGCTCAACGATTAATTATAAAATCTAGGGGATTTAATCTATAAATTTAATATCTTACTAGAATAAAAGATTTTAAAGTTAATGCTCAAATTAAGGCATTAGACAAATTAAAACAGAAACAGGATCAAATTGCATTAAATGAAAATCTAAGGAAACAAATAGTATACAAGTAGTGACCAAATTAGAAGAAAACAAAGAAGGGTGTCAATGCCGCAAATACGTAACTTTATAAGGACTCGTGCCTTGATTATACCAATTTTATTAACTGCCACGTAAACACTTTTGTTAAATGTTAACGACATGTGGCTATATTGAAACCATTTAAATAGTTCAGTGGTCATATTGAGACAAATTTGCCTTAATATTTTAAAGGTTTTTTATATAAGCCCCAACCTTTGCTTCTCTTACGAAATAGTCACTTAATTTTTCACCAATTCAATTTAGTCTGTAGGCTCAATTTAGGGTTTTAATTTGGGATAAATTTGGGTGTTACACAAAATCCGGCCCAGCCATCCATTATCATCTTGGAAGATTAGATTTTGCAAAGACATCCAATATGGTCGGTCACACATCATACAAAAATTTGACTCTTTCTTACTTTATACAGCTAAATTAAGAGGTTTGATCACAAGAATGATCAATTTTATTAGTTGGTACAAGTAGATATTTAGAAGTAATTATGATCCAAACCAGTGTTTCTTTGAAGGGAATCCCCTTGTTACTCAATCATTTGCTCCGACTACGCAGTGTCAAGAACCTGCGCAGCACTCTCCTCTTCGAAGAGAAAAAAAGCCATAGCAGACTTATCATCTGTAGACTATAATTGATGAAGTCCATTGCTGGTTTTGATAACAGAATACAGTGTCATAAAACCAGACAGAAATCTGAATGATGTTCTTCCATGTTGTTGTCTTGTTAGACCATCTTTATTCTTGGTAAATTATTATGTTTATTACATGTATGGCGTATGCATATGATGCATGCTAATGTCAGCTTAAATTTTTATATATAGCATTCCTTGATTTGCCTTGTAAGAGATTTCTTTATCAGTTCTGTCTTTTTTAATTATAAATAACTAAACTAAGAAGGTTGACCACAAGAATGATCATTTGCTTAAGCCACACGCATCAAGAACCCGTACAACCATTACCCGATTGAAGATAAAAGATGGTTGACTTGTCATCTTGAGACTAAAACCTGAGTATGCTCAAGAAGTAACCAAAGATGGTTTTAGCCTTCTTCATATGGCAGCTGCAAATGGGCATATTGAAATTGTACAAGAGCATATGAATATTAACCCGAAACTATGCGGCGTAGTGGGATGAGAGAAGAAGACATCGTTCTATTTTACAACCATGAAAGGGAGGGTTGACTCATCAATGAAATGCTTGGGAGATATGCAGAATGTATTGAGAGTGTGACAATTCAAAAGGAGAATGCCCTGCTCCTTGCAATAAAGAGCAACCAGTTTGAGGCAATTAAGGTTATGTTTGCTTGGACTGTAAGGATGAAGAAAGAATATATTTTGAATCTTAAAGATAAGCAAGGCAATACATTGCAACATTTAGCGACATTGAAAAAATAACGACAAACAAATGTTTATTATTTCGATAACAATGTTAATAGGATAAATATATTCATGAAAATATATATTTAGTGAATGTTTAATGTTGCTTCAGTTGATAGAATTAGTACTTGGAAGTGGAACAACAAGTTCAGGCTTGTTGGACATAATGGCTTGTTTTATAGTGAAGCCGACGACCTAGAAATCATAGAGATTCTTCAACGAGCTAGAGATGTGTGTGCTAGAGATGTTACGATCCCTTGAATTCCTTTCCATGAATTTCATGATCCAAAACTAGACCACCCAAGACCACATCAGATAATTCAATGGTAGGATAAAAACACGGCGTCTAATCGCTTGTAAATGTATATGCTAATGCAAATAAATCTGTGCAAGTGTACACAATCGATGCAAGTAATATAGTAGTAAGTTGAGTATCGTCTCCACAGGGATTGGTGGGAATTTTTAATTTTTTGGTACAACTAGAACTAGGTGTCACAAGCTAGTCCTATGGTTCTTTCCAAAGAGGGAAACACATGGGATTAAATGGTTTAAACATATGGAAAAGTATCACTGAGGCAGGAAATATTGTAAAGTGTGGTGTACAGTAAAGTTTGGTCGAGGCAATAAAAATATGCAAAGGTAAATAAATAAAAGTTGTCTAAGTAAATAAAAATGTTGAGTTCGATATATTCAGAAAAACCTCACACAATCAAACTTCTTACGGAGCATTTAGGTTGGTTTTGCCATGGCGAGAAGTTATTTGACGCTAAGAATAATTTAGTCCGTTATGCTTAGGCTGCCCGACAGTATTACTAGAGTATTCATTGATGATTTCTACGACAATACTACTCGGCGTGAGCTACAACCCTTGGTTTGTCAAACTGTTGTTGTGGCAATACCCCTCAGCGTAAACTGTAGTCTTTGCCTATCTTACTCAAGTATATTAGAACATCATCATCCCGGATTGGTTCCATTGTTCACGTAGATCTACCCTAACTCTCTCGATATTAGTCACCTATTCCTAGAAAAATGGCAATCTCTTTAAAGCTCTTACAAAGCCTAGGAATGTTTTTCCAATGCACTAGGCAATCTCTTAAAAGCTCTTACAATGTCAAGGAAAAATATTTAAACAGTGAACAAAACAACACTTAGCATAAACAAACTGCATCATCATTAACAAGCAAATAACGTTCAACAAAACAATAACCAACACCAAGTAAAACAGTTCATGGTATGGTGAATATCATCCACAAATCTTTCTTTTAAGTACAACCCTTAACAGGATATGAAAATGAAGAACAAAAGAAGAAACACTCCCAAAATAAGAGTTATGTCATGACATTCTGACCACCATCACGCCTGTTCCAGCGGTCGGCCTCTCTCAAGGGCCTGGTCGCTACTCTGGTGAAGCCTGGCTATGGAGGGCACCAAGAACAGTCTAGTGGGACAGTGGAAAGTAGGGTGTTGCAGCTGCTTACTCCAATCCTAGGGTATATTCTCTCCTTGATTGCGCAGCCTTTTGAAAAACTATGATAAGGTATTTATAATGGGAATTTCGAGGGTTTGGTGCTCTTGGAAATTCCCTAAATACACTTGTTGACATACCCATAGCAACTGAAAGTGGTCAATTTCCTTGATGAGGGCATGATTGCACGTGAGGATGAAGTTGGGCAAGTGACATCATCATTTCTATTAAGCTACGTCAGACTTGCAAGATAAATCTTGCCTTGGCAAGAAAATATGTTCCTCACTGTCATATTCTCTTGTTCCTCTAGCCCTAGAGAATTGCTCTGTCTCGGTAAATAAATTCCTTCTTCGTCATTTCCTGCATCAACACAACCGGCCAAGAACCTTCCTCTAATGTAGCATCAGTTGAACCAAATAAAGTTTGCCTCGGTAAAACTTACCCACCACGTGCAAATGTAGACTACATGTAACTAAAATGTTATGACAAATAGCTTTTAGGAAAACAATAACCTAAGTAAAAAGACCGAAAACACAGTCTTTTACGGAGTTATCACACGACGTCTTGTGATCCAGTACCGGACCAACCAAGCAAACGACAGAGAAATCGACGGTGGGTAGAAAACATGGCGGAGTATTTCAAGTTTAAGAAAGGATGAGACTCTCCGAGTGAAGCTTGCAATACTTCATTGGTTATATTTGTTTTGGTGTCCACTGTAACCTTCCAGGTTGAACTTAATCCTCCTAGTGGAACATGGCAAGATAATTATTTTACAAACCAGAACTGTAACGCCCCGATTTACAAGTTAGTAGTTTTCTGTGAAATCTGAATGGGTTTATGTGGGCTAAGGAAGTTATTTAAAAGTTTGGGTAATTGCTCGGTTGGATTTAATTGGGCTTGAGCTCAATCAAGCTTAAAAAGAATATTTTTATAATGAGCTTCAAGTAAGGAGGACTAGGAGTGTGATTTTCCCTAGCTTAGTCAAAAAGGTTGAATTTCTTTAATTACTTTGTCAAGTCACGACAGAAGGCTTGTACAAATTTGAAAGAGGTTCTTCCATCTCTTTTTCTCCACCATTTTTCCTTATATTCTTCTCCCATTCATCTTCTTCTCGCTTTGACTAGAAAGAAAGAAAAGGGGAGAGCTTTGTTGGGTTACACTCCTAGTCCAAAATTTAAAAGGTAAGGTTGATAATATTCTCCTCTAGAGCTTTATTTTAAGCTCTCAACTTGATAGTTTGGCCATGGAAGTTTGAGTGAGAGTTGAGTGGGTTTTGAGTTTTAGAACCCGTTAGGACTCCAAATCCATTTTTGAAGCTTAAAGACCCTATTTTCAACCTTCTTAGATCCTTAAATGAGTTTATAACTCACTTCTTTAATGTGTTCTAGTGAGAGAAGAAGGTGAAAACTACAAGGAAAGACAAGGAGAAAGAAGTTCTTGGGTGATTTTGAGGTTGTTTTTACAACTCTTAAGATTGAGTTAACACATTTCTAATTTTCCTATACTGCTTGTAAATCAAAATGTTAAGCTTTAATGCATGTTGTGTGTATAAGCCTTTGTTTGCACTTGGATAGGGTTTAAGGCATGAAAGTGGTTTTGTTGCGTATTTTAAAGACATGTAGTGATTTTATAACACCCAAATGTTCATCTTGTCCCTAGAAATAATTATATGGAAATTGGTGACTCAAACAGGCATGTCCCAACGAACTAGTAATTTTTCAGAAAAGATTGATCCCTTACCAAAAAGGATCGATCCCTTGATCGAAATGATCGATCTGAAACACTATGTTGTGCAATTGATCGATCCCTTTTTAAAAAGATCGATCCCTCAGGGAAAATGATTGATCCCCTTCGTTGTTTTGCCAATGGAAAAAGATAAAATTTCATTCAGTAGAGGACTAAAATATTATGAAATGTTGTCTTGGTCTCAGCATGTTTGAATGAGTTCAGTTTGGTCCATTAATTGATTTACCCAATTCCTTAAACCCTAAACCTAAAAACTAATGATAATGATCAAACTCGACTAATAACGCTATAAAATAAATTGACATAAAACTAACCTTGTTTGATACTCGAGGAAACGAAGTGGACACTCAAGTCACTTAATAACGTGAGCGTTACGTGTATAAAATATCTGGATATATCTAATCTAGTGTTTGGGAACTTTAAATTCTAGTTGGATGCTGTACCGATGCTTCGTGACTCAGAAACATCCCAAGTACTCTAAAGGAGTAAACTAGTCGGGTAAGTGTCAATGCTTCGCGACCCAGACTTGACCCGGGTGTTAAGGAGACATTGATGCTAGGTGACCCAGGTCTTCCTTAAGGTTGTAAGTAAAAGGGTGTGAGTTCTACGAAGTTGTGTGACCCCGAGCTACACCATGATACTTACTATTTTCTTATGTGTTGCATTTTCTCATAATTATATTGTATCATGCTTATATATTTGGATGCATGTAGTACAACTTGGTTATTTTTTGTGGCACTGAGCTTGTGAGCTCATCATATAAAATGTGTTTCCATGCATATATCAGTAGATGACAGCTGAGGAGCTCTTTTCTAGACTTGGATTCCAGGCTCAACTTCTTCAGAGTACGTTTCAAGAGTTTTAGAGGGCATGTACTATCATAAACCCTTATTTGTAACTTGAGTCATAAACTCTGTATTTTATATTAATGATATATTTTGGAGACTTACGTCGGGAGCTCCACCATATTAAATACTTATAATTCGTATTTTTATGGTAATTAAATTTTATGGATGGTACCTTCATGAAACATTTTAAAAATGGTTAGTCATTCACGTGGTTCAGTGTGACATTGTAATTTGATGACCTTCGGTCGAATTGGATCAAGATGTTACATTTAGTGGTATCAGAGCGTCAGGTTTAGTCATTCATAAGACCCGCAGGTTAGATTCGTTAAGCGTTTGTGAAGTACATGCCTCTAAAGTGCCAAACATACTTATAAGTATAGAAATGGCGATGCTAACTCTTTTCTTCTTCTTGAAATCATAGTTTATGGTTGACGATCCCGCTCACAACCAGTAGGGTCATGAGGAGATCTTAGCCTAGTTAGTTGGGATTCTAAAGATGAGTTTGCTCTCGACTCTGATTACATGGGTGTCTTGAAGAAGGC
Source organism: Hibiscus syriacus (assembly GCF_006381635.1). Lineage (NCBI taxonomy): Eukaryota > Viridiplantae > Streptophyta > Magnoliopsida > Malvales > Malvaceae > Hibiscus > Hibiscus syriacus. The sequence continues at coordinate 866,367 of NW_024063150.1, read as the reverse complement.
GGGCATAAATGAGGCGATATTCTTCCGTGATCTCACACAAGCTTTGAGGCATATAGTTAGGGTTATCCCTAGAGCAAACGCTACACCCGCTCCACTTTTCGTAGATTCTCAAGAGTCTCTGTTTAGAGACTCCATCTCTATAAGACTATCGAATTCTTCAGATCAGATGAGGACGATCCTATGGCATCTGATCAGTGGCTTCGTAAGACCCTTCGCATCCTACGACAGCTTAATCTTACCCCTAAGGGTAATCTCGAGTGCATCACTGTTCTACTAAATGGTGATGCTACTGATTAGTGGGAGATGGTAGATATGGCGCTAGAGCCCGAGCGTTCGACGTGGAAGCTTTTTCTGTCTAAGTTCATGTCACACCCCAAATTTAGGGGGTCAAATTATTAGTTTTTGAAATTTATAGACAAATTTAAAAAGTACGGGAAATTCAGGGACCTAGTCTTGAATTTGCCCATTTTTGCTGGATAGAGAAAAATAAACTCCTTCCCCGGTGAAATCCCTAAAACCCAAAATTTCCCCCCAATGTTTCTCCCCAGATCGAAACCTCGTCGCCCTTCCTAAACCATCACTGTCCAGCTACCATTCAGCCCACTGCTACCCCCGTCGACTCGTCTTAGAATGGCGACCAAAACCCACATGGTCTCTCACCATGAAACACCTTCCTCAACCGTGAACCATCATCAAATTCATCTCCCACCGTCGCACGATTGTGTTTCGATTCCGGTCGCCTCAACCATCGTCTCGTCTCACCGCCATCACCAATGTGTTCCTCAGCCTGTTCCGCTCAAAACCCGACCTGTGGGTCGAAGCATTTCCGCTATTTCGTCGTCGTCGATGTGGGTAAGGGTTTCAATCATTTTTCTTTGATTTCATATGGAATTTAGCTAATGGTTGAGTTTATTGTAGCTTGACTTTGTTGTTTTACTGCTCGTGGAATGATCGGCTGCCATCCCCGACCCCCATTACCATCGCACGCACCGTTGTACGTGCGTGGGGCTCTTCTAGAAACAGTCTAGGTGGACTGGACCGGCCCGAACTGGTCAACCCAGTCGAACCGAGTATGTTGACCCGACCAAGTCAACCCAAACTGCGTCAACTCGTCTGGGTCATCTCGTCCTAGTTAACTAGTCTGAGACAACTCGTCCCAGTCAACCTGTTGACTTTGACCGTTTACCGTTGACTTTGACCAAAAAAGTCAAGTTTTCAAACTATTTTATGTTTTTCGATTTCCTGAGTCCGAATCTGATGTCTGTTTTGCAAATTTGCACTCGGTTAGCTATTTTTTTAGTGATTTATCTCTGGATTCAATATGTTTTCTCAATTAAGTTCAGTTTCTGACGTAAAATTGTTTGCTATGTATCTGATGAATTATTAGACATTGAATTAAAGTTCAAGGGCGATCGAATGGAGTTTAAATGGTCGATTAATATAACACAAAAATTGAGGGAATACTCTATTACCTTTTGTATGCTCTTCGAAACTCATTGATAGATGGTAAATGCATGAATGGAAATATTTGTCCATTAGATGTAATTAACTAACATTGGACTCAAACGTAAATTGGAATAAAGACGGGATACCGTATAAGACTTAGATGGCTCGTAAAAGAAATTGGTAAATTGATCGGGAACAAATCTAAGTTCAGTGATTTAATCAGTAAATCAATCAATCTCAGAACGCATAAATTCTGATTAATCTCGTTAAAGGTTAAATGTTGGGTTACACTCCTAGTCCGAACTTTAAAAGGAAAGGTTGATAATCTTCTCTTCATTTTGAGCTCTAAACTTGGTTCTTTAGCCATGGAAGCTTGAGTGAGAGTTGAGTGGGGTTTTGAGTTCTAGAATCCCTTAAGACTCCAAATCCATTTTGGAAGCTTAAAGACCCTATTTCTAACCTTTTTAGATCCTTAAATGAGTTTATAACTCACTTCTTTGATGTGTTCTAGTGAGAAAAGAAGGTGAAAGCTCAAAGAGCAAAGGCAAGGAGAAAAAAGTGTTTGGGTGATTTTGAGGTTGTTTTTACAACTCTTAGGAGTGAGGTAACACATTTCTAACTTTCCCGTACTGCTTGTAGATCAAAATGTTAAGCTTTGATGCATGTTGTGTGAATAAGCCTTTGTTTGCACTTGGATGGGGTTTAAGGCATGAAACTTGTCCCTAGAAATAATTATATAGAAATTGGTGACTCAAATAGGCACGTCTCAACGAACTAGTACCCAAGGTTAATGGACAAATTAGCTACAATACAGGAAGCTAAAATATGGATGATAGATTTAAAGTTCTGAAAGTAGTTCCGCAACTAGGATTTGAAAACAATTCTAAACAAGATAAATCAAAGAAAAACGATATGACAAGTTTAAATACCTTGAAATGTAACCCTCGTTCTCCATTCTCCTTCGGATCAACATAACATATGGCAAGAAATTTTTCAACTTCAAACAATTCACCATCACTACCATCATTTCCATTTTTATCTTCAACTTCATCATTGTCGTCATCTTCATTGTCAAATGAGTTCAAAGACTGCTTTTCCAAATTCTCAGATTTTGACAAAGAAAATGAAGCACATAACCTTCCCATTCTTTCAATAATGCTAGAAAATCTTCAGCAGGTTCATTTCTAACCTGATAGACCAGGTATTGCTCCAAAAGTTATTACATGTATATGAAAAAATAAATAGCACAATTAATTATATGAATGGATTTTACCGTTGTTTCAGGATGATTCCATTGGAGACTTTCACATACATATTTATTTATATACACAGCCCATCTCTAAAATCATTCCACAAATAACATAAAAAAAGCTAAACATCATAAGCTTATATATAAATCACTTAAAACTCACGATTATCTAAATCTTGTAAAATAACCTACGGTCACAAGTTTTAAACCAGCCATATTTGCCCCAAGACACAAGCCAGTAGACATTGCTCCACAACCAGAATACAAATCTAACAATGAAGCATCCTTATGACCATCGTTTGCACCAATTACATTATCGAGATTATCTTCAGATACTGTTGATGAAGCTTCTTCATTAACATTTGTTTTCTCTTCTATAATTAGAAAGAAAAGAAAATATTAAAAGTTGAAACAAATTAGCACATGGCATACAGCAGAAAACAAAGATAGCAGAAACAAAGAAATAACTACCTGAAGGCAAGTTAGTGAAAGATGAATCTTCCAACTTGTATAGCATATCGCAGAAGTAATCACAGGAAGGAATCTCTTCCTTTTTTGCCTGAGTCGACCTAAAAGAGGATAACTACAAACCATGATGAACCAACAAAAGACACAAACCAAGAAAACGTAAAGTACAAGAAAAGAAACATACATTCAATGATTATTTCACAATATTAAGCTTTTCAACAAGACAATCCAATGGATTGTCATCTTGAATTTCTGAAAAGAACACATGCTTCTTATCAATAAGGTGCCCCAACTTTTTCATCACCTGGTAAAAGAATCACATGTAATGTTAAAACAAAGTTGGAAAAAAATACTAGAAATAGAGCACAAGAATATCCTTACAGTGTCTCGAGCTCTGTAAAACCATTGCACAATAAAATACAAGTATGGCTCAGACATACTATTAACCAGAGATATAATTCGTTGAAGACTTGACCTAGTGAAATAAATGAAATGCACCTCAATTAGACAAACACCCAAAACCTTAATGAAACATGTACCGATATTTGCATATACAAAAAAAAAAGGAAATGTTCTTGGCTCATGTCTATAATAATCTTCTTTAAGCATGGCTCATTTTTTTTACAAAATGATTAAGAAATGTAGCTACGAGAAAGTCCACGCAGCCCTTACTCAAAGGCCTAACCATTTATAAAAAAATAACCCAGAATAACAAGTGATAGATATCCTAAACATGCCATGCATTATAGTGATGGACCTAGGCGGGGGCCGGTGAGGGAGGTCACCCCTCTAAAAATTTAAAATTATTATATATTTTAGATTTTTCTATGTATTTTATAAGTTCAAGTTTACGCCACTAACATAAGATCATGCATCCGTCCCTGCATGTTTACCGGTTATTGAATATCATCTAGCATCTTGCACAATGATATGGGTAAAAAAGAAGCATAATCTTAATAGAACTTTAATGAAGTCCAATTTTAGGGATGATGCAATTGTTAAGAATCAATTAAATAAAATTATAGTTACTGAATATCTAAGAATCATTACAAAATATGCACAAGACTAAGATTTTAAATATTGTAGAAGAATTTAGAGAAAAACACAAAAAGTATGAAAAACATACTGACTTTGACATGGGCATCATCGTAAAGGTTATATATCACACAACCATCCACTTTTGCCTGTGTATAGTGCCTTCGAGCTTGAATAATAACCTCTGGATCAAAGCCGCTGCACAAAATATATTGAAAAGATAAGGATACATATTTTAAAAACTATACCAAAAAGTTATACATAAAAAATCTGAAATGTCAAGACAAAAACTATTCACATTTATGTTTCCACGAAAAGATTTCCATTCACTATTCATGCATATATGAACATTAACCTCTATCGCCTGAAAAAACCGAATTCTTTTATCTTGTTTTTATGCATGAAAAAGTTACCAGGTTCTATTCAGTTTTGTGTGTGTGTGGAAAGGTAAGAAGGTTCTGCTGCGAAGGCAAGAATTAGTTGGCAAATCGTTTGATCCCAAAGCTGAAGGTGGTGTAGGGATTAAAGATATCCATGAATGGAATCGATCTTGCATTAAAAAAATGTGGCTTTTGTTCACAGACAGGTTCTATATGGATTTCATAGGTGAATGCCTACATTCTCAAAGATGATATGTTATGGTATTGTCAAGCAAGGCAAGGGCATAACTGGTCATGGAAAAAACTACCAAACTCACACACTGCAGAAGATGAACCCAAATCCAGATTGTTTCAAAGCTAACAAAGTATGGGAGCTGATAAGACAGAGGTAAAGTCCCTTCGTATAAAGAGGTCCGAGGAGGCCCTGCCATCCCAAGGAACTGTTGCGGAAAACGGCTATCGGATAGAGCAAAATCGCAACTGATAATTTGAGAAAATAAAAATGAAGATAAAAGAGACACAAAATTTATGTGGAAAACCCCTAACAATTTAAGGTAAAAACCACGGGCAACGGTATAAGAATTTCACTATGAGAAAATAGGAATTACAACCTCTATCGATCTACCAAGGAGAAAACAATAATAATTCTCTCTTGATAAAAAGGAGAAAACAACTCTCAAGAAACTCTCTAAATTATCTCTAGTATTGAAAGAAAGCTAGAATGCTTTAGGATGGTTTTGAAGCTAAATGAGCTAGGGTATTTATAGTTGAAGCTTAAGAACTAATTTATAAATACCCTAAATTACAATGACTAAAAATGAGATTTTACCATTGTTGATTTTCAACATAAACCTACCCTTTTTGACAATTGTTATTCAGTGGATTTGTTTATTCCACCTTTCGGTGGATTTGTTTTGATTTTCAACAATCTCTCACTTGAAGATTTGATTGGAACAATTATATCTTCACACCATTCTTTCTACCTTGTACCATCATGTTGCTTACGTCTCTGACAAGAAAAAGGATCGACACCAAGTAAATTTATCGGCATTGATCGCCTTCGTCATAAAATCTGCTATGTTGTCTTTGGTATGGATCTTCTGCATATCTACCGTTCCTTCTTCCACCTTTTCACAAATGAAATGGTATTGAACTCGTATGTGATTTGTCCTTGAATGAAATGCTGGATTCCTTGCTAGATGCAAGGCGCTTTGACTGTCACAAAACATAGAGACATACTCTTGATTGTGCCCAAGCTCCTCCAATAACATTTTTAACCAAATTATTTCTTTACTGGCTTGTGTAGCTGCTATATATTCTGCATCTGTTGTGGATATAGCCATAACTGACTGCAATTTTGAAACCCAGCTTACAGTTGCACCAGCAACTTTAAACACATATCTTGTGCAATGTCTGGTCTTGTGCATATCATAGCGAACATTAAACTTCCCACTGCCGATGCATACGATACTCAAGACATCTTCATCCCTGATCACAAGTCCTTCATTTCAAATTCCCTAGCCAGTTGTGCCTTCAATTCTTCAATATGATCTTTGTTGGGTCATGCAACCAACATGTCATCCACATACAACAATAATATAACAAAATCGTTATCATTAGACCTCTTGAAATAAGCACAATGGTTTGCATTAAGTATGTTGTATCCAAGGCACATAATGAAGGAATCAAATCTCTTATACCAACACCTCAGCGCCTGCTTTAGACCGTACATATATTTGTTCAACCTGCAAACCAAGTTCTTTTCTTTTTCTTCAAAACCTTCAGGCTGGAGCATGCAAATTTCTTCTTCAAGATTTCCATGAAAAAAAGCTGTTTTAACATCTAGCTGCTCTAGATGCAAATTCAATGTAGCACACACTGCCAAGACTACTCAAACTGTTGTTAGTCGAACCATATGAGAAAATATTTCATTGAAATCAATACCTTCTTTTTGAGCATATCTTTTTACCACCAATCTTGCACGATACCTCTCTACTTGATCGTCACCATTTCGCTTGATTTTTGAAGACCTATTTGCTACCAATTAGCTTCCTTTCTTGTAGTAGTGGCACAAGGTCTCATGTATTATTTTTATGAAGGGCTTTAATTTCTTCCTGCATCTCCATCATCCACAGTGAAGTATCTGAGCTGTTTATTGCCTCATGGTATGTTGATGGCTCACCGTCCTCTGTTAAAAGGCAGTATGCAATATTACCTTCTATAACATAATGTGAGTGCTAATTGGGACGTCTTCTCGCACGATCTGATTGACGAGTTATTGGAGATTCAGAACTCTCTGGTTCTTGTTCATCATGTGCTGGTTCTACTTCAGAAGAATCTTCTTGTTCAACCTTCTTTTCCACATGTATCTGTGTAGTCTCTTGCTTTTCAACGCTATCATTATCTTCTTTTCTTTGTAGTTTATCTTCTACAAAAATAACATCCTTGCTGATGATCACTTTACAGGAAGTGCGATCTCACAAGTGATATCCCTTAACTCCATCAGCATACCTCAAGAATTTGCATTTTCTGGATTTTGGATCCAGCTTTGAGATTTATTGGGAGTTGTACATCACGTACACAATACTTCCAAATACATGGAGGTTTGAATTATCAGCTGGTTTTTCATTCCACATCTCTATTGGTGTCTTTAGCTCTGTTGCAGTTGATTGAGCTCGATTCACCAAATAACAGGCGATATTAACTGCTTCTGCCCATAATGATTTTTCTATGCATGCATCCCTCAACATTACTCTTGTTCTTTCTAACAAGGTTCTGTTCATCCGCTCCGCCACTTTATTTTATTGAGGAGTGTTCGCCACTGTGAACTGTCTTTTTGATGCCTTCTTTCCTGCAAAAGTCATCAAATTCTTCACTTGTGTATTCTCCTCCATTATCTGTTTTGAAACACTTGATCTTATTTCCAGAATCAAGTTCCACCCGCTCTTTGAAGTTTTTGAAAGTTGAAAAAACATCTGACTTCTTCTTAATAGGGTATACCCAACATCTCATGGAGTAGTCATCAATAAATGAGACAAAGTATTTTGCTCCGCCTAGGGATATAACTGGTGCTTGCCATACGTCATAGTGAACCAATTCTAGAACACCTTTGCCTCTAGAATTTGATGTGTTGAATTTCAACCGATGCTGCTTACTTGTTATGCAATGCTCACGCAAATGAAGTAATACTTTTATTAAGCCTAGAAGTAGCTTTTGTTCTACAAGGACTTTCATTCCTTGTTCTGACATGTGTCCAAGTTTCTGATGCCATAGCATTGTTGAATATGACTACATGAGACAACAGAGGCTTCTACTTCTAGCAAAGTCTCTCCCTTCTGCATGTACAAGTTTGCTGCTATTTTTTCGCCTTTCAGCACCACAAGCGCTCCACGGAACACCTTCATGATTCCTTTTCGTGTTTTAATCTTGCTTGCATTATTATCCAACAATCCATAGGATAATAAATTTTTCTTCAGACCTTTCACGTGCCGCACATCTCGAACAACTTTAATTGTTCCATCATACATCTTCAATTTGATAGTTCTCACGCCAACGATCTCTAAGGCATGATCATTGCAGCTATACACAGATCCTCCTGAGACAGGTTCATAATGATAGAACTATTCTCTTCTTGAGGTCATGTGATATGTTGCTCCTGAATTAATGAGTCATATATCTGCAAATCTTTTCTTCCTTCCACGATGGTTGACGCTTCACAGCATAGAGCATCTCCATCATCTGAAATGTTTACGGTATTACCTTGTGGATTGGAGTTTTTATTTAGAGTCCAATAATCCTTCTTCAAGTGACCCTTCTTTCCACAGTTGTAGCACTTTAAATTCTTCTTACTCCTCGACTTCGATCTATCATGTGTATAACTTCTGTTTTGACCACGTTCTGTTAATCTCCCTCTCATCGTTGTCAACACTTCTGCTTATTGCAGATTTATTTTTCTATCTTCCTTGTTCTTGCACCGATTTTCTTCTTGTAGAACAACAGCTGCAACGTCATCGAAGACTAAACTGGTGATATTATTGTTTATTAAGTTGATGATGAGTTGATTATACGAATCTGATAGACTTTGAAGTAGAAGTTCAATAAGTTCTTGTTCTCCTATTGTACATCTTAAAGATGTAAGCTGAGAAAATAAAGTGTTCAGTGTGTTTAAGTGCTCTGTCACTGAAGTAGATTCTGACATACGGAGAGTGTACAATTTCCTCTTAAGGAAAATTTTATTGTGCAGTGATGTGGACTCATATAATTTGGTGAGATAATCTCATATCTCCTTAGCTGTCTTCTTCTACTCGATGCTTGAAAATACTTCATCTGCTAATGCTAGATGAAAGTTTGCAATAACATTCCCGTCCATTTTGATCCATTTGTTGTCATCTGTGAAATCCACTTAAGGAAAATTTTATTGTGCAGTGATGTGGTTTCATACAGTTTGGTGAGATGATCTCATATCTCCTTAGATGTCTTCTTCTCCTCAATGCTTGACAATACTTCATCTGCTAATGCTAGATGAAAGTTTGTCATAGCATTCCCGTTAGGGATGGCAATGGGTCGGGTCGGGTTTTTGGGCCACCCGACCCGACCCGAGAAGAAAGGGTTTTTCACCCGTGACCTGACCCGACCCGACGAAATTAAGGTTTCACCCGACCCGACCCGACCTGAATATATGACTTAGAAACCCGACCCTACCCGACCCGAAATAATAATAAAAAAAATTATTCAATGAAAACAGTGACTTAATTGAAAAAAATTATATATGGAGGGACATTATTGTAATTATCCCTAAATATATAGGATAAAATTATATATATTTTTTGGGTCGGGTCGGGTCGGATTTTTTCACCCTAAACCCGACCCGACCCGACCCGAACAATACATTTAAAAAAACCCGACTCGACCCGACCCGAACCCGAAATTTTTTTAAAAAATCCGACCGATCGGGTCGGGTCGGGTCGGAACCTGTCGGATTCGGGTTGAGTTGCCATCCCTAATTCCCGTCCATTTCGATCTATTTGTTGTCATCTGTGAAATCTACTAGCATTTCACTGATAGCTGCTAGACAACCATCTTTCCTCAGGATAGCTTTCATCTTCAATTTCCACAATGAGAAATTTCTCCCATTGAGTTTTTTAATATCAAATTTCGTTGCCATAACTTCTTTTACAGATAGCTCCCACTATTTCACTATCGTGAATAGTTCTCTAAAACCTTCAAAGAATGGGTAATACCTTCTTACCTTCTTACTTTCTTATGTTGAATGATTCACCTTTTGGTGACAATCATAAAGATAATAAACATATATTACACACTCTAATATGGCTCTGATACTAATTGTTGCAGAAGACGGCTTTCAGATAGAACAAAATCACAACTGATAATTTGAGAAAATAAAAATAAAGATAAAAGAACACAAAATTTATGTGGAAAACCCTAAAAATTTAGGGTAAAAACCACGGGCAACGATAAAAGAATTTCACTATGAAAAAATAGGAATTACAACCTCTCTCGATATACCAAGGAGAAAACAATGATAATTCTCTCTTGATAAAAAAGAGAAAATAACTCTCAAGAAACTCTCTAAATTCTCTCTAGTATTGGAAGAAAACTAAAATGCTTTGGGATGATTTTGAAGCTAAATGAGCTAAAGTATTTATAGTTGAAGCTTAAAGACTAATTTATAAATACCCTAAATTACAATGACTAAAAATGAGATTTTATCATTGTTGGTTTTCAACATAAACCTACCCTTTTTGACAATTACTATTTGATGGATTTGTTTATTCCACCTTTCGATGGATTTGTTTTGATTTTCAACAGGAACTCCTTTAAATATAAGTCAGCTGCTTTGAATAAAATACAGACGAGGGAAATACAATTATCATGGAACCTCAATGTAGATTCTAAATGTATTTTGTGTGAGGATTCTAATAAAACCAAGGATCAAATCCTTTCAGAATGAGCTTATGAAAAGCAACGGTAAAGTCTTGTTATGGAGGCAAACTGTACAAACTGATTATTTTAATCTTGTCACGAGATGACTTCTTGGGCTTTTAAGCATGGAAAAGAAAAATCATTGTTGTCTCCATAGTTAAGACTTAGAATAGCTTGGAATCTTAAAAATTAGGGACGAATAAAACTAACTCAATTCAAAAAAAAAATGAATCTGTAAACTTATTTAATTTTACTCAACTATATTTTTATAAAATTAACTCGACTATAAATATTCAAATAAAACTTCAATTATAAAATAAGACTCGAATAACTTTAAAAAATTTAATAATTAATAAATTGATGTTCAAGTTTAAGACTTGTCTCTCAACTCTTAATATATGGTTATAAAAAAATTTTAAAATGAAACAATTAGTATAATAACAAAAATCCATACCATTCAACTATACTCAAATTTTATAAACTCAATAAAAAAATTCAACTAAAGTTTAGGTTATTATCATGGATTCAAATAACGACCAGATAGCAATATAGCAGCCGCTATATAACGATCGCGGTAGCATCCAATACCACTATCATGAAAAATAACGGTGTGAAAACAGAATCACACCAATAGCGAGAGATCAAAACCTCAATTTAATAGATAGTGACTAATCATGGTAATAGCATCCGTTATATCCGCAACTGCGATAAATATAACCGTAATAACATATGTTATATCCACAACTGCAATAAACGCAACTTAACCGAAAACACGACCACAAACGCAATTTAAATCCCTAGTTATTATATATGACTTAGCAACACAATTAATTCAAAAATACTTAACTTGGTAAAATACCCATCCCTATTAACAATTATAGGCATGTTGTTAGTAGAATAATTTATAGTAGGGTCTGCTTAATGGTTCTACAGATGCAACAAGGGGATAGGGGTTACTATATAAGAGTTTCTTTGTAATTCCTTAGTTTATATAAGGAATAAGCAATTAAAATATATTATCTTTTTAATTCAAGTACCTAAAATATTTTTTTGATTAAAATAGGTATTTAAATTTATCTTTTTGATAAAAAAACAAGTATATAAAATATTTTTATCAAAATAAATATCTAAAATATTCAATTGTTTTCAACTGAATTCTTAAAATATTATTTAATCAATGTCACGTGTCAATTTTTTAGAATTTAGATGAAAAAATTAAATGTTTTAAGTACATATTTTGACCAAAAATACTTTAGATACTTATTTTGACAAAAAAAATAATTTCGATACTTAGATAAAAAATATACTTCAGATACTTACTTATAACATAAAGCCTATTCCTTTTAGTTTTATTGTAATATACACCGCTTGTTCTTTTGGATATATGATACTTCAATTATCCAAATAATAATAATAATAAATAGCAATAACATTATTATCATTTATCAGTAAATATAATAAAAAGGTGAAACGAAATTGATTTACAGAAAATTGCATTTGCTTACTCATTGGAAACCTTTGTAACAACCCGTTGTGCTCCCTAATGACAGAAGAAGTAAGAATAAACGAATAAAAAAATTTCAAAACGTTCGTAACCCAGTTAGCCTTACCTGAATGGTACTCAATCACACAATCCTAGTCCTTTAACATCTCATCCATATGCCCCTGCCTCAAATTCAACTCCTTCTGAGTGAGAAGGTATTTGAGACTCTTGTGATCAGTGTAAAGAATACACTTTTCACCAAACAAGTAGTATCGTTAGATCTTCAATGAAAACACTACCGCGACCAACATTAAATCGTGTGTAGGATAGTTACGCACATGCGACTTCAACTGCCTCGACGCATAAGCAACTGCCTTACCATCTTGCATCAGCACACACCCAAGACCCACAATCGACGCGTCACTATAAGCCAAAAAATCCTTTCTGACATTGGTTAAACCAACACTGGAGCCTCTGTCAAAGTTGACTTTAATAACTCAAAACTATTTTGACTTTTACTCGTCCACTCAAACTTAACATCTTTTTACAACAACTAAGTTAATGGAGAAACTATCCACGAAAAAACCCTCAACAAACCGTCTATAGTACCCTGCTAACCTACGAATCTCAACAATATTCCTATGCGACTTCCACTCAACTATCGCTTTAACCTTACTCGGATCAACCCGAATACCCTCGGTCAAAACAACATAACTAAGAAACACCACTTCGCCTAACCAAAACTCGCACTTAGAAAACTTAGCATCCAACTTCTTTTCCTTCATAACTTGCAAAATAACCCGGAGATGTGAATTATGATCATTCTCAGAAGCTGAGTACACCAAGATATCGTCAATGAACGCTACTACAAAATAATCGAGATACGGGTGAAACACACGGTTCATTAAATCCATAAATATAGGTGGAGCATTAGTTAAACTAAACGACATCACTAAGAACTCGTAATGACCATAACACGTCCGAAAAGCTATCTTCATCACATTCGATTCACTAACCATTAACTGATAATACCCAGAATGCAAGTCGATCTTCGAAAAGACCTTGGTACCCCTAAACTGGTCAAACAAGTCATCGATCCTAGGCAAAAGATACAGATTCTTGATCGTCAACCTGTTCAACTGATGATAATCAATGCATATCCGTATTGTACCGTCCTTATTCTTTACAAACAAAATTGGAACACCCAACGTGGAAACACTTATATGGATGAAACCTCAATCCAACAACTCTTGCAATTATACCTTCAACTCCTTTGGTGCCATACAATAGGGCGTAATAGACACAAGGGTTGAATCGATATAAGTCTCTATACAAAACTCAACCTCACGATCCGATGGAAAGCCTGGAAGCTCTTCTAGAAACACATATGGAAATTCCCAAATGGTACAAATATCCTACACACATAACTCCCGACCACCCGGATTAAGTACGTAAGTTAAGTACGCCTCACAGCCACGACCCAACATCTTACTTGCATACAAAACTGACACAACATTAGAAAAAACTCTGATCGCTCACCCATAAACAATAACTCAACGTCACCCGCCATCTTCAAAATTACCTGGGATAACTCGAAATCCAAATTCACACGAAACCAATCTGTACCCAGAATGACGTCGAAACTATGAGAAGATAACTCCATCAAATCAGCCAGAAAAACCTCACATTGAACAATAAAAAGACACCTACGGTACACACGATCCATAAGTGCTCTCTCACCCAAAGCTCTAGTTACAACCAAACCCACACTCTTAACACAAACATGAACACTCAAACAACTAGACAAACTACCAAGGATATAAGAGTGCGTAGAACCATAATCTATCAAGTCAAACAAAGAAAAGTACTCTAGCAGAAAAAGTACATTTGATAAGTCCATCGGTACATAATTCTAAGGCTCACGAGTCGCGTACACTCTAGCAGATCCACCTGTCTCCGTAACCTCGATACGACCACAGACTCTACCACGAGCCTGACCCATCAGACCACTAGTACCAACTCGACCACCTCCTCTGGAAGGAACATGTGCACCATCTCTAGGCCCAACTCTCCTTATACAATCTTGCAACTAATGACCCTTGTCGCTATAACAAAAACAACATCTAGTAGTAAGTCAACACTCGCCTGAATGACTCTTACCACAAGACGAACAAAGTAGAAACTGTTTCCAACTTTTAAATGATTCAACAGCCTTACCAGACTAACCCTGATGAGAATCACACTGATATGATCCTTAATCCCTCTTAGTTGAACGACTCTAAAAACTTGTATCACTGGACCTCTTCCTAGAGAATTGCCTTACTGATCCACCCAAGGTATTTTTGACATCCCTTGCCTGATCTATCAGAACTCCTATTAAAGTTACTACATGTTAAACAATCTCATAAGGAAGCAGCACGCAAAATTTCATACCAATCAGACATCATACAATCACTCAATTGATCATACAAGATTAGGGACCTAAACATAAATAAGCAAAACTTATGTACCAAACAATAACATGTATATGAGGGTTTCATTATATAAATAAGTGTGTAAAAGAAGTGATTACTCAAATTTCATTAAATTCTAATTTAAGTGTTTAAGTAACTAAATAAATCAATTTCTAGGTTAACTTGAACTCACATAATCATTCAAGGGTCAAATTAGAATTTAAAAATACTTTCGACCTTTAATGAATGCAATTTCACCTTTTTCCATTGAGCAAAACAGAGAATGGATCAAACATTTCTTGAAAGAGATCGATCATTTTCACGGGGGATCGATCTTTTTGAAAAGGGATCGATCCTTTGCAAGGTAGTAAGTTTGGGATCGATCCTTTCCCCTAACAGATCGATCTTTTTTCTGAAAAACTGCAAATTTGCTAAGAACACGCATATTTAGTCATCTAATCACCGACATAAATGTAATCATGGACTAGGAATATGCTTGATCACTATTCAACCACTTTATACATGTCAAAACAAAGGTGTAGCATGCTTTATAACACAAGTCAACACATTAATCAATGATTTGGCACCGAAAGTCAACAATTGTATAAAAGTTCATCACAAGCACAAGTCACCTACTCATTTTTGGCATTTAAGTTCATTTCATGCAACCTAAGAGTCTAACACACTTAGTTTACCAAGTTACACTTAACTAAACACTCTAAACACTTCTATAGGGTCTAAATCAACATGTAAGTAATCTCATGCTTCAAGCAACAAGTTCATACTTATAAATCCAATGTCAATAAATCAAAACAACATCGAATCCCAAATATAAATCAACTTATTACAAACCAAAATCCAACATTATAAATACCACAAAGTGAATAATATGTATAAGTCCCAAACGTCCCCAAATTGCCACACAAATCAAAATCCACATACTTAAAGCTTTATACCTTACCCTTGCTTGATCAAACCGATGCCAAGCTCCTCGCCTCCAAACTCGACTCTAATCCTCTTAAAAATGTTAACAACTAGTGTGAGCTTATAAAGACTAGTGAACGACTTACATTCAAAGCAATGCACATAACCAAGATAAAAATCAATCATATATGTTCATACGTAACTTGTTTCTTACTCTACGCATATAATTCAACATCTCATACTTGAATGATCAACTAATATTTTCCAAATCACTTGATTTCTAGATTAAACAAACATCAAGGACCATATAGTTCAAAAACAATCACAATCACACATGCATAATTACCTTCATTGACAAATCACACAATCATACACATTTTTCCACTTTAAGATCAACGGCTTTTGTTCGAAACACAACTCACTCATTGGATAAATGGACTCCATACAACTCCCATTTTGCTTACATACTCACATAGATCCAAAACCACAAATTACAGAGTAAACTCAATGCCCAACCTTACATCGTATATTCTCGGAGCAAAACTCAACGTACCATCCAAACCCCGTATAACCCCAAATCAAACACTAATACAAAACACATAGAGTACACTTTCTTAGGCATGTCTTTCATATCCAAAGGTCCTATTAAGAACAATAGTCAATTAATCCAATTCACCAAGAGTAGTTGTCAATGATGCATAATTTTCACATATCAATTCAAATACACTTTGAAACACACTTACGGATTTGGTTGTCATGATCAACCCACATATTTGGACAGTGAGAAAGTTCAGCTCATCCAATTAACATTCATAATACATATAGATTTTCACTAAACTGTTTCCAAAAATTCTATGCATCATTTGCAACACATCACATTCACAATTCACATTCTCATTCTCATTTCCAAAATAAGTGGCATCATATGTAAATCAACATAATTCAAATTCCATCATCATAATTAACCAAATAACACAATATATATTATAATTAACAAATGCAACACTACACGAACCTCAACCTTGAATCACGTTCATTTCCTAAGAATGAGAGCCACTCACCTTGCTATCCGAAAATAAAAAATGCTTTCAAACACTACCTCAACGTTCACCAAACTCAAAGAACCAAGTTTCCTAAACCAATCAACACAATAATAACCTTGCAAAGCAAATTAACACATCAAAATCTAATCTAAAACAAAGCAGAATCCTGTGTTTCCAAAACAAAACATCAACACAAAAATATC
Source organism: Hibiscus syriacus (assembly GCF_006381635.1). Lineage (NCBI taxonomy): Eukaryota > Viridiplantae > Streptophyta > Magnoliopsida > Malvales > Malvaceae > Hibiscus > Hibiscus syriacus. The sequence continues at coordinate 849,740 of NW_024063150.1, read as the reverse complement.
GAAAACCTTACCAAAACGTCACTCTGAAAGCTCCAAACCGAAATGCACGAATCTCCACACTAAAAGATGATAAAAAACAACTAGAATAAACATCTAAATAAGCTAGAACTACACAATCTACAAACCTAAATTCTTGTATTCCCAAAAATACCTAAAATCGACATTGTTTTCAAGAAATCAATATCCAAATCATTTGCAATTGAAAAAACTAAGTTAATATGATTATAATCACTCCAAAAACAAATCAATTTCATTAAGAAAATCTCAAAATCAATTCAAGAAATCAGCACATTAATTATCTCTGAAAATCAATTAAAATCTTGGAAATCCTTTCAATTAAATAAACAATTCAATAGAATCGTTAATGCTTAGTCATTTGCCCTTGAAGCTTGAAAGAAAACCAAGGAAACGATTCTTACCTTGCTATAAAATAGATTGAAATTGAGATCATCAATGGAACTCCATTATGATCAAGCTTTAAAAACAAGAATAGAAAAGAAGAGAAAATTGAGAATTAAAATCAAGATTAAAATGAGTGAATTTAGAAATAAAGATGAAAAAGAGAAAGAATTGATCAACTTGTTTGGGAGAAAATGAGAGAAAATGAAGGAAGTTATGAGAGGTTACCAAAATGCAAAATAAGAAGGAAATGAAAAGCACGTGAATGAAAACAAGTAAATAAGGAAATATAATTTAGATTAAAATGAATTTAGACGGAAAAAATGGTAAAAAGGGAAAATTAAAACATTTTAATTTAAGAGGGAAAACTCTAAACATAAGCCTTGGTATAATTACTTCATAGACTTTGGACATTGTAAAAATTTACAAAATGATCACCGAAATTATAATTTCCAATTCCTTTAATTCGGTTACCAATTTATTTAATTAAACTTTCATAATCCACATTAATCATCTAAAATCACTTAAAACCTTTCCAAAATATTTTTAAAACCAAAATATAAATTTTAGAAAATTTATTCTTTTTATCAAAAATTTGGAAATCTACCTGAAACCGACCCTAACTACCAGACCCGAATTTAGGATGTTACAAAAATAGAGGTTCTGGGTCGAGGGTATCAGTACTGTAAGAATAATACTGATATTGTTCTTTGTGGGAGGTTGACATTTGAATGAATGTGAGAGAGTATCGATACTCATCATGGGAATATCGATATTGTTCGTGTGATATCGATACTCAGAAATGAGTATCGATACTCGATCTCACATTTTGGATTCCAGTGTGCTATTTTGGTACCGATACTCATGGGGTAGTACCGATTCTTTCCATAGGGGTATCGATACTTGGATATTTTATGAAACATCGAATGCAAAATTCGTATCAATACCCTAGGGAGTATCGATACCGAGGAGGTGAGTATCGATACCCACGTGAAATCTTGGGCAATTTTGGTAGTTGATTTGATGAGGGTGAAATAGGGTTCCTTCAAGAGGTACACACTTTCATAAAACTAAAGTGAAACAGTAATTAAATGTGTGATAACATAAGGTCTTAATGAGGTAAGATTTCATAAGACTTATGTCTTTGTTTTATGTTCGGGAAACAATGAGGACACCCGAATTACTTAACGACGCTAGCGTAATTATGTAAGGATATTCCAGATAATTCTAAATAAGTTCTTAGGCACTCTAATGCTAGTTGGATGATGTGTTGATGCTATGTGACCCAGACACATCCCAAGTACTCTAGAGGAGTAGACTAGTCGGGTAAAGTACTGACGCTTTGTGACCTAAACTTAACCCCAAGTTTAGGGAGACATTGATGCTATGTGACCCTGGTCTTTCTTAAGTGTTGTAATAAGTAAAAAGGGATGTGAGTTTCACGAGGCTAAATGACCCCAAACTACACCATGATACTTGTTTGCTTAAGTGTTACAATCGTTTATGACCATATTGTATCATGTTTTTATGTTGGATGCATGTAGTATAATAGGGTTATTTATGTGGCACTGAGCTTGTGAGCTCAGTGTATGGAATGTGTTTCTGTGTGTAGGTCCTTAGATGCCGATTCGAGGAGCACATCGCTAATTCAGATCTTTCCAAACTTGATCGCTTTCATAGTATGTCTCGAGTATTTTAGTGGGCATGTACTGTCATAGACTCTTATTTGTATTTGAGTCATAAACTCTGTATTTTGTTTAATTTGAACTTATTTGGAGACTTTTGTTGGGAGCTCCCTCGTAACGTATAAACTTTTATTTTGCATGTGTATGGTATTTGTATATTTTAGTTATGCATTTGATAAATATTTTCAAAAAAAAAAGTTAGCCACTTAAGTGGTCTCATGTGACATCATAATACATCGACTTTCGGGTCAGATCGGATTAGGGTGTTACATTATCCCCACTATTGTTGTGATTTATTTTCTTTCAAGTGTCACCCTTTGATTGGAGAAAAATAAATCTATTAAATTAAAAATAAATTAATATAAATTTAATCTACCAATCGAATGATGACATGTGTCACCAATGGCACATTACACCTCTTGATTTCAGGGTTAAATTTATTTTAATTTATTAAAATTATGACCAAATTGAAAGAATATATAAAAACAAAGACCAATTATGTAATTATACCAAAATGTTTTAACTGCCACATCACCTTCTCCATTAAATATTAACGGCAGGTTGAAGTATTTAAATAGTTAGGTCGTATGATTGATCAAATCGAAACATTGGTGGTCAAAATGTTTTTTTACCATAGTTGAGTGGTCACCCGTGTAGTTTACCCTTAATTCAATGGTAAATTACGTATTTAGTGCTTAAACTATCAATTTTGGTTTGTTTTAATACCTAAATTTTTATTTTTTTTAAATCATATCTAACATTTAGTTTTTGTTTCATTTCAATACTTTGTCGTTAAAAACTTAATGGACATGCTCATCAGTCATTACATCTAGAGTCTTCAGTTGTTATATATGTCAATCGATGAAACCCCAAACTTTTTCAGTTTACACCTTTTTGACCCGTAAACGCAATTATGATCACCATTTTATCGAGAAACGCCTCAATCTCTATCTATTGACGGTAGACTCTTCGATTTTTTCATCTTACAATCTCATGGTCTACCATTCGATGGGTCTGAAACTGGACTATGTTGGTCGATTCGTCATTCTCTCGTGGTTCACCATTCGGATTGGTCGTCCATCCACTGGAGCTATGTCACGTCAGCCCGTTTGTAAATTTTTAACGATGATATATTAAAATAAAACATGTTGAACTTATATTTTGATATAACAAATATTTGTAAAATTGATTTTTGAACTTAGTCCAAAATATCTTGAAAAATATGTTTTCTAAATTGTTTTATATATGTGAAATGTTTTTGAGTTCATTAAAACATGTTTAAAGTGTTTAAAATGTGTTTAAAGCTTTTAAAATATGAAAAATATTTTTCAGTCACTATTTGGCATTGTTCATACACGAGTACTATTCATAGTTTCAAAACTTTTATAAGGGTTTCGAAACTTTGTACCCTAAAACTGTTTAACGGCCTGATTTTCATCAACAGATATATTTTCAAGTAAGAGTTTCGAAACTTTGATTAAAATTTTGATACTTTCCCCAGAGTTTAGAAACTTGCATGTGCATATGGCCTTTATTGCATGCTTTTAAATCTTCTAATGACTATAACTCATCCCCAATGGTCGTAAATGGATACCAACTCATTCCACATAATAAAAACACTCCAAGGACACTTGAAGAAGGTTACAACACCTATCCAAGCAATAGAGATCAAGAGAAAAACTCTTTCACTCTTTATTTTCCTTTTTCTCTTGTACATAAGTGTTTGAGCTTAATTGCCTATCTCATCCATTATTGTCAGCTCAATTATTGTAAATACCTACCTTTGCGAGGTTTTCTTGTTTAAATTTATTATCCTTTGTAAAAGGGGAGTGGTTCTAGCTTAGCCTTTGAAAAGCTAGGAAATTGTGAATTTATTAGTGAACCTAGGGGAAAAAGAACAAATTAATGAATTTATTAGAAAATCCTTAGTTGTGGAGCTAAGGCAGTGGATGTAGACTTGGTTGAGAAGTTGAATCACTATATATCGTTGTGCAAAATTTTCTATCTTTTATTGCTTCCACGCCAAAGATTTTTAAAGGCCAATTCACTCTCTCTGGGCGGTTTTCATTGATAGTTTCGAGCCTAACAAAACAAAACGTTGGGTATGATTTTAAAAAATGAAAGTTTATATACTAAAACAAACTAAAACCGATAATTTATATACTCAACACGTAGTTTACCCTTAATTCAATAATTGATATGATATTTTTTTATCATTTTAGTATGTTCGATCTTATATTTTTATATACATATAAAGTTGATCATGAGTCGAATTAGTTGAGGTCTTGATTCACTCGAATATAAACTCAAGTATAACACTCTTTCGTTTGTTATCTTACACGGGTTCAAAAAAGATCCACTTATGTTTTTTTTAAGTCTATGTTGTTTTCTATAGATCATATTTATTTATTTTTTCTTTGACTTTTTTTAGCTAACGGTAGCACCGGTTTTTATGTTGGTTGCTGACCATTGATTACATTTTTCTTTTTTAGTTCTTAATAAGAATAATTCTACATTTGTGACACGTTTTTCTCTGTCTTTCTGGTGCTTTTTTAGTTGTTCTTTTTATTTTTATATTTTCTCAGTGTTAGATTTGATGATACCACGATTGATCAAGATGACACTTATTTGAAAAATTCTCAAGTTGAATTTGGATACGCGATTTTGCATTCGTTGATTATTTCTTGCTACGCTTGACTTTGATTTGTGATTCTCAATTGTCCTTAAATAGCTTAGTCTTTTTTATGATTCGTTTAACGATGCAGTCAGATTCGTTTATGTATCTATTTTTCATTCGAATCTTTTGGTTAGATTTTTAACTTTTTCCATGTATGGTCCTTATATGATCTAAATTGACTAGTTTCAATGTTAAAGGAAAATATTCAACTAACGTATTTAGTTTATGATGATTGTTATAAACTCTTATTGTAATTTTAGATATTTTAATTTTTTTAGCAAGACTAGCGGCTTCTATTAAAAAGAAAGACTCACTCGACTTGAAACTCAATTAGACTTTTTAGGTAAAATTCCGCACTTGACTTGTTCTAAAATATATATAATAGTTAGGATGCACACTTCTAATTTTACATCTTTTTAGAGATCGTTGGATGAGTAATATCTCATTATTTTTTCTTACAAATATCTTCTCATTTAGTGACGAATCCACCCTTAGCCTAGTACCCACCCTGAAATTTAATTTTTCTTCAATTATTTATATAATTTATTAATTGTGTCTACCTCATTCAAACATTTTATATTATTAATGCATGTGTACTCATACTTAAAACATTTTTGAATCTCAGTATTCTCATTTATTGTTGTTAATCTAAGTTGTCTTTTTTTTTCTCATTTAACGATTCTAAAAAAGTATAACTAAAAAATATACGGTGTGAATGGATCATGCCTCATAAATTCTCATTTTATCATGTAAAAAAAAGATCTAATTGAAAAATATAGAGATGTATTATAGCAACAATCCATAAATATGTAAAGTCAATTATATTATTCTTGGGTTGGATTGAGTCAAGTCGAGAAATTTTCACCTATTGACTCGATCTTATCCTTCAAAAAAAAATTCCAAACCTGATTTGTTTTTTAAAAAAATAATGCTACAAAATCATATTCGATCAAAATTCATCAAGTTTGGATTAAATACTCTATTCCATAATATATTAACAATAATATTAATCAAATTAAAATTAAAATTAATCGATAGATAAAACAACATTTTTTTATAATAACAACTTCTTAAATGAAAATTAATAATTTTATAAGATTTTTATCTCTTTAGGTTATATATATATATAACTCTGAACATACAATTAATGAATTGATTTATCATTTCATCTATTATTATTGTTACATAATATTGATAAAAACTTACATAAATAAATTTTATTTATGTATATTGTTATTATGACAAAACATAATATATAACAAGATAAAATATGTAAATAATCATTTGATATTGACTTTTTGTTGAATACATTAACTATGAAAAATTATAAAATCATTGGATTTAAAAAATAATAAATTAATCATTTTCCGTAAAAAATAATAATGTGATAGACTAATTTTTTTATTCTTATATTTTGTTTTAGGGCATGCAAAATGAATTATATTTTTTAGAAAATAATTTTTTGCATTCATTTTATAATGTTTCGATGAAGTTATGTAAACCATTTATCACAGGTTGATAATTTTTTAGAAATTATTTATTTAAAATTTTTAATACAATAAATAATATTATTTATTAGAAAAAATTAATATTATTATCTTTAAAGTACTAGAATAATTTAGTTAATATTATTTATGTCAATATTATTATTAAATTATTATTTCTACACTTTTATAAATAAAATATTAATACTATCATGTTTTATTAGAAAAACTATAAATTATATTAATTATTTATTCAAATAATAGTATTAAATTATTAATTATTAAAATAGGACTATTATTACAATATCATTAAATTATATTTTTATAATATTGAAAATATAATATTATATTATTGAAATTATTAATAAATATATGTTTATAAGTAATATTTTTTTATTAAAATGATATTACAATAATATATTAGTAATAAATACATAAAATAATACTATTTTGATTATTTATCTTTTAAAGTGAAAAATTCGAAAAACGACTTACCAAAAATTAGATTGTAAGTTATTTTTATAGAAAATGTAAATTAAATTATATTAATCAAAAAATGAATTAAATTGATCATCTGTTTTCCTCCAACCAAACACTAGAAAATGAAGAAAACATTTTTCATAAAACTAATTACATAAAAACAAACATACCCCTAATTTAGACCAAATTTTAAAAAATTAACTCCAATATTTATACCTTGCCATCTTCTTCTTCTTCTTCTTCTGATCCATAAACATAAAAGTAAATAAAAAGTATATGAGGGTTATTGAAATAAAGAAAAGTATATATACTCTCTACTTGTTATTGAAATTAATTAAATAGAAGTACAAAATTTCCGTTTATTTGAATAATTACTATATAATAGAATAATAATAATTACTATATAAGATTAAACAGATTTGTTAACATAAAGAAACGGGTAGACGAATAAAATTCATTTGCAGAAAAGGAAAGCCTATTGAGATGCTTGTATGTACAAAAGATTGGTCATCTTGTGAGTTTTGACAAATAGATACATACATGGATTTTACATTTGAAGCAAATAATAAGAGGTGACCATGTACCTCTAATCAAATGGATCGATTCGCGGGTCGTGTTCGCTTGCCATTGCCATTCCGGTGCAAAGACATGTTGGACACATCACCTGCCGCAAGTTACAAAAAGAAACAGTTATGAAGAGACGTACATATTCCCGACATCAAAGAATGCTACCTCCGGCAAAGATAGTTATATAATGAAACACCATTAGATTTCCCGGTTGATATGCAGCACAAGTAAACAAATCACTGAGACTACATACTTTTAGATGACTAACCTTTCCGGATCCCGAACAGTTTGAACATCTTTCGGATATGGGGGGTGATAAAGGCCGGTCTCCGCCGTTCACGGTGGAGACTGGTTCAGTAAGAACAATCGATCCAGTAGTTAAGCAGCGAGCACAAGCAAGATATCCTGCATATACCAGTTCATATAGACCTATCAAATCTCAATCCGGAAGAACGCATACCTGAAGTGACTAGAACGGTAATGATCCGACTATAACGACTTGAGCCAAAAACAACCCCAACTTGAAATGACAGTAATCCAAAACCCAAAAGACCTGAACTGAAACCGAAATGATCCAAAAATTCTTAACATCCGCATGGACTGTTCTAAATTGACCCAGCCCAAATCTAACCCAACTTGTCCGATTGATAGGTCTAGATGAATAAGATACCGTATATGGAATATAGCAAGGCTGGAAAAAGAGGGAAGTCAAAAGAATATACCTGTTCCAAGACAGTATTTGCATCGTTTATGCTCTTGCTGTTTAACATTGTTTATTTCAACTACCATCAAGGCTGAGATTACCCCTACAGCTCCTCCAGAGAAGGATGCTACTATAGGATCTACCTGACTGCATTTACCACGAACGGAACAGTGTTTAATGATACTACAGTGAAACAAAATTGAATCCACATGTTTAACAACTTGATAACAACAAACAGATGTAACTTCTTTCTGGAAGCGGACTTCTCTAAGAAATTAATTCCCCATTAATATTTCTAAGTAAATATCGTAAATTTCATAAGTTCGGTTTGTGACAATTGCAGCTGCCATTCTTATCTAGGAGTATAACCAAAAGAAGTGTTATAACTTACAAGGAAATCAAAAGGACATCAACTTTATCATGGTAGCAAGATAGCAATCAAGCAAAAGAGCTCAAGTTATGCCAAATAATAAAACAACGATTCACTACAAACGAAGAAGACTGTTCATACCTCAACTGCATAGGCAGATGTACACTCCCAATGAAATCTGCATATGATGTGCCTCCTAGTCCAAGCTTAAGCTCCAGCTAGGATATATGGGAAGAGAAAGAAATAGGATGCATAAGGAAAAAGAATGCGACTTCAAAAACCATGTCTAATTCTATTCTGTGCATATTCATATTAAAATAACATAGCATGTCCATCAGCAAATTCCAAACGAGATTCTTTTACTAAAAGAGAATTTCAGCACTAGTGAGGCAAACAATGTAAATGATTATTTCCCTTCAAATGTTTTATCAAAAGAACACATTCCATTCATTCTATTCCTAAAAGCACAACTGCCCAACCAACGACATCAACCCAAGAGAGACTAGATCGCGAATGACTTACAGTGGGAGCTAGAAGTCCACCAAAAATAATAATCCCAGCAATAAGAGAATAACAAGTCACATAATAAACCTTGAGATTCGATGAGGTCTGCAAGTGAAATACAAGGTCAAATATAGATAATTGTACATTGATTAACTTCAGTTTATTAATAAAAATTCTGTTCATCTAAAAAAAAAAAAGCAAAAAGTTAAGTTGATTGGCGAAACACATAATTAAAACAAAAATCTTACCAATGGAGGCAGAAATGGGATGAATGATGGAAAATTAGGAAGATCACTTTCTTGCTCTTCCTTGTAAATACCAAGTTCAGCACACTTAATTCTTTGTTGTATCCTTAACCTCCGAACCTACAGAAATATTTGGGATTTCTCATTATAAGCCATTGCTACTTGATGAGAATATGCAGGAACTTTCCAAAACTCAGGTAAAAAAAACTAATTTAGAAGAAACTCAGTCATTTGACCTCTTCCATTTGGAGAAAGATTTTATTTCGTCTACTTCGAATATTATCCTCAATTTCTTGCAGTTCCATTGTGGCGAAATCCTGGACTGTTTCAGGCCCTTCTATGATGCAAAATCTGGATCATATAATCCTAAGCTTTTGAAATTCATACTTTGATACTTTTCAAACATAAACGAGTCCGATCTTAACTAATTTAGCTTTTCATAGCTCAGAATTTACATGACAAATGAAATTCAAATTTCGATTCCATAAAGCAATAAAGAAATTACCCGGCGCCAGTTTTATCTGCGGTAGAATCAGAATCAACAGACGGCGCGGAGAAAGAGGAATCGGGATCAGTAGCCATAGATTGCCATCTCGAATTTAATTTGCGCTTCGTATGAACGAATCTACGACTCAAAGGAGGAGCCGAAGGCTTTACCGTACAAGAAACCACAAAGAATCGACTCAAACAAACCATCCTCGAGAAGAAGAAAGATGTTCCACCTTGATTTGCACTTTCTGCTCTCAATTAAATCTCATATCCAGTGGTGTGATTTTCCTAAACGATTTACAGAGAGATCGAAGAAGACAAAGCGGAAGCATTAACTCTTGATGCAAACGTGAATGGCGAAGATGAATCGGAAGCCAGTAATGCTGCCAATTAAGTGGAATCATAAGGTTACCTGCTTTTCTTTTTATGGATATTTTAGTTCCCTTGACAATGACTTCCATTTTTGTTTGTTTGTATTTATGGTAAACTTTTTCTAGATGAGGATAAGAAAGAAATTATTCAAAAAGGTAAATTCAAAATTCCATCACTTAACTGTTATATCAATCTTATTATAGTCACTATATTTATACGAATTTTAATTTACTCACTTAACTTTTGATTTGTTCTCATTTTGATCCTTAGAACCTTAAATCAGAAATGAAAGTATGAAATCGTAACCATGTATGCTGATGCGGACTTGTTTTTTTTCACTCGCATCCGCACCAATTTTTTATTTTGTTATTTCATATTCATCCTTTAAAGGGATGAGATTTAATAGGGACACATTTATTCGATTCGATTTGATTCAATCTAATTAAGTTGGTTTTGTTTTCTTTTTTCTTGTCAATTCAAATTTAGGATAAGTCGATATTTTTTAAAGGGATGAGATTTAGTAGGGACAGATTTAGGTTTAGGATGAAAAATTTTCACTTGAGATAATATTATAATATTGTTTATATATTTAGGGATATTTAGAATAATATCATTCTTTTAATTCTTTATTTTACGTAATAAATATATATATATCCAGGTCGGGTGCGAATTTTTACTCGAAAAATCGAGTCAAAATTTGAGTTGAATGAGATTATCCTAAACTTAGGTTAGCTCGAATGCAAGTGGAATTTTCGATCCAAGTTCGGGTAGATAGAAACTAGACTTAAAAAATCTAATTGGATTTCAAGTTGGATGAAGTTCCCTTAAGCACATATTGAATCAAATGTGAGTAAAAAATTAAATTTTAAATTCAAATTCAAATGAACTAAAAATCAGACTCGACTTGATCATGATATATTTCAAGTTGAAGTTGGGTTGTAATACCCCAAAAATTTGGATAATGACCAAAATGGAAATTTTGAATGTTTGATGGTTAAAGTAGAATAATTGAGAAAAAGTTTAGGGAATTAATGGTGATTTTCTCAAAAAGAATTTTATTTCATAAATGGATTTATTTAGTGGCCAAATTATAAATTTGGTAAAGTTTGGTGACCAAAATATAAACTTTAAAAAGTTTAGGGACCAAAATGTAATTTTAAAAAAATTACATATGGGTCACGAAAATAAGTAAATAAAAATATTATTTTCTCATTTTTAAAATGTTGGAAAATAATATTTAATGGTTTAATTCAATGTTTAATTTGAATTGTTTGATTAAAGTGACTTAATTGTAATTTTTGAAAATTACAAGGGAAAAACGGTAAAGTGAAAAATTAATTAGTACATCTTTGACTATTGAAAGATGACAAGATGATATTTATCTGATTTTGAAGATGATAAGGATATGTATTTTGGTTTAATGGTGATTATAAATTTATATTAAGGGTATATTGATATTTTCTCAAGTTAATGATTAAATATTATTTTAAAAGATGATAAGCATGATATGAATCTAAAATATCATGCTAAATGTTCATCTTCTCCAGCATCTTCACGTGAGAAACCTTGAAGGTAAGAAAATATTTTATTTTCAATTTTTGAGCTAATTACTTTGGAATTGGGGTTATGTCGTGAAATAGGAAAATGATCTACGCGAAAAACGCTATCATTTGGTACCAATATTACTTTATAATTTTGTTGGATTTCAAAGATCCCAAATCTAAGGTTTGTGTTCATATAAGGGATCATGAAATTGATGATGAATCTTGATGTTTTTGAGGTTGTAGATTCATATTCAAGCTTGATTGATGGTTATAACATTTCAATCTTCCTAGAATTAATTCTATAAAAATTTTCCAACTATCAAGTTGGATAACTTTGTGTTTTGATGAGAGATAATTAGGGATTTGATTGTAGAAATGTTTTAAGGTTGATTGAAAGTTGATTTCATACTTGAATCGAATCAAAATCGAGCAAAATCATGGAAAACCTAGTTTTGATCTTTAAACCATTAGGCTTTGGTCTTAAAGGATGAGAAAAACTATGGAAAAATTATATATGGGTTGGAAATGATGAAGGAAATATTCTACAAGCCTTAGAAAAATTAGGGACCATTTCATAATTTTTGAAAAGTTGGAGATCAATTCATAAATTCTGGAAAATTGAGGGGTTGTTTTATAAGTGTTGTATAATTGATGTACTATACTGGAAATTGTTGATTGGGAATTTAAATGAGTGTTATATGTGAAAAATGACTATTTTGGAAATTTGAAAAGATTGATGATTTAAGTACAACACTTACATAGTTGGGGTACTTAAATGTAATTATGCCTTTATAAAGCATTTGTATGATAGATATTACAATTTTGGAATTTTGGTATTAAGAATTTAAGTGATAAAATGGTGAAGGACCATTTTTGTGTAAATTGGAAAGGTTGGTTCCAATGTTAAAAGGAATTATTAAGTGTTTAATATTTGGTAGAAATGGAGTTGTTATGGGATATGTTTATGTTAGTATAATACTAACATATGTATCATTTTGAATTTGTGATTTATATACAGATCATGATTAATTTGCGATTGAAGCAAGTCAAGTATAAAAAGGGTTTATTATGGAACATACTGAGGCACATATTGTGGATTTTATAAAGTGTCAAGGTGAGTGCAATACATGCATGAAATTATGCATGGATGTTTTATACATCATCAGGAAGACTTGCGATAAGTCAACCTTATTTATATCAGCATGATATATGTTATTTTTATAACTTCGACATGACATTGAAATGTCACGGTATGAAATTAAAATGCATTGATCATGAAAAAAATGTGATATTTTACCATGAATGTTTTCGGGTATGAACTGCCCAATGATAAATTTGATAATATACTTTGCCATGGATGGATTGAATAAAATAGACTATATGCCCCAGTAAGTCATTAAAGGATAGGGTATAGTTGGCATGCCATAGAGTATAGCAGCTATAGGTTCATAATACACTTCGGTGTATATGGTGGGCACGACTTTATGTGTAATACACTTCGGTGTATATGGTGGGCACGACCTTATATGTAGCACTACGGTGCAAATGTTACTCGAATACCCAGGGTCCTCATGGTTGTATATTGGGTTATAGGCTATGGATTATGGTTTATTGCTTGATAAATGGTAAGCATGCAAATAAGCTTACGAGCTTATGGAATATTGGCAAGTATATGGGTAAAAATAAGCTTACGAGCTTATGGGACAAATGGTAATTATTTTGGTAAAATAAGCTTACAGGCTTACGAAAATAAATGGTAAAATATTGGATATGCAAATAAAATGATTTTATGTCATTTTGAATTTGACATTGAAAATCATGCATGAATTGTATTGAACTGGTTATTGTTTTTAATTGCCTCACTAAGTAATACTTAGCGTGTGATGATTTTCACGTGTAGGTAAAAAGCCAGTAGTGGTAAAGTGACATCAAGCATCGAGATGTATATTTTCAATATCAGTAAGACATCCTAAGATGTAATGTTGACTATATTAGTGGCATGTAATTATTAAGTTTTACTTGCTTTGATGAAAGGATAAATTTTTATGAATTTACATGTGTAATGCTGAATTTACTGTAGCAGTCACTGTAGCAGTGCATCGACGCAATGTAGCAGTACATCGATGCACAAATATAATTTGAAATTTTGGTGCATCGGTATACTGTTCACGTTACTGTAGCAGTGCATCGGTACAATGTTCACTGTTCACGGGTAATGTTCATCACTGTTCATGGTAATGTTCATCACTGTTCACGATATTGTTCATCACTATTCATAAAAAATCTTTTAAATTAAATTTGCTATAACAAAATATAAATTATATGATATGATATTTTTATAATATCAATTATCATTTTAAGAAAATAAATTTTAAATCGCTGTGTAAATTGGATAATGGTTTTCGAAAATTCGGGTGACATCTATAATCTATATAAGTATAATTATACAGGTTATGAGTGTTACATTTATTGGCATCAGAGCTACATGTTTAGCCGATTCTAGGACTAAACCGAGGTTGTTTTGAGTTCAAAAGTGTATATATGCCACTAGGATGTCAAAAGTTACTGATAGTTGTATATATAATGTGATGATGCTTATTGGGAGTAAAGTTATTATTTACTAATGAATGATGATTTTGACTATGTTTAGATGTTGGAATTAAAGACAAAGGTTAGAAAGTTGAAAATGTTGAAAAGAAAGTCGAGATATAAAATCGACAAAAAGGGACCCGACATGGTTTATGTAAAACACCTTAGAAGGGTGGATATAGTAAGGGATTTTTCTCCATTGTGTGGAAGAAATGCCCCAGCTTTCAACGAAGTTTATAAATTGGAAGAATCGATTAAAAAGTTTAAATGGATTACAAGAAAAGTCGAATAGGATGAGGATCCATAGGAGATTTCTGAATCTAGTGATGATTTTGAGGTTTTTCATGTAAGCTTAAATAAGTGAAATATTTAAGTTAACCATTAAATTGATTAAATCATTGTTGATTTGAGTAAGACGAATTGAGTAAGCAGTAAATATGATTTCCGCTAAATGTTTAAATAAAGTTGAGTTAATAGTGAATCAAATGATTATGAGTTTGATTGAAAATAGATATCAAGTCCATAAAACGGGATAGAATTACCTTGTGAAGGTAAATATGAGAAAATGGGTTGTCTAGCCTTCCATGCTGAAATGAATTATTGTATAGATCGATATTGATTCTCAAGAACTTGAAAAGTGCCAGGTTCTTAGTGAGAGGAAAAATAGTAAATTACTTGATAGTGTGATTTTAGCATTAACTGCTATGAAGTTATTGCTACAAATTGTCAAATTTTCTTATTGAACGATATTGACATTTAGACTTTCAGTTGTGATTGAAAATGTTTCAACTGTTCGAAAATATTATTTTTGGATATGGAAAAGTTATACAGATTTCCTTAGGATGAAATAAGGAATTCCAAAGTAGAAATATTCAATTCTACTTGATATCGAGAGATATTATAGTGGACGACTATAGGTTACGGTCATGATACAAGTTTAGTCGGACGATTAATAAATGTTCGATAAAGACTTAGGAACTTATGTTCCTGATGAATCTGATGGGATTATCATTAACAAGTTTTAGATCATTTTGATCATGAGTTGGTTGTCTCTGCATTAAGGTTGGGTTAATAGTCGCGAGAAGCGATTAATTTAGAAAAATACAGAGAAATAAAAAAAATATAGTGATTGATGAAAAAGCAAAATCATCACTAACGTGATATCAACAATGGTTGCGATTAAGAAGATGTAAAAAGGATACATAGCTTTTGTAGCTAAAGTGATAGATACTTAAGTATCTGAAGTAAGATCATATGATATTTCCATAACTCAGGAATTTCCATATATCTTTCTAGATTTATTATTTGGGTTACCTCCAAATTGAGAGGTGGAATTTAATATTGATAGTTATCAAGGCATTAATCATGTATTTATGGGTTCATATCGAATGATTGCGATTGAGTAAAGAAAATAAAGAACCAATTGCAAGAGCTACTAAATTGAGGATTCTTTAGACCGAGTATTTCACATTGAGGTGAACCAGTGTTGTTTAAAAAAAATGGATATGTGCGATTATGCATAAATTATCGATAGTTAAACAAAGTAACTATCAAGAACAAATATCCTATTTTGAGGATTGATGACTTATTTGATCAACTTATTGGAGTAGTTGTTTTCCCTAAGATTGATCTTAGATGGGATATCTCCAGTTAAATATTAAAGAGGAAGATGTTTCAAAGATAGTTTTCAGAACACGGTATGGACACTATGAGTTCGTAGTAATGTCGTTTGGTTTGACAAATGTTGAGGCAACATTCATAGATTTGATGAATCGAGTATTTTAAATTTTACTTGGATTAATTTGAGATGGTATGTATTGATGACATTCAGGTATACTCGAAGACAAAGTTAGAGCATGATGCTTATCTTTGTAATGTGCTCGAGATACTTAAGGATAAAAAGTTATATGCCAAACTGTCAAAGTGTGAGTTTTGGCTATCAGAAGTTGATTTTCTTAGTCATGTTGTCTCAGCATATGGCATAAGAGCTAAAAAATATATATATGAAAAAAATAAAAAAAAATATAAAAAAAAAAGAAAAAGAGAAAAAAATGAGAGATGATTAATATATATATATATATATATATATATATATATATATATCACTGGTGAAAAAATAAATATGCGAGACTAAAGACTTTGAAGTTAACTCTGATGGGTATCTATTTTATCAAGAAGAATTTGTATTCCTCATAATGATGAGTTAAAGAAAGATATTATTTCTGAGGCACATTATAGTCTACTGACTATGCATACAAGTGGAAACAAAATGTATCAAGATGTAAAAATTCATTTTGGTGGCCATGTATGAAAAGAAACATTATTGAGTTATTGCTACATGTTTGACATGTTAACAAGTAAAAGTTGAGAATCAAGTGCTTTCATAATTGTTGCAACTGATTTCTATTTCAGAGTGGAAATAGTAAAGAGTCACTATGAATTTTGTTACAGGATTCTATTTGGGTGATAGTGACCGGTTAATTAAATCAGCACATTTCATTTTGATGCGAATAGACAATGCATTGGATAAATATACAGAGTTGTATATCAAGGAGATAGTTTGACTACATAGAATGCCAGTATCCATTATATCGGACAGAGATCCAAGGTTTACTTTAAGATTTTGAAAATATTTGCATAAAGTTTTGGGTACTTGATTGAATTTCAGTATGACTTTCATCCATATACGGATGATAAGTCAAAAAGTATTATTCAGATATTGGAAGATATGCTGAGTGCATGTTTGATTGATTCTAAGGAATTATGAAAAAAGAAAAGTATTTGTTTTTAGTAGAATTTTTCTACAATAACAGTTATCAATTGAGTAGCAAAATGGCTCTGTATGAAGTTTTATATGGGAGAAAATGTTGAATCTCATTAAATTGATTCGAGTTAAAAGATCGAAATCTGGTTGACCAGATTTATTGAAAGAGGTTGAGGATAAAGTAAAGATAATCTCAAGATGACATTTGATCGGCAAAAGTTTTATGCAGACTTGAAGCAAAAAGAGATTGAATTTCAAGAAGGTGATGAAGTTGTTTTTCTTAAAATATCACCTTGAAAAAAAATTGTGTTTTGGGCTCAAAGGAAAAACTAAGTCTAAGATTCATTGGACCCTATGAGATATTAAAAAGAGTTAGACTGATAGTTTATTAGTTTACATTAACTCTAGAGGTAATTGAGATCCAGAGTTGGATAAAGTACACAATGTTTTTCATGTGTCGATGCTTAAAAAGTATCGATTGGATCTTTCACATGTAATTTCATCAGAGGAAAATTGAGATCTGACCAGATTTGTTTTTTTTTTAAGAAGAATCAATTCGGATCTTAGCTTGAGAAATCAAAGAACTGCGTAAATTGAGAAATCAATTCGGATTACTATTCATAAAAAATCTTTTAAATTAAATTTGCTATAACAAAATATAAATTATATGATATGATATTTTTATAATATCAATTACCATTTTAAGAAAATAAATTTTAAATCACTGTGTAAATTGGATAATGGTTTTCGAAAATTCGGGTGACATCTATAATCTGTATAGGTATAATTATACGGGTTATGGGTGTTACATGGGTAACCATACCCAAATACATAGTTTATCCTATACTTTAAAACAATAAGTAAATGAATTTTAAATTATAAAAATTATGTCATATTACACTTTTAAATATTTATATTTATATTGATTGCACGAACAAATGAACTCAGTTTTTAAGGGATGATTGTTATTATTAGAGGTCCACAACTCGAGCATGACGTATGTATGATGTTTGAGTGTTTTTTGTCAAATGATTAAGAATATTTTGAATGATTACTGTATTATAAAAATACATATATAAAAATATACACCATAAAATAATTTTAATATATATATATATAGTAAATATAAGTATAAAATATGTAATGCTTGACAAATATAGGGTTTGTTTGTTTCATTGTAATTGATTTTTCGAAAACTATTTTCTTCATTTTTAATGTTTAGTTCGTAGAAAACAAAAAGTCAACACAATTCATTTCATGGTTAATATAATTTCCTTTGCATTTTCTTGAAAATTACCTATAATTTGATTTTCCTTAAGTCATTTTCCAAATATTTAAAATAATAATATTTTATGTATTTGATATTAATATACTATTTTAGTATAATTTTAATAAAAAATTTAATTAGTAAAATATATTTATTAATAATTTTAATAATATAATATTTTTAATGTTATAATAATATATTAAATTATATTATAATAATATAATGTATTACATTTTTATTTTAATAATATATAATAAATTATTAATAAAATTAAGTTTATTACTTAATTTCATAAAATAATATTATTAAATTATTAAATATTTAAAATATATTTATTAATAATTTTCTAAAATAATTTAATATTATAATTTAAATATTATAATAAATATTTTTTTAATAAAATATAATATTTTTATTCTATAAAATTATAAAAATAAAATATTTTAAAAAAATATTGACATAAATAATGTTAAATATATCATTTTACTATTTAAAAATGATAATATAAATTATTTTCTAATTAATAATATTATTTATTATATTCAATATTTATACTAAATAATTTTAAAAAATTTATCAATCAATAAAAAATGATTTACATAATATCATTCGTATATTGTAAAATAATTTTCAGAATTTATTTTTATGAAATATAATTTATTTTACGAAAATCATTTTTTGAAATTTATTTGTTTATACAAATGTACCTAAATATCAAATTAGTTATATATATATATATATATATTAAGAATAAATCACTTCAAAAATCACTTGAAATCGTCACATAGGGTTAGACCTGAAAAAACTTGACTCGAACCTGATTACTCGAATCGATTTACCCGACCCAATATCTGATATTAACCCAAATATAATAATTAAATTTGATCCGATACCCAATCCAAAATTTAGCGAAATCGAAATTAACCCTAACCAAAAGCAACCCGTACTAAAATTAACCCAAATCGAAAGAAACCCGAACCAAATTTAACCCGATGCGAAAGCAACCGAACCAGATTTAACCCGACCTGAAAAACAACCCAAACATATTGAAATTGATAAAAGTTATTAAACGATAAAAGTTATTTTCAATAATAAATTAATTTAAATAAAATTGATAATTTATTAAAAATATTAGATTTATAATAAAATAATAGAAAGTTTAAGAAAAATATAAAAGTAAGAATCTAATTGGAAGATTGAAAACAATAATAAATAAAGTTTACTTATCTTACTTGTTATAAAAATATTAGATTTATAATAAAAATGATAGAAAACAACTAAAACAAAAGAAATAATATTATATTTATAATAAAATTAATATAAAGTTTACTTATGTTACGACAATAGCTCAACAAATAAAATTATGTATATTTTTTAAAATTTAATAAAAATATTAAATTTATAATCGAAAATAAAAAAATTAATAAAAATTTATTTCTTTATCAAATAGTTATCATTATAAACTTTTCATACGAGATTAACATAAATTTTGATAACAAATTCTAACACGTATTATAGGATCATATGTGTCAAATTATCAATATATCATCTCTAAATGATGATTTAATTCAAAATAAGTGAGTGCAATGCATCTTCTCTTTTCTTTTTCTTGCTTAGTGTCGTGTTAAAACAAGAATGTATGTTGATGTTTGCATCAGCTTGTTAACCATGGTATTCGCCAATCGATTCTCGTCGAAGCGCTCGTGGCGGCGGCGGGTTTCTTCGATCTGTCGGCCAGAGAGAAGCTTAAGTTCAAGTCGAGCGATGTTTATAACCCGTACGGTACTCGACGAGCTTCAAAGACGGGGTTGACAAGGTCCAGTTTTGGAGGATTTTCCTCAAGCATTATGCACATCCCTTGGACGCCTGGATCGATTCATGGCCCGACAACCCGCCTCACTACAGGTAACAGTTAGGAATCAAATTATGTCAAATTAAAGTACAAAGACGAAATCCCGATATCGACTACACTACACTATGTCATCTCCAACTCATAATGCCTAATGTAATAAGCCCAAATCACCTAAGCCAAAAACTTGAACATGGAATGCAAGTGATTGCAGTGAACTGTTACCCGCCTTGCCCCGAACCGAACACGGCGCTCGGATTGCCGCCACATTCGGACTACTCATGCTTAACCATCGTCCTCCAAAACTCAACCGACTTCGAAATCTTGGACACCGAGGACGGCGGCAACTGGACTGTCGTCCCGGAGATTCGCGGTACGTTACAGGTCCATGTGGGTGACCATTTCGAAGTGCTGAGCAATGGGATATACAAGAGTGCGGTCCATAGGGCTACATTGAACAGTGAAAGCACTAGGATTTCCATTGCAAGTTTACATAGTTTGGGAATGGATGATAAAATGGAAGCAGCTGCAGAACTCGTGGATGAACAAAATCCCAGGAGATATAGAGAAAGTAGCTTCAAGGATTTCCTGGATTTCCTTGCAAGTGATGATATTGTAGATGGGAAGCGTTTCATTGACACACTTAGAGCTTGAAAGATAAGAGGTTATTTGGTTTTCTTGGGTTTAATCACATCATCATAGAGAAGATAATACGTCTGTTTGTTTCCTAGGAAAAAGTTGTAGTTTCTTCTGCTTCAGCATTAGTGTGTGCATCTTTAGTTCCCTTGATGGTTAAATTCTGTTCCTCTGGTTTCCTTATGAGTAATAAATAATTTTATAAAGTTATATATATATATATTCATGGCTTTGATTTGACTTGTCGTGTATTTAGAGATAAGTATAAACTATATTTAGTACCTAAACAATTAATTTTGATTATTTTAGTACTTAAATTTTTAGTTTTTTTAAAAATTATACATAATGTTTAATTTTTATTTCATTTTAGTACATTCATCAAAAAATTAACGGAATTTTGCATGTAGCATTTTTATGGGTAAATTACATCATTTATCCCTTAACTATCTTCTCACTCCTATTTTGGTTATTAAAGTTTAAAAATTTTCAATTTAAGTACTCAACTTTCAAATTGCTCATGTTTTAATCATTCTAATTTATTTTATTAATAATATTTTGTGACATGATATTTTTTGTTATTTTATTAATGCGTAATTAAAATAAAATATTAATTTAAAGTGAAGTAATCAAATTAAAAAAGTTAAACTTCAATTACCAAAATAGAAGTGAAAAGATAGTTGTGATAAATCAATGATGTAAATTACCCATAAAAAAGTGTCAAGTTGTAACCTTTCCGCTAAGTTTTCTACGACGGAGTAGTAAAATGAAACAAAATCTAAACGTTAGGTGTGGTTTTAAAAAAATGAAAGTTTAGATACTAAAATAGACCAAAATTGATAGTTTAGATACTAAATACATAATTTACCGTAGAGATAATTATGGGTCGGGTTAATTTTAACCCATTTGAGCACAATTCAAAAATTACACTTTCCACGTGCATATGACTTGATTTGATTTTAGAGAGGTTTCACTTAATTTGAATCAATACAAATATATATATAGGTAATTGCACCAAGTGTAGAAGAGATTTAATGAATTTGACTTGACTCGTGGTATACTTAATGGATATTTTTAAATGTTCGTGACTGAAAAAATGATAGACATCATGGATAGATCGGGAGTAGTCGTCCTTCCTAAAAGTTTAAAATTAGTATATATTTTAATTTTTTTTATGTATTTTCGGTTCAATTTGTTTTGCTCCTGAAATTTTTTAAGTTCGTCAATTTTAAAATTTTAAAAATTCACTCCTTTAGGCCTTAATATAAATTCATATGTCCGTTCTTGGAAACCTATATTGACAAAAAAAAATTTAGACGCCTAAAATTTAGACACCTACATGAGCAATTTGTTTTGCAAACTTGTTTTTTAATTAAGCATCGAATAGTTTCAGTAACCAAGAATTTTGGATCAATTTATAATCTAAGTAATTGTTTGGGAATGTATGTTGATATTAACCCAGAAATATATAAATAAAAAGAGAAAACTATCATAACATTTGATTCACCGTCATTCAAACCAACCTTTAAACTTTTGGTTTACCATAGTACAAATAAAAAAATTAAATTTAAAATACTCAAAATTTGAAATACATTATTCATCATCAAAATGGATTATTCAAATAGGAACCCATTCAGTTCTTGTGGAGCTTTTAATGGATTTTGTACGAAAAAAATTAATATCAATTTACTAAGAAAATATGACAAATAAATATAAATCATGGTAAGTGTACCTAAAAATGGTTAACAATGCTATCATCATCATGATTGTTCTCGCATAAACGATACACCAATACTAAAACAACCCTTTTTCATGATAAAATCAAAACCACAAATAAAATTATCAAATCTTATAAGTAATAAAAATTAGTATTGACTAATCAACCTTTGTGTTTTTACCCTTTGTTATATATGTCAAGAACTGTAAAAAAATAAAATAAAATTACTTTTATTTATGGAGACCCAATGCTTAAGTTGACCGTTTAAAATTTGTAATACTAGTTCTTTAATTAACACCCCCTTTTATTATTTATATAGTTGTCATATTCTTGATAAAAGTCACAAACAAAAATAAGACTTGAAAAATGAACATAGAATTGAAATAAATGCCTTTGCGTCATCTTGCATAGATGATTGTTGAGATTCAAGTTTTCGCCCAAGTTTAACAAATCAACTCATTATAACAAGCAAGATAGGGAAACTCAATCATAAACCTGATTACATACTAAACATTAGATCTCGTTAGTGAAGTAGCAGAAGGGTTGTCAGTGTCGTATTTGGATCTGCGCAAAAGAGGCACCTGTCCAGGGCCCAGAATTTTTATAATGTATTAGAGGGTCCAATTATTTGAAATATTTGTTCTAATATTTGTTAGTGGGTATGTATTATCATAGATCCTTTTATATTATATGAGCAAACTCACAGTAATAGCATGTCATAAAATAAACAAAACGAAACAACAAGAACTACAAGGAGAAGAAATATAAGAACAAAAAGAGAGAATTGTATTATTATTTCAATGTGAATTGTGTACAATACTTTCTCTGAACTTAATAATTATAAGAAGTAGATGTCATATAAAATAACTCTAAGGGATATTAATGTTTTAATGATAAAATATATCAAAACTCTATATCACAGAGACATATAAAATAAATGATAGAGAAAAACATTCACAAAAATAAATATTCATAACACCCATAACTTTTTCAATCCAACGGTTTCATTTATTTACGATCTTTAGAACTCCAACTCTTAATTTCATTTAAATGATTTAACAACTTTTGCAATCCAACAATTTAATTTGTTTACAATAACTTTGTCCATCCAATAATTTAATTTATTTGATTATTTACTATTGCTAAATTTCAAACTCTTAATTTTGTTTAAAGAATTCAATCGTATTAGAAAAATTAATTGTTGATTCCATTCAAATGATTTCGAGATACGTTATTTTTTTTATTTATGTAATAGTAAATCAAATGTCATTCCAAAATTAGTTCAAATCAAACACTATATATTAGGAGGGTGCATCATTCGATATCGAATATTATCATATCCAAAATTTCGAATATTTAAAATTGAAAATGAAGTAGTTTGTATAAAAAAATGAAATGAGTGAGAAATGAAATTGGAAAAAATATAACATACCAATGCGTATAATTAATTGTCGTTCATCATTCTTCTTATATTTGTCATGATAGTTTGTAGCAATACTCGGATACAAGACGATGTTGGACGTTTGGGGTTATCACATTGGACCCAAAAAGTCCTGTAATACCCCACTTATTGAATTAAGGACTTTATTGAAAGGATTTGAGATTTGAGATTTTATTTGATTGATTTATAAAAGATGAGAATAAATTGGGAAGAATAGTTTAAACTAAATTGTAGTAGTGGAGGATTAAAAGGATATTTTAGTCAACTGGAATTAGATGAATTTAAAATTCATTACTTTTAAGGTATTAAAGTAAAGAGTAAAGGAAAAGGGGAGTAAAATTTGGTCAACTCCTTTCCTACTTTTTCTTTCCCGTGCATATTCTCCTCCATAGCTCAAAGGTGAGTTTTCAATTTATTAGTTTATTCTTTTATTTTTAGTTGGGTTTTGAAGCATTGAGTATACTAGAAGATCAAGGAAGGATTTAATGGGATTAAAACTAAGTTATGAATGAGATAATAGAGATTGAAAAAAATGGGTTTTTGAATGATATGTTAAAATATGAGTGTTTATGGATGTTTGCTGGTAGATTTGACTTGCCAAAGAGGTAAATGAGAGATTAGAAGTATTAGATGGGATAAAGAACATATTAGAAAAAGTGGTTTGATTCTTAGAATTTAATGTTCTTGAATGATTTTAGATGATCTAAGAGGCTAAACGAAGTAATGTTAGTATGGATAGTTAAGGAAGAGTTTAATAGTATTGTATGGGGTAAATATAATGAGAATTGACCACAATGGGATGAAAATCCAGTTGAAAACTGGAAATTTTGGGTAAGGGTATCGGTACTGCTAAGAATAGTATCAATACTATAGGCTAAAATTTGATAAATTAGATGAGTAATACCGATACTGATTCAATCAGTATCGATACCGATGAGGTAGTATCGATACCATGATAAGGGGTATCAATACCAAGCAACTTCGAATCTAATTTTGGTATCGATGCCGGTAGGGGGTATCGGTACCTTAATAGGGTAGTATTGATACCATGATAAGGGTATCAATACCAGGCAACATCGAACCTATTTTTTGGTATCGATACCCAAAGGGGGTAATTGACCATAGTATAAAAATATCGGTACTAGGGTAGTAGTATCGATACTATGGAGCCATAAATGTTAAAATAGACTGATATTGGTATAGAAAGTTAATGATATGTTCTTTTGAGTATTGTTTAAGTATAATGGTTAGGAAATATTCTAACATTGGGTATGATAAAAGTTTTTATGGATGCTTGAGTAGATCAGAACCAAGCTCCCGAAACACGCAAAACTAAGAGCAAAGGCAAAGTACCAGAGTAATCAGCCTTACCTTTTGGATACATATCAAGGATAGTCAGGTGAGTGCATTTATTTTGTACATTAAGGGTTATAAATATATGTTGTTAAAAACATATATTTCATCGATATATCAGTACTATGTGTACTACAGGCACTTCGTGTGCATATTCATCATGAGATGATGAATCGCCGTACAGGCACCTTGTGAGCAAATTCATGGAATTCATCATGAGTTGATGAATCATCGTACATACACCTTATGTGAAAATCCACGGAATTCATCATGAGTTGATGAATCACCGTACAGGCACCTTGTGTACAAATCCACGAAATTCATCATGAGTTGATGAATCACCGTACAGGCATTTCGTGTGCATATTCACAGAATTCATCATGAGTTGATGAATCACCGTACATGGCACTATGTGTGTAACTCACATAATTCATCATGAGTTGATGAATTTCCTTATATGCACTAATTGTGTATTCTAATAAATGAACATGAATAGAAAATGGGAAAATGACTGTAATAGCACCAATGGTGAAAAGTTATAAAGTTTACAATAAATTGTAAAGAGTTGCTCGATATTAGAATTGTTACCCTATACTATATTTATAAGTTGCTTATGATTATGTATGCCTCACTAAGTAATACTTAACGTGTGTTCATTTCACGCGTAGGTTGAATACCAGCTGAGTAAGGAGATCATCGGACTTCAAGTCAGAGTCGCCTAAACAGTAACAGTATGACATACCTATTACTTTTGCTATATTTTTGTTGGCATGTAATAGGTTTAGTAAAAACGCTCTGTAAAACCTTTTGAATTGAATTACTATAAAACGGTAAAATATGGAACATCTCTTTTTATGTGTATATGTAAGTTAATGTATGTTTTAATTATAAATAAATTCTAATGGTTTTATAAAATGAACAAAATTGTACGGATTTTCAAATGGGAAACTATTTTAAAAATGATGTGACGTCTATAGCTCGTATACGTAAAGGTATACGGGAGATGTGTGTTACATTTATTGGTATTAGAGCTATAGGTTTAGCTGATTCTCGGCTGAATCGAGTGTAAATTTTAAGGTAAAAAGAGTTTAAATGCCACTAAGATGTCAAGGTTACTAATAGGGTATAAATTGGATATGATAAGATGTCTCTCCTTACTAACTTCAGTATTATCTTTATGAATGTTATGATAGATTTTGGATTCTACAAATTTGAGAGGAGCGGCTGGTTGAGAGAGTAGAGACGAATCAGGTAGTGAAAGCTATGAAGAGAATAGCGAACATCTGATTCCGTCAGAGAACGCCAGCATACCAACACCTCAGAGTATGCATGTTCTAGAGTTTGGAGCTTTTATGCAAGCTCTCAACGCTATTCTGAAAAGGTTCCAAACTTCCCCACCTCCCCCTACTCCTCCAGTACCGCGAATGCTAATTCCGAAGGAGTTAAGAAGTTTGGGAGCTCCTCAGTTCAGAGGAAAAGAAGGTGAAGGTCCGCAGACCTATGGTTGAACGATGTGATGATGATATTGGAAAGTCTGCAGTGCTTTGATCATGAAAAACTAAGAGGAGTTGTATCGTTACTCAGAGGATCGACTTGGGTATGGTGGACAAACACGAAAATGTATGCTTCACCCGAGCAAGTGAATTGCCAGTTCTTTCAAGAGGAGTTTAAAAACAAGTATATCAGAGAGCAATTCATGAGATCAATGTTGTTGAATTTTCTCAACCTAAAACAAGGCGACCGAGCGGTACATAAATATGAAGCTGAATACAACAAGCTTAGTCGTTACGCTACTGAGGTGTAACGACTACTGAGGTGGTCCCTAATGATAAAGCTCAACGGGATTGGTTTATTGAGGGAATGAGGCCAAAGTTGAAAGAGGTAATGCTGGCCTTGAGTTTTCCTAGTTTACAAGAAGTGACAAATAGAGCTAAGGCGATTGAAAGAGCTCAAGAGGAGACATTGGCAGCAGAACAGAGTGTACAGTCATGAAAAATAATTGAGATGTCTTCATCTACGTATCATGCTAAAAAGGAAAAGGCTCAGGTTCCCAATATACTGATAGAGGAGATACCGCTGCAGCTGCACAGAAGTCTAAGCAGTCCCATTCTTCTGCTGCGAGCTCGGGTAGAGCTTTTGGAGAAAAGAGTAATCAATGTCAAATCTGTGTAGATTTCATTGGGGAACATGTAGAGTGCTTTTTGGCGCTTGTTTCGTTTATGGTGAAGCGGGTCATTATGCTCAGAATTGTCCGCTAAAGTCCGGGGATAGATCAACACAAACTGAAATATCGATAGCTACATCAAGTAGAAGCAGAGGAAGAGGAAGATCAGGGGGTCAATATGGGGCTATTTAGAGACAAGAGACTCGGGGAATGGCTCGAGTTTATAATATAAAGACCAATGAAGATATGGATGATCCAAAAATAATAACACATACATTTCACCTTTTTGATGAGCCAGTTTTTGTTTTAGTTGACCCTGGTTCTTCACATTCATATATTAGTACCAAGCTAATTAGAAATATAAGAATTCCTTTAGAACCAATTTCTAGTGAAATGATAGCGATAAACCCTATGGGTTAAAGTGCATGGGTGACTAGGGTGTGTAGAAATGCCCAATTAAAATTCAAAACTTGATGGAGTTACCCTTTGATAGGTTTGAAATCATTTTGGGCATGGATTGGTTGTCTTTACATCATGGATGGATAGATTTTCGTCGGAAACGATTATTCCTAATGGATGCTGCAGGCTCCAAAATTGTGGTAGTAGGTGAGAAGGAAAAATCCCTGTTCAATGTGATATCGGCTTTGACCGCCAAGAGAATGATATAAAAAGGATGTGTAGCTTTTCTAGATAATGTGATAGACACTCGAAAGTCGGAAGCGAGATTGTAGGATATCCCCACAGTAAGGGAGTTTCCAGAGGTTTTTCCTGAAGAGTTACTGGGTTTACCTCTGGATCGTGAAGTAGAATTTAGAATTGAGGTTTACCCAGGCACCAAACCTGTTTCTATGGCTCCGTATAGAATGGTTCCAACGGAGTTAAGGGAACTAAAAGCACAGTTGCAGGAGTTGCTTGATAAAGGATTTATCCAACCCAGTGTTTCTCCTTGGGGAGCACCTGTGTTATTCATGAAAAAGAAAAACGTGTCTATGCGGTTATGTATTGACTATCATCAATTAAACAAGGTAATGATAAAGAACAAGTATCCTCTTTTGAGGATTGATGACCTATTTGATCACTTAAAAGGTACAACAGTGTTCTCTAAAATAGATCTGAGGTCGGGGTACCATCAGTTAATGATTGAAAATGAGGATATTTCTAAGATGACTCATTACATTCTAGTTCAAGTAGATTACCCAATGAATAAGTATGATAAGTTGTATATAAAAGAGATAGTTAGACTGCAATGAGTTTTGATATCGATAGCGTCTGATTGAGACACCAGGTTTACTTCAAGATTTTAGAAGTATTTGCATGAGGAATTGGGTACTCGATTGAACTTTAGTACATCTTTTCATCCCCAGACAGATGGTAGTCAAAGCGAACTATTCAGATATTGGAGGATATGCTTAGGACGTGTGTGATTGAATTTATGGGATCATGGGAAAGGTATTTGCCTTTAGCATAATTTGCGTATAATAATAGTTATCAATCCAGTATTAAGATGGCCCTTATGAAGCTCTATATAGGAGAAAATACAGAACACCATTAAATTGGTTTGAATTGAAAGATCGGGAATTAGTTTGGTCCAGATTTGATGAAAGATATGGAGGATAAAATAAAGATTATTCAGAGTAATCTACCTCATATCGACAGAAGTCCTATGCAGATTTGAAAAGAAAATAAATAGAATACCAGGGGAGACAAAGTATTTTTGATAGTATCGCCTTGGAAAAAAGGTATTACGTTTTTGGCGAAAAGGAAAGATGAGTCTGAGGTTCATTGGACCATATGTGATATTAAAAAGGGTTGGACCTGTAGCTTATCA
The DNA here is from genome assembly GCF_006381635.1 of Hibiscus syriacus. Classification (NCBI taxonomy): domain Eukaryota; kingdom Viridiplantae; phylum Streptophyta; class Magnoliopsida; order Malvales; family Malvaceae; genus Hibiscus; species Hibiscus syriacus. Next base: position 820,616 of record NW_024063150.1, on the reverse strand, counting down.
GTTAGCTTTGCCCCCAAACATAGACAAGATCCATAATGTTTTTCATGTATCGATGCTTAGGAGGTACATATTTTTGGTATCGATACCCAAAGGGGGTATCTGTACCATAGTATAAAAGTATCGGTACTAGGGTAGTAATATCGATACTATGGAGCCAAAAATGTTAAAATAGACTGATATTGGTATAGAAAGTTAATGATATGTTCTTTTGAGTATTGTTTAAGTATAATGGTTAGGAAAGATTCTAACATTGGGTATGGTATATTTTATGGATGCTTGAGTAGATCGGAACCAAGCTCCCGAAACAAGAAAAACTAAGGGCAAAGGCAAAGTACCAGAGTAATCAGCCTTACCTTTTGGCTACATAGCAATGATAGTCAGGTGAGTGCATTTATTTTGTACATTAAGGGTTATAAAGATATGTTGTTAAAAACATATATTGTATCGATATATCAGTACTGTGTGTACTACAGGCACTTCGTGTGCATATCCACGAAATTCATCATGAGATGATGAATCGCTGTATAGGCACCTTGTGTGAAAATCCATGGAATTCATCATGAGTTAATGAATCGCCGTACATGCACCTTATGTGCAAATCCACGGAGTTCATCATGTGTTGATGAATCACCGTACAGACACCTTGTGTGCAAATCCACGGAATTCATCATGAGTTGATGAATCATCATACAGGCACTTCGTGTGCATATTCACAGAATTCATCATGAGTTGATAAATCACCGTACATGCACTAATTGTGTATTCTAATAAATGAACATGAATAAAAAATGGGAAAATGACTGTAATAGCACCAATGGTGCAAAGTTATAAAGTTTACAATAAATTGTAAAGAGTTGCTCGATATTAGAATTGTTACCATATACTATGTTTATAAGATGCTTATGATTATGTATGCCTCACTAAGTAATACTTAACGTGTGTTCATTTCACGTGTAGGTTGAATACCAGCTGAGTAAGGAGATCATCAGACTTCAAGTCAGAGTCGCCTAAATAGTAACATTATGACATACATGTTTACTTTTGCTATATTTTTGTTGGCATGTAATAGGTTTAGTAAAAACGCTATGTAAAACCTTTTGAATTGAACTACTATACAATGGTAAAATGTGGAACATCTCTTTTTATGTGTATATATAAGTTAATGCTGTTTTAATTATAAATAAATTCTAATGGTTTTATAAAATGAACAAAATTGTATGGATTTTCAAATGGGAAACTGTTTTAAAAGTGATGTGACATCTGTAGCTCGTATACGTAAAGGTATACGAGATATGGGTGTTAAAAGTCCTTTCATATTTTGATCCCATCTCCTCAATCTGAAATGATACAAATACGGTCCTGGGTGATGACATGTAGCCGCAGATTTCTTAGGAAAAAGCCCAAGACTATGCATATTCTTCTTCAACAAGGGCAAATGCAACGGGAAGAATGTTGTGATTACCGTCTTGGACAATTGTCAATAATAAAACTTGTTTTTATTTCTCATACAAAAATGTACCATCAATTTGGAAAATGGGTTTATAGTATTTGACTGCATTAATGCATTGTGGGTAAGTACAAAAAACACGTTGAAATTGGCAACAATCTCGAAGAACTTGATTATTGTGGTAGGCATGGTGAGTTTCGAACTCAACTATTATCCCAGGATTAAGTTGTTTAACCAGGTTAAACCAACTGGGTATTTCATTGTAAGATGAATCTCATTCGCCATATAGTTTTATAATGACATTTTGTTTTGCCTTCCACGTTTTTTATAGAAGACAATGTACCTATATTGAGATCGTATTGCAGAAATCAACACTGCAATAGGTACGTGGGAGCTTGCTTTGACCAAGGGTATGATGGCTTGGAAAATGACTTTAGAGTCCAAGTTTCGATGGTCCTGGTTGATCCTGTGCACAATATATATGAAGGTCACTGTATTTTGTTAGTTCTCACCTGTCAGTCTTCTCTCTTTGAAACACGAACCATCTAGCTACAACCGTTATCGTGGTTGACACAATAACATACATACTTTTCAGTGGTATATCGATCGACTTTGGAGTGAACTGAATTATGAATATTATAATTCTTATTGCCATTATTGCTTCTTCCCTAGACGTGAACTCCATTCCACGATATAAATCACCATCATTTACTGATGAATGCTTCTCATAGTCTCCAAGATGAGGCATATCAGGAAATTCCTTTGAGGTTGTGCACAAATGCTGTCACCACAGCTCGAATAAATTGCACCGAAGTGCCGCGTAGAAATTACACCAAAGTGCCTCATAGAAATGTCCCAAATGACCACATAGTATTGTCCCAAAGGACTATGCAGAAATATCCTGAAGGACCACATAGAATTATCCCGAAGGACCGCGTAGAACCCTTGACTCTTGGCATACCAATTATACCCTCAGCTCTCATATCACATATTATGGGCTTTACCATTTATATATTTCACATAACTTGTATCACATAGACATATAATCACATAGATCATTTTCATATAGCTTATATAATATTCTCATATAATCATATAGGATAACATGTAACACATAGCTCATGTATAACAATTCATGAAACATGTAAACATATACATATACTCATGTACACATAAACCATATCAATAATATACTTGAAATCATGCAATCAAACATTGGAAATAGACTCATCGCAAGTCTTATTTCCATATAATCATACTTTATAGTATTATGCACTCACCTTAGCCTCACTTAGTCCAATCAACGCTTATAACTCTTTATCTCTCTTGCTTAATCTTATCTCTTTGACTCATCTGATACTTTCTTGCATTCTATTTCTACACAATATACAATTGGTATAAATATTGGAATTTGTATCACTAGAATAAATCCTTGATAACATAAGCTAAACAAAGTACAAATTTTAAAATTAATTCTGAATAGTATTGGTACCCAAGGTACAGTACCAATACTTCTTACTTATAGTATCGATACCTATTCTCAGTTTTGGAATTTTATCTCTAAAAATGGTACCGATACTTGTACATTGGCATCGATACCCCTAGTACTGATGCTACTACTTCAGTATCGATAATCTTTGAATAATTCCTCAACTTTTAGCTTATGGTATCGAAATTGTTCATCCAGTATCGATACCCGGACCCAAATATTGCCTATTTTCACTTTGAAGTATCGGTACTGTTCATCCAGTGTCGATACCCCTTGCCCAGAACTTACTCATTTAACCCGAAAATTTTCCAAAACTTTGCTAACTTTCTCATTGTACTCTTGTTTAAAGCCTTTAAACTCAACTTCACCTATTCATCAACTTATATCAATTTAACTTATCATAAACTTCTAATATCTAACTAGAATACTTGAAATAAAAAAGCATACCAAAATATGTAACTTTGCTATAAATCCTTTCTAACCTCATAAATCTCTTATTCTAACTGATGACAAGTCAAATATGGCTTAAAAATCTATTTACAATATATTTCTCATAAATTCACTTAAAAAACCCCTTTTATTCAATCACTCATTTTTTTATTCTTTTAGTTTCTACTCTTTAAGCTTACTTAAGCTTTTCTAATACTCCAATAATCAAAACCAATCATAAATTACAAGAAATAACCAACTTAAAGCATTCTTACCTTAGCTATGGAGCTCACGGAGTAAGAAGGAAGAAATGATGAAGATTTTCTAGACTTCTCTGATATTTTTCTTTCTTTCTAGCTCCACATGATATAAAAAACCCCTAATAAATTTTTAATTCATTTTCTTATCAAATAACTATTATGCCCTTTCATCATTCCTTATTTGTTATTCAATCATACACAAAGAAATTCCACTTAAGTCCATGAACTTTTCAATTTTTTGAAATTAGTCACAAAGCTTTAAAATTTTACACTTTGATCACTAACCAGGTATTTGGGATGTTACAAGAGATTCTCTGAACAATAATGGAAAATGATTTCCCCGAAACACGTCTTTCATTTCGGATGGGATGGAATATTGTCACATGGCAGAGATTCTCTGAATAATAATGAAAAAACTTCTCCCGAAGCGTGCCTTTCATTTTGGATGGGATGTATCACTATTATAATCCAGAGATTCTCTGAATAATAATGGAAAATGCTTCCCCTAGAACGCACCTTTTATTTTGGATGGGATGGATCACTATTATAATCCAACGATTCTCTGAATAATAATGGAAAAATGCATCCCCCTGGAACGCCCTTTCCTTGTCGGTAGATTTTGTCTTAGTATCTCAGTGAACTGAAGTTTTATATATTAGCAGGATGAGGACACTTCAATCAAATGTGCCTTTTTTTCTTCAGATTGTATCTCATTTAACGTCAGATACTATATATGAAAGATAAAGCAAGTGGTCCTCAGTACTTTACCTTCCATGTTTCTTTATTAGTATATTATATATCATTTTCATAGACTTTTTCCATCATTTTCAATGACATCTAAATGTTCATTATCTTATCTCCCAAATGATATATTAGTTGAGATTTTACGTTGCATTTCTTTCAATTCTATTGAGGACTTTCTCCACATTCATTTAACTTATTGGGACTTCTGCTTCACATCCAATTACATAATCATATTTGCAAATGTTTGACTTCATCAGTATGCCTTGAAACCTTTGGATAATTATGAATGATTGCTCGCACGAATGGCTTATGTTTCCAAAAATCCAGATACATTGTTTAGAGAATGTATAGTGGAGTGTTTTTCCAAATATTGTGCCAATTTTGAACTTGGTTTTCATATCTTGAAGGAAGCCTCTACCATGGGTGTCATCGAAGCAACTTACGCTTTAGGCATTCAATTGCTTCAAATAAAAGAGAGGCTGTAAGAAGGATATCAAGTGTTGTCCTGCCTAAACCTAATGCATTTAAAGATGAAGCAAAAAGAGCTTCTACACTGCAGAAGCATGACTATGTCAACTATTGCCAAAATACTCTCGGTTTCTTACATCAAAAAGATTCCACAAACATATTACACATGTGATGACACATTTAGAGGTTGTTTTCATTGTTTTTGGAATCATGAAAACAATATTGTAATTGATTTTGTTCTTAGTAGGACTAATTAAATTCAATACGACATTTGTTATAGATTTGGACTATAAAAACAACAAACCATGAACATTACATTGAACAATAAACTATTAATCATTACATTAGGAGTACCAAACTAACGAGTTAGAAATGCGACACATCTGTCACACACCTTAAATAATAAATAAAAGCATAGTAATATATCTTAAATAGTAAATATAAGCATACACATGCATCCTAAAAAAGATTTTACACACCTTAAATAATAAATAAAAGCATAGTAATATATCTTAAATAGTAAATATAAGCATACACATGCATCCTAAAAAAGATTTTTTTAATGCTGTTACGATGCCTAATTGCGTTTGAAGCATGCTTACGGGTCTTCATCATCTATCTTTGTATTCCCAAACTCATTCAGTTTTATGTATTTGGTATTCGAACTCGAAGCATCATCATTAACATTATCAAACTCTACAAACAAATCCACATGAGATACAAAAAAAGAGTAGTAGGTCTCAATCATTCCACAAAGGTCAACATCATTACTTAGAAGAAACCTCTTAAATAAAACACACAACCTAAAATATAGAAAAAAGATTCTTCTTTTCCTCCCTAGTTTAAACTTTCTTTCTATTTTATGCTTCAACTCCTCAAGTGAAATTTTATTGTTAAAAGACATACTTAAATTTTTACAATAAAAAAGGTTGCGTAAATAGTAGCCATCCTAGCTAAACAACTCAAGCTTTTGCGTAGATAGATTAAAATTAGCTTTCACCTCGTACATATATATAACCCCTACAAAATGCGTCCTATAAAATGAGCCTACCTAATTTACTGTATCCTCTTTTTCCTTTTTTTGTAAAACATATTAAACATCATTTAAAAATATACTTTATATAAATACAGAATAACAAATAAAGAAACATAACAAGATGGAAAACCCAAATAAGTGACAAAACATTAAAAAAAATGCATAAAAAGAAACATAACAACTTGATACAAAATACATAAAAAATAATATTCAAATACATAATAAAGAAATAATTAATAAAAAAATTACAAATTTATTATATCTATCGATGTCTCCTAGAATGTGTTCTACAATGTGGTGATCGTCTAGCTCTAGAAGGATTTCTTCTTATCTATTGCTGCTCCTATTCACTCTCATCATCATCGTCATCATCGGTCTCAACAACATTATCTCGGTAAGGGGTAAATATCGATGTATCACCTCGGTAGAATAAGAATCCTAGAGATGTTAACTGATTATCCCACCACTCATTGAGAACTGCGAAAAATGTGAAAAATTGGACATCGATGTATGCGACGTATAATGCGGGCATAGTTTTTCTGGTGGAGGACCACCCACAAGATAACTCGCGTAGGAACTATAGGCCAGATTCGCAAGCATGGACGAAAAATACCCTTCAAGGGTGACATAAAACTCTGCGACCTTTGTGAGTAACCATACGATTGTGGCATATGAACCGAATGATTTGGAATCTCAACTGATGGATATGGGAAATGAACCAACATCGATGGAGTTTGAAACTTAGACGGTGCCCCCATGTAAAATGGAGGGCTAGGGATTTACATCGGTGTCGTTGGTGGTTAGTGTGAAGGTCCCAGTGACATAGATGCAAATGACCCAGGAGTGCCTGCTCTTCGCCAGTAGTGGGGGGACGATGATGTTTCGATGTTTGATATCTTAATTGCTGATGATGAATTAACCTTCTCGTGTTTCTCTGAAAGTAAAAATGATTTCCCGTTTACGTTGAACCATTTTATATAGCCAGGTGAAACCATGCAACTGGTTTCTGATATATATATTTTTGATGGGGCAAGCGTTGATGTCGGATCTCCCACATCACTAACCAATTCACCTATTTCTTGCCCCGCCTATCAACATTATGCATGTTGTTCATGTTTCTTGGTGCTTCAAGAATGTATTGTGTAAAACCAAATTGACGAAGCACACAATCAATCGGATGTCACTCAACAACAACATAACAAATAAGGGGCACAACTGCCAAGTTAGGTAGGATGCAAATCCTCAATTCATCGTCCAAATATAGCAACCATTCGAACTAAAACAAAAAAAATAGATTTCTTATCAAAATTTAAATGAAATTCAAATTATATCAATACAATTAAATCAAAAATGATAATAAAAACGTACATCTCCACCAGCTTTCTGGTCAATCAATAATCACATATCTTTTAATTTTTGTGGGATATCATGATGATTTTTCCTTTTATTTGACCACCTAATTAATATATATATATATCATTCTATAATTATAAAAAATATTATTTAAAAATAAATTTAGTCTTGCTACCTTGACAATAATGGAAAGCATATGGGTCATTCACGATTGGGCACAAAAAGGCATGCAGTACCATTCCCACGATTGAAAAAACATCAGACACCCACAAATAGTAATCTTACTATATTTTGTCGATCAACACATTTCTCTAAATAAAAATGCCAACACAGCAGACCCCCAGCTCAATGTGTTGACTTCTTCAAAATTAATCAGATGCCACAACCACATACAATACACCTGATTTTAAGATTTGTCGGGAATCAATATCCCTCCAATGAGTTGTAGAATATATGCCCCACAAAATGCTTTTGCGTTGTCCTCCAAACAATTTTCAGGCAACTCTTTAAATTCACTTTTCAACCACGATAATCTTATTCGATCACCGTTGAAGCTAGGCGACGTCTTCCCAAGATACTCCATGCATAGACCCCCAATCATCATCTGCCACACCACATATGATAGTTCTATCTACCGGTAGTTTGAGTTGCATTGAAACATCCTCCAGTGTAATCGTGCAATCCCCATATGGTAGATGGACGTGTGTGTCTCTCGCATTCATCTCTCAACGAGGGCAAAAATCAAGACGGGTTCAAGTTTATAACCTCCTTCAACTTTTTCTATGTAACCGAATCTAGTCATAGACAAATATGGTGAGATACGCCTCAATGTTTTCATCTTCTGATTGCAAATAAAAAATTCTAATATACTATCGTTTTCCTAATAAATTAATTTTGAGTATTAAAATTTGAACTACCATTTATGTGTTCTTTAAATAAATTCTAAGAATTTAAATTATATATAATTGATTCCATAATATTCGTAAATTTGAAAAGAATATAGTTTCATATTCTTATCGTATCCGCAAAATGACTCGAAATATGTTCAGCATCCAATCGCAACAATGCACTTTTATTTTTTATCTGCAATTCAAAACATTAATTAAATTAGTCTATAACAAATAAAAAATAATAAAAAATTTACTAAAAATTAAATAATTATATAAACAATTATGCATTGTTTATATATATAGAATAGATTGAATTTATGTTGTTTATATATATATAATAGATTGAATTTATGTGTGATTTTTTGAGTTGGGGAAAAGGATTTATATAAGGAATGGTTTGAGGAGTTTGGCGGAAGAAATCGGACGAGAAGATTGCGGAAGGCTTGCCCTATTGGTAGGGCCTGTCAGAAAATTAAGGGGAAGGGGGAACGTGCATCCAGTGGGATGCGCCTTCCAATGATGCTTCCCCAGGCATGCGCCGTCTAGGGGATAACTAATCCAAGCGATTTTGTAGGTAAGGCGCACGTGCCTTACTATTTTCCCCAGTAACGAACGTTCCTTCAAACATGTCTTTTTATCTTAGGTGTTAGATTGAAAAATATTTTTCGGACTAATCGATAATATTTTATTTTAGAAAGGATTATTTTGTAAAGAAAAAAACCCTGAAAACACTACTCAATATATTCAATTTAGATTCCAAATTTGAAACGCACTTGAGATATAATTTTATATTTTTTGTTCTTTATAAAATTATTATAACTATTGTTATTAAGATCGAAATGAAAGCTCATGACAAGCCGACAAGAAAGAAGAAGAGGTTATTACAGTCAAATAAGTAGAGTATCTGACAAAAACACACAGCTACATCCCTCATCTTCTTATGGTATTTATAAGATTTTCATCAAGTTTGGTTTAATGGCCACTTGATCCTAGACTCAAAGCAGCAGAAACTCAATTTAAGAAGCCGCCGCACCGGTCATCTGCGCCGTCCTATCTTTCATCTCCCTAGCCTTGCTAGCCAACCTCATCCCCCGAGCTGTCCAACTGATCCGCCGCCGGTGGGTGCCTCCCGGTCACATACCTGTATATATAATAGCAGTCGTTGAGAAAAAACCAGAACACGTTAAAGAAATCATTTAACAAGAGAATTGAAAAAATGGATAAACTATGTACTTAATCACCTACTCACAATTCTATTTCGGTCACTTTTTTTTAAGATCATACCTAAAATTGTATTTTTATTCTTTTTTTCATTCTATTTTGGTTCAATCAAAATTAAATTAACCATGAACATGTCATTATAAAATAATATCACGTCATCGTGATTACTATTAATTTTTTAATAACGAATTAAAATAAAATCGAGAGAATAATTAAGTAACTAAATGCATAACCCTAAAAAAGTGCACCTGTAAAACCACGACAACACAGTAACCGCTGCAACACCGACGAGAGCTTTCGCAATGAGAGCGGGGACAAGAACAGGACTGAAAATGACGAATAGTGGAGTGGCTATGGTGAGTGCAATAACGGTGCCGGCCAAGGTCAAACCGGAGAGGAGGAGGAAGGAGCCACCGGCGGTGGCGGCTTTCATCATCTGGTGAGCCATTGGTTGAGTGGTCTGAAGGTTGTTTTGAGCCATGGGTTACAATACAAAGATGGAAGAAACTGCAGGCTGCAGCTATATATGTAAAGAGAGACGTTGGAGAGAGAGTGAGGGAGAGGTGGGTTATATAACGGGAGATTGGAGAAGAGGGTGGGGGCACGTGGAGAGGATGCTTTTCATGCAGGGGTGCATGTCGTAGAGGGACTTGGTTTTAGGACACGTTGATTTTTGTGGGGTTTTAAGTTTTTTATTTGAGAGAGGTTCGTTGGACAACACCCTGTGGTGGGTAACGCTTGGGGTACAGTTTCAGTAGATGAGACGGGAGACCACTAAATTATGGTTATTAATCGATTTTGTCATTGAATTATTTTTTATCTTAATTCGATCATTAAACTTTTTAATTTACTGAATTATTTTTATCTCAATTCGATCATTAAACTTTTTAATTAATTCAATCAGATCACTCTCTGTTAAAAAATAGACTTGTTGACGTGCCCATTAATAAAAATGGCATAATTATACATTTGGTCATTAATATTGGAATAATTATACATTTGGTCCTTAATATTTATATATTCTATCAATTTAGTCACTATTTTAATTCAATTAAATAAATTTAAATATTAATTAGAACATAACACGTGTCAATACATGATTTGAAGATTTTATTTATGAATTTTAAATTATTTAATTTAATGATTTTTTATCTAATTAGGTGGTGACACATATCACCACGATTGAAATAGAAAATTGAAGAGCAAAAGATTGCAGTTAGGGAGGACTGAACCTATGCCTTTGGGGAAAGATTAACCAACGCTCAAACCGTTGGGCCAAAGCTCCCCAATGGTTTTAACTTACAACAATTTGGATTTGACTTCTAAAAGTTCATTAATGATAAAAACAATGAAACAAATTATTTGTTTAAATAAATTAATTTTTCTTTAACCGTCAAATAAAACCAAAATTTATTTGAAAATAATTAACCGAACCAAATCCACCGATATTTTTTCTTTAACATTAATCGAACCGAAATTAAACGGTCAAATAATTTCGGTTCGATTAATGTTAAAGAAAAAAATCGGTTGATTTGGTTCGGTTAATAATTTTCAAATAAATTTTGGTTCGATTAACGATCAAATAATTTCGGTTCGATTAATGTTAAAGAAAAAATTGGTTGATTTGGTTCGGTTAATAATTTTTAAATAAATTTTGGTTCGATTAACGGTCAAATAATTTCGGTTTGATTAATGTTAAAGAAAAAAAATCGGTTGATTTGGTTCGGTTAATAATTTTCAAATAAATTTCGGTTTGATTAACAGTCAAATAATTTCGGTTCGATTAATGTTAAAGAAAAAAAATTGGTGGATTGGTTCGGTTAATAATTTTTAAATAAATTTCAGTTCAATTAACGGTCAAATAATTTCGGTTCGATTAATGTTAAAGAAAAAAATCGGTTGATTTGGTTCGGTTAATAATTTTCAAATAAATTTCGGTTCGATTAACGATCAAATAATTTCGGTTCGATTAATGTTAAAGAAAAAAATCAGTGGATTTGGTTCGGTTAATAATTTTCAAATAAATTTCAGTTCGATTAATGTTAAATAAAAAAAATCGGTTGATTTGGTTCGGTTAATAATTTTCAAATAAATTTCGGTTCGATTAACGGTCAAATAATTTCGGTTCGATTAATTTTAAAGAAAAAAATTGGTGGATTTGGTTCGGTTAATAATTTTCAAATAAATTTTGATTTTATTTGACGGTTAAAGAAAAATTAATTTATTTAAACAAATAATTTGTTTCATTGTTTTTATCATTAACAAATGTTTAGAAGTCAAATACAAATTGTTGTAAGTTAGAACCATTGGGAAGTTTTGGCTCAACGGTTTGGGTGTTGGTTAATCTTTCCCCCAAAGGCACAGGTTTGATCCTCCCTGGCTGTAACCTTGTTTTTCAATTTTCCATTTCAATCGGGATGGTGACACGTGTCACTACCTAATTGGAAAAAAAATTACTAAATTAAATAATTTAAAATTTATAAATAAAACCTTCCAATCATGTATTAACATGTGTCATGTTCTAATTGGATAATTGAATTTATTTAATTGAATTAAAATAGTGACTAAATTGATAGAATATATAAACATTAAGGACCAAATGTATAATTATTCCAATATCAAGGACCAAATGTATAATTATGTCAGTTTTATTAATGGATACGTCAGCAAGTCCGTTTTTTTAACAGAGAGTGATCTGATTGAATCAATTAAAAAGTTTGGTGGTCGAATTGAGACAAAAAATAATTTGGTGACAAGATTGATTAATGACTATAGTTTGGTGGTCTCCGGTATAGTTTACCCTATATATTATTAGATGAACCTTGGTTTTATTTTAAACAAATTATAAATATAAAATTTCGCTTTGGAACATACTTTTTGTCGTAGACTCACAAAATTCGCTACATATCCCACAACCACAAGCACACGTACCAAAGGGTACCGTGTCCCTGGCACGTTTCGCTAAAAAAATGAATATTATATTGATAATTGTTACACAAGCATTCCATCAAGTCATTGTTTGAGGACATGGAAAGTTAGTGTTACATTATTACACATAAAAGTACTTAAAATGCTTGTTGTTCCAGGTTTTTCAAACTCACTTTTGATTAGTAGCAGGGCTTTTAATAATTTTTACAATTATTGCAATCATATAATTAAATTAAACTTTTTTAAATCTTAGTTTGAGTGAAATCAATTTAGATTAAAATAGCGTTAATTTACCACTACAGGTTAGTTCAAGTTGTAAACAGTTTGACATCCTTTAAGTAAGATCTCAAATTCGTGTCTTTGTGTATATAAAAAATCCATGTTGAAAGACTCACCCATCAAAGTCAAACATGTAACGCGAGTTCGCTTGGATTAGTCAAGACAAAACTTTGACATCAGGAGGACAAAAAAATAGTTTCAATTTTAGGTTGACATGGGATTCTAGGTGTTTAAATTAAGCGGATGATATAATGTTCCTTTAAAATAAATATTTGAGCCTTGAGAGTCATATTACGCTTGTGATCGAGTGTTGAGGTTGAACTACAATTTTTGCGAGATACCATGAGATTTTTTTATCCAAAAGTTCTTAATTATTTATAGGATTATAAGATAATATTATAAAAATAGTCATAAATAAATAACATGAAAAAAACTCTATTTTATTTAGAAGATAGTTCTTTTAAATATCGTATGATTTAATGAAGTAATTAAGTTATGTACGTGACCCGTTTCAGTTTTAAACGAATAAATTCGTTACAATGATAAAACTAGCCTTTAATATTTATTTAGATAGTCACTTTAATATTTTTTAGTATTTTAATCATTAATATTTCTTTTTTTTTGTCAAAATAATAAATATGTGTTAGATGGAAACTATTCACTGCTGGAATACAGTGGAGACATGTGGGGGCTATGGTCCCTAAAAATTTGAAAATTTCAATTTTAAATCCTTAATTTAAAAAATAATAATTTAACCCATAAAATTTTTAAAAAATTATATTAAGCTTTAATATGTTTGACTGATCTTAATTTAACCCCTCTCATAATTTAAAAAAAAACTCATTAAGCTTCTTAATTTTTTTAAAAATAAATTGGTTATACCTGAATTTTTGGAAAAAATTGAAATTGAACTGTTTAAAAATTTTGAAGATTTTAATTTAAATCTCTAATTCTTTTAAAGTTTTAAATTACCTCCTAAACTCTACCACCAATTTTCCCAACTGACCATTAGTTGATTAACAATCAATATTTTGTTGATATAGCATTTGCACATGTTTTCAACTGATGACATTATATCACTTTAAGTGACATGACATGCATAATTTTAGATGACGGAGCACACAACATGTCGTAACCGGTTTTCGCCTGGGCACGAAATTTTTTTTACTTGGCAAAAAAAATAATGTGGATAAAAATGATTTTGATTTAAAAAATATTTTGGGAGTCGCCATTGACCTTTTGGGGTTAGGTAGGTCAAATACCTGAAAAAATAATCTTTTAAAATAGTTTTGAATAAAACATAATTTAAAAGATAAAATTGATCTGCGTATAACCAAAAATTTTAGTAAAACAGGATTCGTGGTCGATTACGTTTAGGGAAGGATTAGCACCCCTATAACGCTCAAAATTGGTACTTTATTAATTATAAATTGTCTTTATTATTGGAAATTTAAAATTAAAGATATATTTAATCTATAATTATGTCATTTTAAATTTACTAGTATAATTATAAGGAAATTTATTAATTTTTATATAAATACGATATTTATTTATTTAGAAATATCAGAAAAAAACTTCTAGGTGCTTTAAGACAGCTCTTTTCTTCGATATTAAAAAGTAAATATAAAAAAATTTCTTAAAAATAATATATTTTATAGGGTAAAAAATATCAGAATTCGTATATCAAATTAAAAGGAATTAAACATGTTACTCGGTGTTTAAAATATTAATTAATAAAGTTATGAGGACTAAATCGGTTATTTTAATTAAAATATATATTTTATGTTAATGACTAAATTATAAATTAAATAAAATTAAGAGATCAAATTAAAAATATCATAAATTTGATTCAGTGACAAAATATAAAATTACAAAACTGATAGACTGCGGACGGATTAACTTTAATTAATTAAACACAGACCCCTACCCAAACGACGTCGTTCGGGAGGGGTATTTAAGCCCCAAACCAGACGGCCTTAAGGCCAAAATTCATTTTTCTCATCTCTCTCATTCTCTCTCTTTCTGAGAGAGTTTTAAACTCTCTCGCCTCTCTCTAATTTCCCTCATCGGAGGGAAGCCGGTCACCGGCCGACAGCCTTGTGCCGCCGATAACCTCACCGCTTCCGGTGGCCGGAAAAACAAAAACCTCCCGAACGATAGATCCGAGTGATCTACGTTCAACTTTGACCTTAGTTTTCCTTAAAACGTCCCGTATTTGCCTAGATCTAAGAAAAATACCTTCAGTATTTTTCTTCTACGACGGCCTTTGAACTCTGGTGGCGTCGCAGCTTCTTCGGTAAAGCTTCTCTCAATTTTTGTTTCGATCTTTTGATGGTTTGGTTGCTGTGTTCTCTGGCTTTCTTTCTGTACTCTCTGTTCTTGCCCTCTGTCTTTCTCTTGTTTGGAGGTGGTCGGCTTTTATAAGCCTCGCCGGTATCTTCTTCGGACTGGGTAAAAGATTGAAGCTTGGTGAGTCACCGAACTTCCAGTGGCGACTCACCGTTGAGGGCGACGTGTGCGGCTATGGCTAGGCCTTCTGGATCTTCGGTGGCGTCGTGGCAGCGTGTAGCAGAGGTTGACGAACGGCGGCTGCGTGGTCCCTAGGGTATCATCACCCTAGGGTTTGTTCTGGATGCGTGTGGGCCGTTGGATCTCTCAGATCCAACGGCTGTGATGCTGAGGCGGCTAGGGTATTGAATTAGAAACCCTAATCTGGTTTTAGGGTTAGCTAGGCCATCTGGATCTGGGTTACTGTTGGGCCTGATGTATCTGGGTTGGGCTCGTAATGTATTTAGGACTGTAATAATATTTATTAATAATAATAATAATAATAATA
This sequence comes from Hibiscus syriacus, assembly GCF_006381635.1. Lineage (NCBI taxonomy): Eukaryota > Viridiplantae > Streptophyta > Magnoliopsida > Malvales > Malvaceae > Hibiscus > Hibiscus syriacus. The sequence continues at coordinate 805,236 of NW_024063150.1, read as the reverse complement.
ATAATAATAAATAATATTCAAATAAAAAAAATGGGTATCTTCAGCTGCCCCTCTTTGCTTATTCTTGTGTTAACAAGAATAGAGCAAAGACGAAAAGATAATAAGTTTTTTTTTCATTTGACTTCACTTGATTATGATGGAAATGTTGAACTAATTCTTCTTTGGGATTAGTTCTTCTCATTATGAACTTTTCCACTGGGGTTGACAACTCATCTCCTTTTGTGATGTAATCTAGCAAAGGTTGAACAAACTCTTCTCATTGTGAACTTCTTCTTCTTCAGATGAATTCTTCTCATTATGAACTCCTTCTGGAAATGCTGATGATGATATATCTCTTTCTGTGATAGAGTCATGCAAAAGGTCGAATAAGCTCTTCTCATTATGAACTTCTTCTTCCTTCTTCAGATGAGTTCTTCTCATTATGAACTTTCTCTGGAAAAGTTGATCCATCAAGTGATGAATTTAAGTAAAAGGTTGAACAAATTCTTCTCATTATGAATTTCTTCTTTCTTCTTCAGATGAGTTCTTCTCATTATGAGCTCTAATTGGCACTGCTGATCCACTGAGTGATGAATTCGAGCAAAAGGTTGAACAAGTTCTTCTCATTATGAACTTATTCTTCATTCTTCAGATGAGTTCTTCTCATTATGAACTCGACCTGGAAATGTTGATCCATCGAATGATGAATTCAAGCAAAAAGTTGAACAAGTTCTTCTCATTATGAACTTCTTCTTCCTTCTTCAGATGAGTTCTTCTCATTATGAACTCTTCTGGAAATGTTGATCCATTGAATGATGGATTTGAATCTTTGCTAAAATCTTTAAAATTCCTGTCAAAATTCAACATGGATAAAATGAATGAAAATGCACCTATTTTTGCAAATGCCTAAATATGATGCATGAATGTTAAGTTTATCTTTATTTGATTTCAAATTGGTGAACTTAGTCTTTCTTCAGTTGTGTAGAAATCCAATAAATCTTTCTTCTTCGAATCGGAGAATCTATCATCTTTGAAGAGTGTAGATGTAGATATGCCTTATTTTTATATAATGTCACAAAACCCCTTGAGAACAAAACTCAATGGCACAGGCTCTTGAAAAGTTTGCACTCATGTAACATGTTGATTCTGATAACTACTCATCTGATTATGAAGTGATCTCTCAAGATGATTTCATAGATATTGATAGTTCTTCTGATACCGAGGAAATTCTGAATTCTGATTATGATGAGGAGAGTAAACTGTTATACTTGACGAAAATGGGATACTCAAATGCTAAGTCTTCAATAGTCATAGAGATGTGGTCCTGATTCATCAATTACAGAGTTGACAGATTTTATATGTGCTGCTCAAATGGCTAAGGCTGCTGACACACTTCTTCCGGTAAAAGATAAGAAGCCATTATGCAATGATCCCAATTACAAGAAAAAGTGAAACTTGGGCTATGATTTTCTTAAAAAAGAAGAAGCAGAGGTAGCTTGGAAAGAAGCTTCTTGATGAAGACAATCATGCAGTTCATCTTCCTAATCCAATGATTGGTTTTGGAGTTCTTACTGAACCAGATCAGATATCTCAAAGAACACTTTCAGAAGATGCTATTGGGCCTCCTTATTTCTACCATGATAACGTGGTGGTTGCTTCAGTTGGTGTTTGGACCAAAACATCATAGTACTTATACGATGTAGAGCCAGAATTTGTAAATTCGAATCATTTTTGTAATGCTGTATGGAAAAGGGCTATATTCATAATCTACCAATTGAGAACAGATTTCTTCTTGTTCCGCTTCCAAATAACTCTATGATGGTAATAATTTGTTTGCTTTTCAACAATGATTGCAAACGTTGATAAGACTTACTTTGTATTCTATGCACTTAAAAGTATTAACATAAAGTGATATTCAGAAATCTTTAGCTTATTTCAAAATTATGTTAATCTATTTACAAAATAAAAGAATAAATTGAATTTCGAAAATAAATTGAATCTCAAAAAATAAATTGAATTTAGAGAAAATAAACTTAGAATTTATTAATAAATAGATAGAATTGTATCCAAAGTTATGGCAAGCATAGGAATGATAAAAATTCAAATGACTCAACAAATTATTAGCATAAGTATTTCTAAATTAATCAAATTGAAACAATTTAGAGCACTGATGTAAGCTAATATCTGGAAGATCTCAAACGTTGCCAGAATGCTTGTAGATGTAAAGTTCCTCCCAAAATATCAAACTCTTAAGAGGGTTCAATTGCCAGATGCCTAATATCAACATACATTTGAGCCGTCCTTTCAGGTTTTCAACTCAAATTCTTCCTTTGGTTGCAAGAAGCCCTTTGCGAGTTTTCATCTTGACCCTCTTTTTTTATTTTCTTCTTTCTTTTTTTTCTTTTCTCTTTATTTCATTTTTTTCTTCAAGCATAATATTTCTTGACAAAATCTGAGTTTATTGGGTTTCTCAGAACTTTTCCATCCATTTCTGCCAAGATCAACGCTCCTCCGAAAAAGGCCTTTTTTACAACGTATGGCCCTTCCCAATTAGGCATCCATTTCCCACGGAAATCTTTATGTATAGGCAAGATCTTTTTTAGTACTAGATCACCCTCTTGGAATTCTCTTGGATGTATTTTCTTGTCATGAGACTTCATCATCCGTTTTTGATACATCTGTCCATGGCAAATAGCTTTTAATCTATTCTCTTCAATAAGGTTCAATTGATCAAATCGAGCTTGGATCCATTCAGATTCATCCAATTTTACTTCTCTCAAAATTCAAAGTGATGGAATCTCAACTTCAATCGGTAAGACTGATTCCATCCTATAGACTAAAGAAAAAGGCGCTGCCCCAGTAGATGTTCGACCCAGTAGTTCGATATGCATATAAAGCAAAAGGTAACTTCTCGTGCCAATCTTTATAAGTTTCAGTGGTCTTTGTAATGATTCTCTTGATGTTCTTATTTGTCGCTTCAACTGCCCCATTCATCTTTGGACGATATGCCATTGAGTTTGCATGTTTGATCTTAAACTGTGCACAAAGTTCGGTCATCATTTTGTTGTTCAGGTTCAGAGCATTATCTGTAATGATCCTTTCTGGTAGGCCATACCGGCAAATTATTTCTGCCATACCGGCAAATTATTTCTTTCTTTATGAATTTACAGACTGTGGACCTCTTAATAGTCACTTGGATGAAACAATGTCCATTCGATGCTTTTTGTGTGATTGCCCCAATGACGTCTATTCCCCACATAGAAAATGGCCAGGGTGTTGTCATTACATGTAAAGGAGATGGGGGTACATGAATCTTATCTACATATATCTGTCATTTATGATATTTCCTTGCATAATCAATGCAATCTGTGTGCATGGTAGCCCAATAATATCCATATCTCATTATTTTTCTAGCCATGGAAAGACCATTTGCATGTGTTCCACATATTCCACTGTGTACTTCCTCAATGATGCTTCTGGCTTCGCTATTATTTACACATCTCAATAGAATTTGATCATTGCTTCTTCTGTACAAAATCTCACCATCAAGAAAGTATCCAGCAGCCATTCTTCTCAATGTTCTTTTATCAATTGCAGATGCATTTTGTGGATAACTTTGATACTTGATATATTGCAAGATATCATAATACCATGGTTTGTTATCTGCCTCTTCTTCCACACTGTAGCAATGTGCAGGAATTTCATATACTTGCATTTCGATTGGCATTATATCAACTTTCTTAGTTGCCTGAAACATAGCAGCTAATGTAGCCAAAGCATATACCATTTGATTTTCTTCTCGAGGGAGATAATTGAAGGTGACTCTCTCAAATTCTTTCACTAATTCGAGGGTAAAATTTCGGTATCCCAACAATTTGGGATCTTTTGCTTCCCACTTACCTCGTAATTGATACACCACTAACGATGAATCTCCATATATCTTGAGACATTTAATTTTTCTTTCTATGGCTGCTTTCAATCCCATGACACAAGCTTCATATTTCGCCATGTTATTGGTGCAAAAGAATTCTAGTCTGCTTGTAAAAGGATAATAAATATTTTCTGGAGAAATTAACACTGCCCCGATTCCTCGTCCCAAGGCGTTGGATGCTCCATCAAAGTAAAGCTTCCAAGATTCATCATTTGTTCTGACTTCTTTATTCATGGATATGCACAAAAAATCTTCATCTGGAAAATTAAAACTCAAAGGCTGATAATCATCTGATACACGACTGGCCAGAAAATCAGCTATGACACTTCATTTTATCGCTTTTTGGTTGACATATACAATATCAAACTCGGATAATAACATCTGCCATCTAGCCATTCTGCCTGTCAAAGCTGGTGATTCCATTAAGAATTTCAAAGGATCAAGTTTGGATATCAACCAAGTAGTATGATATAACATGTATTGTCTGAGTCTTCGAGTAGCCCACACCAAGGCACAACATAATTTTTGTATTGGTGGATATCAAATTTCACAATCAGTAAATTTCTTGCTCAGATAATAAATGGCTTTTTCTTCCAGATTCATCATGCTGTCCCAGTACACATCCCATCGAATTTTCAAAGAATGTCAAGTAGAGAATTAACGGTCTATCAGGCATTGGCGATACTAAAATGGGGCCATTGGATAAACATTTCTTAATAATATCCAAAGTTTCTTGACATTCATCATTCCAGACTTCAGGATTGTTCTTTCGAAGTAATTTGAACACTGGATCACATTTGTCAGTTAATTGAGAAATGAACCAAAGATATATAATTTAATCTTCCCAAAAAACCTCAAACTTCTTTTTTTGTATTGGGTGGTGGAAGATCTTGAATTGCTTTTACTTTATCTGGATCAATCTCGATTCCTTTTTTGCTGACCCAAAATTTTGAGCTTTAATTGATACTTCCTCAATCTCTGGATCAACCTCAAGCTTCTAGGAAGTTACCTCAAAAGTGCATTTAGCGGGGTTGAGCTTTAATTGATACTTCCTCAATATCTGGAAAAGCTTTCTCAAATTTTGAATATGTTCTTCTTCGGTTCGGGATTTGGCAATCATGTCATCCACATATACTTCAATCTCTTTGTGCATCATGTCATGAAACAGAGTTACCATGGCTCTTTGATACGTTGCCCCTGTATTTTTCAATCCAAATGGCATTACTTTATAGCAGAATGTGCCCCACATGGTTACAAATGTTGTTTTTTTCCATGTCTTCAGGGTTCATTTTTTATCTGATTATATCCTGAAAAGCCATCCATGAATGAAAACCATGCATGTCCTGCAGTATTGTCCACCAAGGTGTCTATATGGGGTAATGGAAAGCTATCTTTCGGACTAGCTTTGTTGAGATCTCTGTAATCCACACACATTCGAACTTTCCCATTTTTCTTTGGTACTGGAACAATGTTGGCTACCCATTCTGGGAATTTGGCTGCCTGTAGGAAACCTGCATTAATCTGCTTCATCACTTCCTCTTTGATCTGCAACAACATTTCTGGCCTCTTTCGCCTGAGCTTTTTTTGGACCGATTTATATTCTGGACTGATTGGAAGTTTGTGCATCACTATATCTGTACTCAAACCAGGCATATCTTGATAAGACCAGGCGAAGATATCTTTGAACTCTTGAAGGAGATTTATCAATTTTTGTTTTATCTGGATTGTCAGAGTTGTACCAATTTTCATCTCTTTCATTTCTTCATATGTTCCCAGATTTACAGTCTCAATCTCTTCTTTGTGAGGTAAAATTTGTTTATCTTCTTTTTCTACCAGTCTTAATAATTCAGTAGGAACATCACATTCCAGTTCATCCTCACACTCATTGATTTCCTCCAGACATATGGGCTGCTCTAAATTTATCTCTCGATTAAATTTAGGAATAAACATGCTATTAACATTGTGACACCTGAAAATTTAATTCGGACATATTTCCGAAAGGATATAGTAAATAAATGAAAAATAATGAATGTAAAAAATGTAAAGAATGTAAAGAATGATTGCCATTTGAGAATTTTAAAGAAAATTTCTTATATTTGATATTAGGTGAACTTAACATAATTTCCTTTACAAGATAACAAAAAGTTTTCATATTCTTGGGCTAAACATAAAGATTAGTTCTGAATATTACTCTGTGTTAATATTAAAAACTACAGGGAGGTCTTCAGCAGTCCAATTGTTGAGTGTTTCTCCAGGAAAAAAAGGGCGAATTTTAGCCAAGTATTTGCCAGTCTTGTTGTCATTCATGATCATGTTGATAAATAATCCTTCCATAGCTTCTTCAACTATGCTTTGATCTTTTGTCAACTTTTCTTCTTTAAAAGCATCATCAAGCTGTTGTTCTACATTAATCGTTCCTCTTGATCTGAATGTGGTCTTTAACTGTGGGAAAAACATGTGTTCCCAAGAGATTTCTTCTCCTTTCAACCTTGCCTTTCTATCTTCGCATCTTCTTTTCATCTCTTTGTTCTTTTGCTGAAAATTGGGCTTAAATCCAAGCCCAAAACGATCTTTCTTCATCTTTATACTTACAGGAACTGAACTCCCTTGAAGATTCTTTCCCAAACCTTTCCCAGTTTTAGCTCCCGATGCCTAAAGTCTGTCGTACAGTCATCTTGGTGCAATCAGACAATCTGGGATGTGGAATTTTGCTTCCCTCTGCAATAAAGGTTGCATTGACAAATTCAAAAGCTAGGAAAGAGCATTCGAGAGCATCATCATTGGTTTCAATATACAGAACATCACTTGTTATAGACGCAATGATTTCTTCCTCAGCTCCTACGCATATTAGTTGTCAATCAACAATGAATTTCAATTTCTGATGTAATGAAGAAGGAACAGCTCCTGCAGAATGAATCCATGGCCTCCCTAATAAACAATTATATGTAGGGTGGATATCCATCACCACAAAGTCAATATTATACACGACTGGTCCGATCAACAACGATATTTCCATTTTCCCAAGCACCTCTTTTTGAGTGCCATCAAAAGCTCGCACTACATTCTGATAACTTTTCATGTGCGATTTATCCACCGGCATTCTTTGAAGTGTGACCAGAAGCATCAAGTTAAGTGTGGATCCATTCTCAATCAATACTCCTGGCAAAACATGACCATGACAATGTGTGGTAATATTCAAAGCTTTTACTGACCCCATCCCGCCTTCAGGTATTTCATCATCCGTGAACGTTATGTAATTGTCAGCGGCTATATGTCCCACAATTCTGTCAGACTTGTTGTGGGATATATCTTCAGGGATAAAGGTTTGATTAAGCATTTTCATCAAGGCATTTCTGTGTCCTTTTGAATTCATCAATAGATCAAGAATAGAAATTCGCGCTTGCTATTTATGTAGCTGTTCAACCACACTATATTCACTATGTTTCAGGAATTTCAAAAATTCTTGCGCTTGTTTTTCTGTTACAGGCTCATTGAATGTTGGAGGGGATTCATCATCAAATACCTTTTGGGGTATTACCATGGCTTTTCCTTTTGCTTTCACCTGTTCTGATGTATTTGATGTTTCGGGAGAGTAACATCTCCCACTTCTTGTAAAGAATCTGACTTCACTCACTGCTTCAGACGTAGAATCCACACTCTGTATTTTCTCTTCTGACTTTTCCATAGAAACATATCCTCCTACCATTGAAACATTGGTAGTATAATTCCAAGGTACCCTGCGGGTGTCCTTATATAGAAATGGTAAAGGAGTTGTGATAACCACTTTCGGCTTTGTTGATGCAGAATTCACTGTAGATGATTTCACATTAATAATCACGGGATCACTTGTTCTCTTATTAGGTTTAGAATCTTCTGATGAGCAAACATCATCTTCTCTTTTCCCTAGTTCTTCTTCAAAGAATTCTATCTCTCTGTTATTCATCAATTTTTGCACCAAATCCCTAAATTCAGGACATAGTTGCATTTCATGTCCCTTCTCTTGATGATATTCACAATAATTCTTTCCTTCATTATGTTTTGGCCTGAATTCTTGTGGAATTATATCGGATAAGGAGAGTTATTGAAATATCCAAACAAAAGGAGATTTAATCTCAGAAACGACAGTTTTTGCTTTCTTTTTGTTCTCTTCCTGGATTGCATTTATGTTTTTATCTCCATGATTTGGCAGCGGATGATTTGATGTAGTTGGTGAATTGAATTATAACTTTCCAGTGTTGCTCAAATTTTGGACCACCCTTTTGAATGCAAAACAATTTTCGATAGAATGACCCGTAATTCCTTAATGGTAAACACAGTGCGCTTTTATATCATACCATGGAGGGAATGGTGGTTTCATGGGAACCAAAGGATAGGGTCATATGACATATGCTTTTAACACTGAATCATAGATTTCAGCATAGGGTACTGGTAAAGGTGTAAAAGACAACCTTTCACTTTCCCTTCGAGATCCTCTGGACTCTACTCGATTAGTGTTTGTTTCTTCTTTCTTAACCCTTGGCTGGGTTATTGTAACACTTTTCGAAGAATCCTTGTTATAAGAGTTTGCATTGTTGACTTCATTCTCTTTTTTCCGGTACATAGGTCTTTTGGAACTAGACCCCTCATTTGATTCAATTTTGCCACTTTTCAAGAAATTTTCAATGAGTTCTCCAGAAATGACCAAATCTGCAAAATTTCTGGTTGCATTCCCCATTAGATGACATAAATAAGGAGCTTTTAACGTATGGACAAACATTACTGTGGCCTCTTTTTCTGATAGAGGTGGCTGAACTTGGGCTACTGTGTCACGCCATCTTTGAGCATACTGTCTGAATGTTTCGTTATTCTTTTTCTCCAAATTTTGGAGAGTCCATCTATCAGGGACTATATCTGTCACGTGGCGGTACTGCCCTAAGAATGCCTTAGCCAGATCCTTCCAGAATCTAATGTTAGCTTTGGTCAGTTGAGTATACCATTTTAAGGCTGGTCCTGTCAAACTATCTTGAAAGCAGTGAATTAACAATTTCTCATCTTTCACATATCCTGCCATTCTGCAAAAAAACATAGTAATGTGGGATGAAGGGAATGTGGTACCGTCATATCTATCAAATTCGGGAACTTTGAACTTGATGGGGAGGATTAGGTCTGGAACCAAACTCAACTCACTAGCGTCAAACCCATAGAATGATTCAGTTATTTCCACGGATTTCATTCGTTCTTCTAAGCTCCTAATCTGTCTGGTCAATTCTTCATTTACTTTTTCTTTCTCATTCAGCTCATTCAAATATGGGATTAGATGCTCATCATTAAAATCCCCTATTTTCACATCTGATATAAGTGGATTTTTGCTTGAAGATGCAGATCCACTTGTTGATTTTCATGTGGTTTGGCCTCTTGAAGTGCTGATGTGCGGGCATTGATTTGTATAGGTGTAGTACCAGAGTGATAAATTGGTTCCGGTGGGAAACCTAGAGGATACATAGGTTCTTGGTCGAAAGATACAAGATTTTCATGTATTTTTCCAATGATAGCCTGTTTTTTAAACATGTCTTCTATTTTTTGCATCATGCTATCTTGTGAGTTTGCAATACTGGCTTCAACTCTGCTTGTTCTTTGTTATGTTGTTCCTCAATACGTTGTATTTTATCCTCCATAATTTTCTTAGTAGCTTGTCTAGTACCGTAGTGATGTTGTATTTCTCGTTTGGCCAGAATAACTTCGATTGAAAATTCTTTTGATATTATTTTTTCAAATTTTAATTAATGAATGTTATCTTAATAAAAATTATACATAAAGAAAATAATGCAATGAATAATGAATGTATGCAAAATGCATGTATGCAAAAGGTATTGATCCCAAATAAGTTAACTGTCATAGAACAACTTCCATCGGCATACAAAAGTTTCTTTATAATAGTTCATAACTACAGATACGGCGTAGCTTTCCTATTAAGCTCTATAATTTCTTTCATTAGCCATGACATCTTCTTTCCGAACTTAGAAACTGGATCAACGTGATGCTCAATTATTTTTGCTTCAACAGCTATCTCCCCAACATATCTGGCAACTTTGCTCATTGTTACCATGGACTCGAATACGATATTTCTTCTTTCATCACTTCTTTCTACATAGAAATCAGTCGATTTTTGCCATTGTTCATTAGTTCCTTCGAGAGTTTGCTCTAACTCAGTTATTCTGACTTGACAATTGTGCAGATTTTTTTCAAGATCTCTAATGCGTCTTCGCAGTGAAGCACTCTCCTCATTACTTTCTTTAAGATCACTAGGTCCTAGACGAACCTTTTCTTAAAATAATGACTCTTCAAGTTGCAAAATATAAGTATTAAACTCTGAGTTTTTGTTTCTAGACTGATCCATATCTTCTTCAAGTTTTGTTCGTGCTTCTTGTGCCCTTTGATTAAGCTTCTGGATTTGAACATTCTTGTTTCTGCATCTTTGCATCCAATTGCTAGCCACTTCTTTCTCTACCTCAAGTTTGGTGTTGAAATTCTTCCTTTTCAGCTCCCATTTTTCTTTTTCAACAACTAACTCTTCAATCCTTTGGCCCCTAACTTCAAGTTCGGCAATCAGATGGTTCATTTCAGATTCAAATCTCATGAACATGGTATTTTTCTCACCTTCAAATTTCTCAAGCATGTCGTTCTTTATCTTTTCTAAATCTTTAGCTCGATCCCTTTCTCTCTGCATTTCATTCATGATCTCGCGGTGTTTAGCTTTGTGTTTTATAATTCTCTCTATTCTATCAACCTCAAAATCTTCCATTTTCTACTTTCCTTTCTCAAGGCTTTTGAGTAGACGGTTATTCTTTCCTTTCACATCTTCAACTCGACTTTTCTCGATGTTCAATTCTTTGGTCATATGTACTGTTGATCGGCTCGGTCCTGATGCTTTCCGGGATTTATATAGCTCATGGTAATTCTTCTTTAACGTTTTGAATTCACTATCAACTTTTTCTTTGCTTTCTCTCAGCATTGCATATTGTGCTGAATGAAAGTCAACGTCAACACCCAACATAGCTTTATCTCGTCTCATTTGCTCTAATTCTTTTGACCAACCTTCTCTTTCCGCTTCAAACTCAACTCTTAGGATTTCAATCTCTGATGGAACCACCTTAATGCGATCTTCCATAGAGATATCCTCATTTTGGTCTGGTAGAGGAATATTTTTATTTTTCCTGACATATCTTCATTCCTTATAATCAGGAGTTAACATTTCTTTTGCTGCTTTAGCTCAGATACAAAAAGTTGTTTTCCAAGCTGTAAAAGCCTCCATGATATTTCTTTTATAATTTTTGTTGTAGAATGCGAACTCAGACGAATGTAATCCAGCAGTGACAGGAACAAATTGACGACCTTCATACTGTCTTATGACCAGAAGTGGTGCATATCTGATTCCTCCCCACAATCCGAGTAGCATTACCCAGTTGTAATCACCACATTTGTAAAATAATTCCCTTTGGATTTGCCACGGGGCTCGCCAAACAATGTCTTCGCTTTGCAGATTTCGAAAGGCATTAATCCACATATCTTTCGTAATTTCTTTCGGCCATTCTTGCTCCAGAAATTCTTTCAATGGTGAGTAGTCCGTATTAAAGCGCCGGTATGAAACCTTTTCTGTCCTCCAAAAATGGCTACGGATCCAGACATATAATAATTGGGCACATTCTGAGAATCGTCCACCTCCTAGCTTCCTACAAGCGTTTAACGATCTGAAAGTCTCTGCTAGAATTGCAGAAGTAGGATTAACCCTTTTTGGTAGCTGCTCAAACAAATCTACTACTGCAGCTTCAATATATCCCAATACTTTCGGGAAGATGACCATACCATACATACCCAGAGCAAAGAGATCGAATCGTACTTTATCATCTGGATGACTCTGAATAAGTTCTTTAATGTTGGTCCAAGTAATGCCTTCGCTTTCGCCCTTTTGTTTTGTACAGGATACCACCCATTCCTCTCGTACTCCGGCAATCTTTGCTAATTTAACTCGAACAGGTTGAGTTTTAATTGACCTTGAATAAATTCGATTCTCCAAATCCCCTTCTATATGTAACAAAGTTGTGTACTCTCCAATAGTAGGAACCAAGTCCTCCTTATTGAGAGTGAAGTAATTGTACCCTGGATTCCAGAATTGAATTAGGGCTCTAAGTAAGTCATCATCAACTTCGACATAGAGCAAATATGGGATGTCCCCGTAAGTCTGATAAAACTACAACTTTTTGTTTGAGTCTCAACTCTCCCAAATGCCTCGCAAATCTTGTATATCATTTCTTTTTAGCGAAACTGGAGCATAACTGGCTAACTCAGATACATAGTCATCCTGCAGACTGTCTCCCCCTTGTCTTTGTAAGTCCTCAGCCCACTGTCTTACTTCTGAGTTTAGAACTATTTGATTTGAACACTTTTTATCCATGGATGAAGGTTTTCCAATTAGACAATTAACACGAGGATCAATGCCTTTTATCCTGTATGATGTTATGCAAAAAGAAGAAAAAGAACATACAAAAAGAAATGAATTAGTTTACATAATAAAGGAAAAAATAATTTAATAATAATGTCTACCTAAATATCTTTATTTAAACATGCTTTCTTCATACTTTAAATAATTTAAATTCACGTGCAATTTATTCAATAAGAAAATAAATAAATAAATTAAAAGGAAAAGTTATAATCCATTTCTCCTATGCATACACCTATATTTTGGACAAAATTTCGGCATGGCTTCAGATCGGAAGAGTTTCTAGGGTTTATTATATGCAGGGTTTCAGATCTAAGAATAAAGGTACCCGAATTGTCTTTGTTAGTGCCCCATTGGGCTACTAACCCTCAATCCTAGTCCATCAAAGACTAAAGTGGACCGAGTTCAATTCGAGGGGATACACTTCTCTATGCCTGACACGGAGAATAAATTCTCACGAAGACAGAGCATATGAACCCCGAAAGTTACTTGCTAGGTCTGATACGGAGAATAAATTCTCACGAAGACGTCGCTTTCACTCCCACTTAAAAGGGACAAACTCAATTATAGAGCTTTATGTTATGCAATGCAAGTGTTGTGTGTGAGGATAAATGTTCAAACCTCTGACAGAAAAATAAATAATGAAATAAAATACTTGAAAATAAAATGAAATATTAATAAAATAATATATATAAATACTATGAAAATAATAAGTATATATAAAAAATTTGAAAAGAAAGAATTATAAATTAAATATATGAATTTTTAATTTCTAATTAATAGAGACAATTTATAATTGATTTTAAAAGCTTGACCGGTCCCCAGTGGAGTCGCCAAGCCGTCGTAACCGGTTTTCGCCCGGGCACGAAATTTTTTTTTTACTTGGCAAAAAAAATAAAAATAATGTGGATAAAAATGATTTTGATTTAAAAAATATTTTGGGAGTCGTCATTGACCTTTTGGGGTTAGGTAGGTCAAATACCTGAAAAAACAATCTTTTAAAATAGTTTTAAATAAAACATAATTTAAAAGATAAAATTGATTTGCGTATACCAAAAATTTTAGTAAAACATGATTCGTGGTCGATTACGTTTAGGGAAGGATTAACACCCCTATAAAGCCCAAAATTGGTACTTTATTAATTATAAATTGTCTTTATTATTGGAAATTTAAAATTAAATATATATTTAATCTATAATTATGTCATTTTAAATGTACTAGTATAATTATAAGGAAATTTATTAATTTTTATATAAATAAGATATTTATTTATTTAGAAATATCAGAAAAGAACTTCTAGGTGCTTTAAGACAACTCTTTTCTTCGATATTAAAAAATAAATATAAATAAAATATTTCTTAAAAATAATATATTTTATAGGGTAAAAATATCAGAAAACGGACTTCTAAGTGCTTTAAGACAGTCATTTTCTTTAATATTAAAATAGGATTATTATTATTATTTTACAAAGAATAATTCATATAAAGATTTTAATAAAAAATAAATAATTATTTATTATATATATATTTTTAAAAATAATAATAATAATAATATATTACAAATAAACATATAGAATTAAATCTTCAACTAAAATAAATGAAACTATATAAAAATGATTAATAATTTAAAACTAATGACTAAATTAGAATATATTAAAAATAAATATCTAATTCGTAATTAATTATTTAAAATTTCAGTGGCTAAACATGCTATTCTACCCCTTTATTAATTTAGTGACTAGATTAAAATTATATCAAATTCGTATATCAAATTAAAAGAAATTAAAACATGTTATTCGGTGTTTAAAATATTAATTAATAAAGTTACAAGGACTAAATCGGTTATTTTAATTAAAATATATATTTTATGTTAATGACTAAATTATAAATTAAATAAAATTAAGAGATCAAATTAAAAAGATCATAAATTTGATTCAGTGACTAAAATATAAAATTACAAAATTGATAGACTACGGACGAGATTTAACTTTTAATTAATTACACACACACCCCTCCCCAAAACGACGTCGTTCGGGGAGGGGTATTTAAGCCCCAAACTAGACGGCCTTAAGGCCAAAATTCATTTTCTCCTCTCTCTCCTTCTCTCTCTTTCTGATAGAGTTTTAAACTCTCTCGCCTCTCTCTAACTTCCCTCATCGGAAGGAAGCCGGTCATCGGTCGGCAGCCTTGTGCCGCCGATAACTTCACCGAAGCGGTGGCCGGAAAAACAAAAACCTCCCGAACGATAGATCTGAGTGATCTACGTTCAACTTTGACCATAGTTTTCCTTAAATCATCCCGTATTTGCCTAGATCTAAGAAAAATACCTTCGGTATTTTGCTTCTACGACGGCCTATGAACTCTGGTGGCGTCGCAGCTTCTTCGGTAAGGCTTCTCTCAATTTTTGTTTCGATCTTTTGATGGTTTGGTTACTGTGTTCTCTGGCTTTCTTTCTGTGCTCTCTGTTCTTGCCCTCTATCTTTCTCTTGTTTGCAGGTGGTCGGCTTTTATAAGCCTCGCCGGTATCTTCTTCGGACTGGGTAAAAGATTGAAGCTTGGTGAGTCACCAAACTTCCAGTGGCGACTCACCATTGAGGGCGACGTGTACGGCTATGGCTAGGCCTTCTGGATCCTTCGGTTGGCGTCGTGGCAGCGTGGTAGCAGAGGTTAACGAACGGCAGCCGCGTGGTCCCTAGGGTACCATCACCCTAGGGTTTGTTCTGGATGCGTGTGGGCCGTTGGAATCATAGCATCACCTGTCTCCTCTGTCATGTTTGCAGATTCCTGTGCGCCAGTATCTTTCTTCAGTGCTCGGCAATCCCTTTTAAAGTGACCCTTCTTTCCACAATTATAATAAGTAAAACTTTTCTTTCCCGTTCTTGATTTTCCCCGTCTGGATTTCGATCTGCCACGATTTGAATTTCTTTCTGAAGTTCTCCCTCTAGAGTCGGTGTGCAAGGCTGATGAGGTTGATGCTTTACCCGATTCTCTCTGTTGAATTTCTTCACTCAATACCAGATCCCGAACATCGTCGAATTTTAATTTGCTATTTCTCGACAAGCTGCTGACTGTTGTAACAGTAGCATTCCAACTGTCTGGTAGAGATGATAAGAGAATTAAATCTCGAACTTCATCATCGAACTCAATTTCCACGGAACTCAACTGGGTTGTGATTGTGTTGAGTTCATTTAGGTATTGTGTCACTGATGCCCCTTCCGCCATTCGTAAATTGAATAATCGCCTCATCAAATGAACTTTGTTCGAGGCCGATAGCTTCTCATACATACTGGAGAGAGCCGACATAAGACCCGCCATAAGTCCTACCATGGTCTTTTTCTTTGCTATGTTGAAAGCAACATTTCGGGATAACGTCAGTCGGATAACTCCGAGGGCTTGTCTGTTGAGAAGAGCCCAGTCTTCATTCTTCATGCCCTCTGGTTGCTTTCCTGAGAGGGGTTGATATAGATTTTTCTAGTACAAAAAATCTTCAATCTACATCTTTCAAAAGCCAAAGTCCGCACCATCGAACTTTTCAATTTTCACATTCCATTCGTCTGTAGCCATTGCTCCCACTCGAATCTGGCTTTGTTTGGATCGTTTCTGACAATTCTTGCGAACCACCGTGTATTAGAACACCTCCTTCGACAAATTCGTATCGCCGACAAAAAAATTTACTATTCACAAAATTCACTATTCACGAAATTCACTATTCACATGAATAGTAACCTCACAAAAAATTGACAAATTTCACAACCAAAAGCTCTGATACCAGTTATTGGGAAATAAACAGAGTACGAGTAATTTTCCTATAACCAGATTAGTAAGAATGTGAAATAAAAAAGGAAAAATAATACCCGAAAAATTGATAACGGAGTTCAGCCAATTACGCTTACGTCTCGGACTGCTGTAGATATTTTACTAAGAGAGAAAATTACAGGTGTTTACAAAACACTCACTACTCACAAGAAAGCTCTCTAGTAATGGGAGAGAAATGATTTTTGGGATTTTGGGATGATTTTGAAGCTAAATTAGCTAGGATATTTATAGCTGAAGCTTAAGGACTATTCTTATAAATACCCTAAAGTTTAATGACTCAATTTTTTAATTATTCCTTTACTAATTTCAACAAAATTAGGCAGGCCACCTTTGAATTCTTACAATTGATGGCTGCCATCTAGAATACCATGCAATTGTCAACAATTCATCTAGAATCCCATGCAATAACATGCGTAAAATTCAATAATCCATGCGCAATTGTCAACATTCCACTCTTGTTTTAGATACCTCCCCTATTATCGAAAATATTCAACCTTCTACTAATTCTTTTATGAATGGGGCACTTTTGAATGCCTTCACCAAAGAGGAAATATTCTCTGTTGTCAAGAATATGACCCTGTTAAAAGCATCTGATATCGATGGGTGTCTAACATATTATTTGATTAGTATTGGTCCATTATTGGAGACGATATCTCGGCATAATGCATCTCGGTTTTACCTAGTTCTAAAGATCTTTCTGGGGCTAATAATATTATTGTTGCCCTCATCTCTAAGGTTAATTCTCCAACAACAATGAATCGGTTTCGGCTTACAAGTTTATGCCCCATTTTGTACAAGATCATAGCCAAAGCTCTCGCAAATAGACTTCAGCTGTTTCTCGATCATTGTATCAACTAGACTCGGAGCATTTTTATCCCTCACAAGTAGATTACAAATAACATCCTAATAGCCTATGAGCTTCTACACTCGATGAAACAAAAAAGGTTATGCTCTAAAGGTTCTTTTGTATTAAAATTAGGCATGATCAAAGCATGTGATAGAGTTGATTGGTCTTTCCTTGAAAGAATGCTTCTTTGAATGAGTTTTGATAATCGCTAGGTGTCAGTTATTATGATGTATGTTCCACAGTTACCTACTCTAATGGGGTTAATGATACTCGCTTTTGTCCAACTAGGGGCCTAAGGCAAGGCGACCTTCTAAGTCCTTATTTATTTCTCATTTGCGTAGAGGGATTATTTAGTTTACGTAGTGCTACCAAAATTGATGGTTTGGTTCGAGGCCAATTTGGGATTCTAATTACACATTTTTCTTTACAGATCAGAAAATTCTATTCGGGGAAAGTTCTTAGGAAGAAGTATATATATTAAAAAGCTTGATCTACCTCTATGAGAATGTTTTAGGCCAATAAGTTAATTATTTCAAGTCACTTATTTTAGCAACAATATCCCTACTTATACTTCGGGTGTTCTCAGCTCTCTTTTTGGAGTACATTGTTCCATTAATCCAAAAAAAATTCTCGACTTGACTATTATAGTATGTCGAATGAAATAAGAGGATTTTGTGGTCTTGAAAGATAATATGAATAAAATGGTTGATAATTAGAACAATCATCATTTATCTATGGGAGGCAAGTGAGTGTTTATAAAATATGTCGTACAAGCAATACCAATTTATGATATGTAATATTTTCTCTTCCCTAAGTCTCTTTGTCATGATCTTTGAATCTATTATGTCTAAATTTTAGTGGAGAAATAACAACACTAAAAAAGGTATACATTGGGCAAGGTAGAAATCCCTATGTCTTCCTAAAAAATTTAGAGGTATGGGTTTTTGGGATACAGTCAAATTTAAGGCGACTTTTTCGGTTAAACAAGGTTGACATCTTATGTCCAATCCGAACTGTCTTCTTATTAAACTTATTCGGGCTCGTTACTATCCTTAGACAGATTTCCTCCATGCCAATCTTGGACCATTCCCATCTTACACTTGAGAAGCACTTGGACTGCCCAAGGCCTTCTTAAATTGGGGTTGGGTTAGAGAGTCTCTAACGGGTTATCTACAAGTATTTTGAATGATGCTTGGAACGCAGGACCAGATAATGGGAGAATATTACCAAGCTTGTTTAATCCGAATCTCTCACTTGTATTGGACCTTATTGATAGCTCATCTAAAAAAATGGATGTCCCTTGTTCCCATATGTAATGAGGTAAGAGGGAGGTAAGATAGTAGGCTACCCCCAACACTAGGTTGAGAGCAGCTTCCATGAGAGACCTCCAAATTATGAAATGCCCTCTATGGGATTCAATCCTACGACCTCAAGGTTAAGAACCTTGTGCTCTACCAACTGAGCTGGATGGTCATTTCAGTCCTAAAAAATCTAATATTTTTCTTTCGGTTTTTCCAACTTCGCAGTCAAGACAGATTCTTAGTATGTCACTCCTAATTGAATCTTCCTATGATATTCGTATTTGGAGAGGGCATCACTTTGACATTTATTCGGTCAGAAGTGGATACCGATGGCTCATAAACCCTACCTATTCTCAGATTGGAGATCCTAATTTATAACAAGATAGCTAGGGTTCTACTTTCTTATGCTCATTATGGTTTTTAAAGTTGCCTTATAAAGTTAATAACAATTTTTGAAGACTTGCTTGTAATTATGTTCCCACATTGGCCAATCTTTCTGTCCGCAAGTTATAGTTAATATGAGGTGTTTACTTTGTGATACGGAATCAGAATCTGTCTGGCATCTTATGCAGGTTTACTCCTTTGTTCAACAAGTTCTTAGTAAGTTTGACATTTCTACTTTGGTTGACTCCGTTGAGTAGAATCTCTTTTTATGGCTATTCAACTTATTTAAGGATTTATCTTGTACTCAACAATGCATTTTTTTAATAGTACATTAGGCAATATGGTTTCATAAAAATAAAAAGTTGCATGAAGGCATTAACCAAGGCTATGGGGACATTGCTAGATTTATTAGTTTGTACTTGTATAAGATCGATGCTGCTAGTCCATGTCTGGTGCAAAATTCCTTATCAGGGCTTAATAAACGATATTGATATCAGTTTTGACCTCCTCAATTCATCATCTGTATCAAGGATCATTTTTTGGAACAGTGAAGGACTCGTCATTGGTAACAAGCACCTATCAATATCCTTGAGTTTTACACCCAAAAATGGTCGAAGCCTTAGCATGCGAGCAAGTCATTCTTCTTTTCAAGGACTTGGGTTTCTGTAGGATTTTAGTTCAAGGAGACTGTATCACATTCAATGACAAGCTTCATTCACCTTTGTCGGATCGTTCCTCTTGAGGGGTGATTTTGAAGAGCTTACCTTCTTAAATTGCCCAGATCCTCCAATGTTCCTGCGCATCTATTGGCTAGAATTGGTAAATCTTTTCTCTTCTTGTGAATGGGAACACTCATTTATTCTAATCTAAGTCAAGGTTTCTCTCCTCCTAATTGTAAATTTACCTGATGCTTCGCTCAATTACTAGAGATGAGGAGTTGGTTAGTTGATCAGTTACTTTGTTTTATTGTGATAGACAACTGGTTTCCTTCTTTGCATATTTGTCTTTATTTCCTTGTATCATAGTTTCACTTTGTAATTGCTTTTATTTCCTAATAATACTATTAATTTTACTGTTCAAAAAATCACACATCATTAACATGCATTGATCATTAGTCAATTAATGTTTTCATCCAACATAAAATTTGTCAAAAAATTAAATATTAGTGTAACGTCTCGAATTATGGGCTAGGAGTTTTGGGCTAATCTAAGAGGGACTTGAATAAATTACATAACTTGTAGGAAGCCTTGACCCAAGTTTGAGTGAAATTGGGCTTGGATTAAGCCTAATAGTAATTAAAAAGGAGTATTTTTAAATGTTGACAAAACTAGAGTGACCAAGGGAGTAATTATTCCCTTTTTAATTTGAAATGGCTGAAGTCCCTTTAATGAGAATGTTCTCACGTCTGGCACACCTCTTTTTCTCAATTTTCTTCGTCATTTTCTTATTCATTCTACTTTATCTCCCCTTCATTCTCAAGAGCTTAACCAAAGGTGGGAGCTTTATAATCTTGCATGTAGCATCCTAAAATAGGGCTAATGACTAAATTATAAATTTTGAAAGCTTTTTATTTAATTTTAAAATAAGTTAAAAGTTCAGGGACTTAATTAGAAATATTTTGTGAAGGATGGTTTAGTAAAGATTAAAAGAAAAAAGGGTAAAATGGTCATTTGATAAGAAAGATTTTTATCTTTCTTTTGTAGGCTATATAAACGTGGGAAATGAGGGAAAAGTTTCCAAAGAATTCTCTCTTCTTCTTCTTTCTCTTCACCGTGAGAACCAAAACAAAGGTAAGTTTCATCGTTAGTTGTTTATTTGTTGAATTTAAAGTTGGGTTATGATCCTTGGGTGATAAATAAGCTTAAAAAATATCTAGGTTGTCTTAAAACCATAAGATGAAGGAGTTATGAGAGATTAAAGATTAAAAGTTTTTGAATGAAATCTTAGAATAGAGTTCATTACTCGAATTGGAAGTTGAATTTGACTTGTCATCAGTCAAAATAAGAAATTTGGAATGATATAAATGAATTTGGAATATATTGATTTATTGGTTTAATTATTGAATCCAAGCATGTTTGTAGGATATGGGATGTTATGATGAGCTAAAGTGAAATAAGTTGATTTGTGTAAGTATAGTTAAGTCTCAAGGGTTAAAAGAAGGTTAAGGAAGAAGAATTAAGTAAGTATGAGTAAATTTACGGGTGAAAATAGTCTGTTCTGGGCAGGGTGTATCGGTACACTATGAACATGTACCGATACACTAAGACTAATTTTGAAGAACATCTTCATGGTTATCAATACATTAAGGAGTGTATCGATACCCCCTTGAAACGAAAAGTTTCGAATGTAATTTGTGTACCGATACATAGGCAGTGTACCGATACACCAGTGAAGAGATGTATCGATACTCTATAGTGTGTACCGATACACTTCAAAGGGAAAATAGAAATAGATCTTTCCTTTAGTCTAAGAAATGAAAAATTAGAGTATGTCAAGTGAAATGTTGATATGTATATTATACATGTGATTGTGTAAAGATCAATCGAGAGCAATATCCGGACAAGGTGTCAAGTAATAGCCATAAAAAAGAGATAAGGAATTGGTATTGACTAGTGAGGCCAGGTGAGTGCATATTAGTTAGTTTATGATGCTTAATGGAAATAAGACTTGCGACAAGTCTATTTCCTATAGTATAATGTATGAGTTCATAGATATAAGCATGTGTTTGTTATGATTTATATTTGTGCATGATTATATGTATTGACATGTTATTGTATATATATTACATGGTTTGTGTAAACAAATGTTAATGTGATAAGTTATGTGAAATAGTATAAATGCTATGTGATATATGGGAAACATATGTGAACATGATATGACATACATATTTATATGAACACATGAAAAGTGATTAAGTTATGTGACATATGAATGTGAGATCATATGAAAAGTGACATGAACTACGTGAAACTAAGCTACGTGATTACATGTATATGTGAATATGTCTATGTGATATAAGTGATATGAATTATCATAAAGATAATGATCATGTTATGTGTCATGAGAGCTAGAGGTATAGTTGGCATGCCAAGAGTTGAGGGTTCTACGTGGTCATTCGGGACATATATGTAATCCTTTGAAACATATATGTGGTACTTCGGTACACTTATTTGGTCTGTTGGAATATGTATATGATTCTTAAGGAGTGGTCCTTCGGGACATATGTGTTATATGTGGTCCTTCGGGACATTTCTACGCGGTCCTTCAGGATAAATTCTACGTGCCCCTAGAGGGAATTTATATGAGCTGTGGTGACAACATATGTGTGCACAACCTCAATGTACTCGCATATCTTTAGTTCTCACGTGTGTACATGGGCTAATAAAGATATAATATAAGTAAACTTGATATGATTGTTATATTTGGATGAGCACTTGGATATGAGTATGTTGGTTGCATGTGTTTTATATGTTAGATTATCTATGCGGAAATATGTTTGTGTGATATATTTGAATATAAGAGAATAAAATGAGCTTATATGATATGTTACAAGTAATTACATGAAAAATGTTGTGAACTCCATAAATATAGGTATATGTAATGAGATGGTGAACTATAGGATTATATGAATAAAATAATTATGATTATACTACGATAATATATTTTGGGAGTGAAATAGTATAATGGAATTATATTAGAATAGAGATAAAATAAATAATATATCAAATAGGAAACATGTACAGAAATAAGAATAAGAATATATGAGATAATTTGTATAGGAAGGACTATATGTTTCAATGAAATTATGTTCTAAAACCTGTTAAATTCTTAGTTGATATGAAATATAGTATAAGGATCTAGGAAAAGAAGTCATATAAAAAATATCATAAGAATTAAATTATGAAAAGTTAATAAAATATATGTGTTTATGTGACAAATTAGATGAGAAATGAACTAATAGAACATATAACAAAGAATCTATGGATTATATGATAAATAAGAGCATATGGAAATAAGAGATAAGTTATGTAGCTTTGGGATAGAAATTATATTATTAAGAATTTTATAAAAGAAAGGATTTAAATGATAATAGGAAAATGTGATATAAGCTGAGTGGGGTAAATATACAGGATTATATGGACATGAATAAGTAAACAAATATATATATGATATGATGATTTGTATGTATGTATAGGTTCATTATGTGGAAGTGTATATGAGGTTGCTTAATATGATAGTAGAAAACATGCATTCATTGTTAGAAGTCATAGTTATCTTATAAGTTTTATATGCCTCACTAAGTCATAGACTTAGCGTGTGAATGTGTAATACCCCAAAAATTTAGATAATGACCAAAATGCAAATTTTGAAAGTTTGATGGTCAAAGTAGAAAATTGGGAAAAGTTTAAGGATTTAAGTTGTGATTTTTTCCAAAAAGAATTTTTATTCCATAAATAGATAGTTTACTCTTGAGAGTGGGGGTTTTATAGAAATCATATTTTGGATTTGGAATTTTAGTAAAGAAAAATTAGAAATAGTAGAAACCGGTAAGGAATCGGTAATTCAAATCGAATTGAAATTTTATAAAAATTTGAAGGATGATATAAAATGGTTGGAAATATTATTTTAATATTTTAGATCAGAGAAAATTTGTTTGGAAATGTGCAATTTTTTAGATTTAACCAAAATAATGGAATTTAGTGACTAAAATGCACGTTTTGAAAAGTTCAAGAGAAATTTCGGAAATTAAAGTCAAATTAATTCATTTTTGACTTTGAAATATGATAAGGATGAGTTGTCATAGTTTTATGGTGAATAAGAAGATTCATTAAGGGTGATTTGGTCTTATCCCAATTAAATGAATATTATATTCATTTATAGTGGAATATAGTTTAAACAAAGATGAAATGCACCCAACATTTCATCCAAATTTGCTCTCTTCTTCTCTAAAGCTGTGTGGGTTTTCTTCAAAGGTGAGAGAAAGCTTCAACTCAATTTTCAAGCAATTTCCTTAGGATTTTGAGTATGATGTAAATAGAAAATTGTTGTATGCGAAAAATGCTATCATTTGGTACCAATATTGCTTGATAATCTTGCTAGTGTTCAAAGACCCCAAATTCTATAATTTGTGTTCATATAAGGTATCATGGAATTGATGATGAATCTTGATGTTTGTGAGGTAGTATATGCATATTCAAGCATGTATGATGATTAGAATATGTTAAAATTTGAGTATGAATATTGAGTTCTATGTAGAGAAGTGGATTTTGAAGTTAAAGATGGGATAAATGAGTATTAATGAGTTTAAGCATGTGTATGTGACTTAAGAACATGAAAGGGGAAGAAACGTGGAGTATTGAAGTTGAAAGGAGTGAAATTTTGTGCTTAAAAGGAGATTTCTGGGAAAAGTGCATCGATACACAGGTGGTGCATCGATACACAGGTGGTGCATCGATACACCCTTCAATTGAAAAACATAAAATGCAATAAATACATCGATGCATATGCAGTGCATCGATACACTATTGAGTGCATCGATACATAAGGGCCAGAATTGTTAAGTTGGGACGGAAATGTTGTAGAAAGATTAATAATAAATATTTTTATTAATGTTTAAGTTATAATTGTTAGTAAATACACTAACAATTGATAATATACATGTACTAAATGAATGGGAGATAGATCGAAATCAAGCTCCCGAGTCGAGTAAGGCGAAAGGCAAGGGCCAAGTCTCAGAGTAATCATTTTGCTAATCAGGATATATAAGCAAGGCAAACCAGGTGAGTGCATCGAATTATGCACATGCATGTGGTAATAGTTAAAATAACATGATTTATTAATGTATGTATAGTGATTACCAAATGGCACTATATGTGCTAAAATGATAAGGAATTATACTGAATGTATGAATTTCCATATAGAGCACTGAGTGTGCTAAAATGATAAGGAAATCATACTGAGTGTATGGATTTCCATATGGAGCACTGAGTGTGCTAAAATGATAAGAAAATCATACTGAGTGTATGGATTTCCATATGGAGCACTGAGTGTGCTAAAATGATAAGGATGTCATATTGAATATATGGATTTCTAGATAGGGCATTATATGTGCTAAAATGGTAAGGGAATCATACTGAGTGTATAGATTTCCAGAAAAATCACTAAGGGTACTACAAGGATAAGGAAATCATACTAATAGTATGGATTTTCATATAGGGCACTACATGTGCTAAAAATGGTAAAGGGATCATACTAATGGTATGGATTCTCGAATAGGGCACTTCATGTGCTAAAAATGGTAAAGGAATCATATTAATGGTATGGATTCTCAAATAGGGCACTTCGTGTGCTAAAATGAGAAGGAAATCATATTAAGTATATGATATTCCAGATAGAGCACTGAGAGTGCTAATATTATAAGGAAATTATACGAATTGTATAAATTTCCTATGGAATGTATGGATTCCAATAACGATTAATAGATGAGGTTAATGGCATCAGTGATGCAAATTATAGTAAGAATATTGGTAAAATAAGCTTACGAGCTTACGAAATTATAGTAAGTATATTGGTAAAATAAGCTTACGAGCTTATGGAATAATGGTAAGTATATTGGTAAAATAAGCTTACGAGCTTATGGAATAATGGTAAGTATATTGGTAAAATAAGCTTGCGAGCTTATGGAATAATGGTAAGTATATTGGTAAAATAAGCTTACGAGCTTATGGAATAATGGTAAGTATATTGGTAAAATAAGCTTACGAGCTTATGGAATAATGGTAAGTATATTGGTAAAATAAGCTTACGAGCTTATGGAATAATGGTAAGTATATTGGTAAAATAAGCTTACGAGCTTATGGAATAATGGTAAGTATATTGGTAAAATAAGCTTACGAGCTTATGGAATAATGGTAAGTATATTGGTAAAATAAGCTTACGAGCTTATGGAATAATGGTAAGTATATTGGTAAAATAAGCTTACGAGCTTATGGAATAATGGTAAGTATATTGGTAAAATAAGCTTACGAGCTTATGGAATAATGGTAAGTATATTGGTAAAATAAGCTTACGAGCTTAGGGATTTAATGGTAAGTATATTGGTAAATTAAGCTTACGAGCTTATAGATTAAATGGTATGTATATTGATAAGAAACTTTACAGTATTTTGATCATAGTAAACTATTGGATATATTGATAACATGATTTTATGGCATTTTGATTTTTACATTGAAATGCATGAATTGTATTGCACTGTTTATTGTTTTAATTACCTCACTAAGTTTATACTTAGTGTGTGATGATTTTCACGCGTAGGTAAAAAGCCAGTAGTAGAGTAAAGATTTTCGAATGACATCAAGCATCGAGAAGTATATTTCAGTATCAGTACGACATCCTATGATGGAATTTGAATTAGATAGTGGCATGTAATTAATAATGTTTAATTATTTTGTTGAATAAAGTTGGAAACAAAAATGGAAATTTTATAGTGATGAAAGGTTAATTTTTATGAGTTTTATATTTATTTTTCGAAATTTACTGTAGCAGTGCATCAATGCACTGTAGCACTGCATCGATACACATTTTAAGTTCGAAATTTTGATGCATCGATGCACTGTTCACATTACTGTAGTAGTGCATTGGTACACTGTTCATAAAAAATACTTTGGTTTTAAATTTGTTATAATGAAACATAATTCATATGATACTATATTTTTATAATATCATTTATCATTTTAAAGGAAATAAATTTTAAATCACTTTTGAAGTGAAAATGGTTTTAGAAATTCAGGTGACATCTATAATCTGTATAGGTATAATTATACGGGTTATGGGTGTTACAAAATGTTTCACACGTAGGTTCCAGAAAGCAGTAAGAGAAGCTATGATGAGCAAGACAGGTTAGACACTCCTTTAGTATGATCAGATCAGACAAGAGTTTTGAAATTTATGTATGTTGTTTTATTAATTGTAGTTGGCATGTACTAAAAGATTTGTATTGGATATGCTCTGATAAATTTTGTAACATCAAATATCTTCAACTAATGTAAATTGTCCATTTTATTGAATTATGGATTTACCTTTTAACCAATTTATAAAGGAAAAATGTTTTGAAAAGTCAACGTGACACCTCAGACTCGGATTCGGGTCGGGTACGGGTTGGGGTGTTACATTGCAAGCCTAGACTTGAATTTGTAAGGTAAGAACTATAAACCCTTCATTCCAAGCTTCAACTCAAACCCTCCTTTGTAAGTTTTGACTATGGTATTCAATATATAGGTTTTAGTCAGTGGCATATCTATTCATGACTCAATGTGGGCATGTGCCCAACCTGAAATCTGAATTTTCTTCGATTAGTCACCTATTTTATTGACTGTGTCCACCCTGAAATTTTATTATGCCTACCCTAAAATTTAAATTTTCTTTGATTAGTCACATATTTTATCGATGGTGCCCACCTTGAAATTTTATTTATGCTCAATGTTTCAAAAAAATATATTGTTAATGTAACGCCCCAAATCTCATGTTAGTAGTTCGGGTCAACCCGAAGCCTAAAGTTGAGCCTAATTGGACCTTATAAAATAATTGGACTAGTTTAGTGTTTTTGGGCTTGAGTTGGGCCTAAGAGTTAGTTGGAAAAAGATGAATGTCTTATGAATTAGAAAATAGAGGGACTAAAAGTGCAATTTACCAAATTCTTAATTCAAAAGCTGAAAATTCCCTTATTTTATGAGATATACGGGAACAACTCCCTATTTTTCCCACCAAACACTCATATTCTTCTTCGATCTTTTCTATTTTCTTCTCCTATCTTTAAGTTGAAGGATTTAGGACTTCAAGTTTAGTTTGGGTTAAGCGAAGGTAAGATTATTAACCCTCACCATTCAAGCTTCATTTTAAGCTCAATTTCACTAGTTTTTATCCATAGAGAAAAAATGGGCGTTTTAGAGGGTTGTGAGAATCTATGGATTCTATCAATGTTTTGGATTATAAGGAGTTATTTAGAATATACCCAACCTATAGATGGATTAGTAATCCATTTTCTTACCTTGTTTAGTGAAGGAAATAAAACAGAGTTACAAATCAAAAGGAAAAGAAAAGTTGATCATTGGTTTAGTTTAGGAGAGTTCTAGCCACTAAAGAAGTAAGGTAACACCTTTACAACTTTCTATACTCTTAGTGAGTCATTAGAAGTTCAAAAATAGTTTAAATGGTTGAGTTGAGCATGATAAACATTTTCATGGTGAATTTCTTGTTTTAGAGTTATAAATGTGTTTAAACACTCTATTATGAGCCTTGTTGATTCAATAAAACCTTAAGCATGTTTGTGGACCTCACTAAGGTCTTCGAGTTTAAAATATAGCATTTTTTAGTATGTTTCTGATGACTTATGCAAGTAGAGTATCAATACTATTGGGATAGTATCGGTACTTGTTCTTCGGTTTGGGTAAATTCGTGTATTTCTGGGAAAAAATATCGATACTCTTTCAAAAGTATCAAAACTTTGGGTCATAGTTTCGAAACTTCCATAAAGTTTCGAAACTTGGCAGAACAGAATGTTTAAAATTATCGATACTTATATAAAGTATCAAAACTTTTGCAAGAGTATCGATACTCTTAGGGTAGTATCGATACTTTCAGTCTATTTTAGGCAAAAATGTCAGTTTTTAAGGGAATTAGACTCGAAGTACCCCAACACTTCTTTTTATCATCAAATAAGATTGCAAGTGAGAATATTAATGATATTAATTGCTCTTGGAATCAAGATTTATTAGGATGACATAAAAATAGCCTTGGATAATGCTCGGGAAATGACCAGGACACCCGAGTTCCTTTAGAAAATGCTAGCATTATCGAAAGTATAGATTCATTCTGGATATATTCTTAGGTAAGGTCAAGGCCCTTCTGGCTAACTATGTTTTTGAGGCCTTAATACTATTTAGAAGAAAGGGTGGGTTAGTCAGGGTATGGTTTTCGATGCAGAGAATTTTGGGGCCATATTCAGGGTAGACTAGAGGATGTGTGAGCTCCGAGCTACAGAACCCTCAGTCGCACCATGATGTCTACCATATTATAGAGAGTGAATACTCACTAAAGCAATTTTAAAACATACTAGCTTGGGCGCAAGGTCCAACACTCAAGGAGTGAGCTAGTAGAACAAAATAGATAGTAGAACAAAATAGATAGTATAACATAAAGCAGTAGACTTGATAGCTTGAGCATGTCATTAACACTTTTAGTATGAGTTAGTTGTTAGTGTGGAACTGGGCTAGTTAGCTCAGTATTTGGAACTTGTTTCCTTATGCAGGTTATACGAGGAGCAGTCTAAGGACTTTTTGGGACCAGCAGTGATCCAGACCCAGTTAATGTAGAGTACGTCCCAGTTCACCTTTATAGAGGGCATGTATACTTGTGAACCCTTTGTATATTTTTTATGGGTCATTTTTAGCGATAGTCTGTATAATTTGAAATAATATTTTTGAGAGCTCCTGATGTAAATCATTTTATTTAAATTGTGGTTGATTCATTTTAGCGTGATTATTTACAATGGTCATTTTTAAATCGAAAAAAATTAAAAGAAAAATTTGGTTAACCACTCCGGTGGTTCCATGTAGCATTCTAATAAGTTGACTGTGTATCGTACTGGTTTAGGTTGTTACAGTTAACACATATGTTCCCACCCTCAAAATTATTTCTGGATCCGCCACTGGTTTTAGTGGTGGTTTAAGAGACTAAGTGAAACCAGCTCGTTTTGAAATATTTAATCCTCAAGATATGTTCTAAACTATTCTATAAGCCTCTTAACAACATTAGTAACGCTGGTGTTTGATTTTTGTGTAGCGAAAGAACTTGGAGAAAGCTCCAAAGCCAAATAAAATGACCTCAAGATATGTTCTAAACTATTCTTTAAGCCTCTTAACAACATTAGTAACACTGGTGTTTGATTTTTGTGTAGCGAAAGAACTTGAAGAAAGATCCAAAGCCAAATAAAAGGAAAAGCATGTCTTGGTTGAGTCTTACATACTTCCAACAACTTAGAAACCTAAGATAACTTACTTCTAACTCAACTCTACCACGTATAGATCATTAGATAAGTTTTTGGTAGGTTGCATGAGTTATGAAGCATGTCCATGGTAGTTGCATCATTTGATATTTTCAGCATGTTAAAAGACCTTTTATGATCCCCTTTAATCCTCATAAGACTTTAATAATAAATAAGAACCTCAATAGGGCCTTTACGATAGAAAGTTAGCATTTTTGTGCCCAAAACAGGGTATTTCTGGGTAAGAGTATCGAGACTAGAAGAATAGTACCGATATTGTTCATTAGCTAGAGTAAAATAGGGAGTTTTGGGAAGAGAGAATCTATACTCATTCATGGAGTATTAATATTCACAGGGTCGTATCGATACCGAGGGCACTTATAAGATTCTAGAATACAATTTTGGTGTCAGTACTCAAGGGAGTATCGATACCCAGGTAAGTATCAATATTCCCAATAGGGGTATCGATACTGAGGTATTTTTCAAAAAATCGAACCTAAATTTTGTATCGATACTCATGACAGTATCAATACTCTAACCCCCAGAGTATTGATATTCGATCCAAGAGTATCGATACTACCCTCATATTTTAGTATATAATAGTCAGTAGGTATCAATACCAAAAAGGTGGGTATCGATACTTAGGGGATAATATCGATATTGAAGGTCATTATGGGTACCAGCAGATATTTTTGGATAAGTAATCCAATGATTGGGTGATTAGACTTAAGGGGCCCAATAACATCAAAATATCAGCAAATAAAACTACAAGTGAAAACAATAATTAAATTCATAACATCTAGACACAGTAAAAGCTAGGATTACATAAAACTAGTCTTGCTTAATGCTCAGAAAACAAGCAGGACACCCGAGTCTCTTTAGCATAATACGACAGTCTCAGTTGGATATCCCAGTCAGTGCACAGTAGTTGACTGGACGCATATACCCTAAGAGTTGACGGAGTAAGTTGGCTGGGTGTACGTTCCAATGTAATTCTGAATCTCACCCCAGATACCCAAAGGTATTTTAAGAAGGCTAAAGAGGTGTGTGAGTTATGAGATGCATAACCCTCAACCACACCATAATGCCTACTAAGCAGTTCATATAACCATTTTACATGTGTTCATACCTTATGTCACTAGCCAGCTCATCTAGTGAACGCATGTAGTATAATATAGTTATTAGTATGACACTGAGCTTGTAAGCTCAACGTATGTAATGTGTTTCTGTGCGCAGGTTCTTAGGTGACTAGTTTAGGAACATTATCATCGACAACAGTTCCAATTCAGTCGAGGCATCAGAGTACATCTTGGATTATTCTTAGAGAGCATGTACTATTTTATAAACCCTTATGTATTTCATTCGTAATTCTGTTTTGTAAAACTCAATATTTTATTATTCTAAATGTTTTGAGAGCTCCTCGTATTTGTAAACTTTATCACTATGTCTTACTTTATTTTACTATGGATGAATTTCTACTTGATGTTTTACAGTTAGTTTTAAAGAAAATTTTTGGGTTAGCCACTTAGATGGCCCTGTGTGACATTTTAATCCATCAGTCTTCGGGTTAGACTAAATTAGGGTGTTACAATTAGATACTAAATATAAAAAAATAAATATTAAAAAATTAATTATTTGTACAAATATTTGATACTAATTTTATCAATATGTTAATTAATATTTGCAAACCCTAAAATATTTAGGTCATTAGAGGAAACTTAAGTTCTAAAATATAGGCTTAATACACTTTTTAGTGCCTAAACTATACCTCAAAATACGATTTGGTGCTTAAAGAATTTTTTACTAACAATAGGATCCTAATGTTTCCAATGTTACACTTTTAGATATATGGATCGTAACAGCCGTCAATTTGACCATTATCTGATACTTGTCACACATATAAAATTTCAAAATTTATTTTATTTAAAAAATTTAATATTATAATTAAAAAATCCAAAAAACCCAAATTTTACTTCTTTCGCCCCCAATCGACCACTATCGGTGGTGACTGTCACCATTGATACCATCAGAATTATCTCACCGTTGTGACCAAAATCCAATCCCCCACCCATTGTGAAATTATGTCTATCAACTTGAAAAATATTGCGAATGATCGTCAAATTTCTAGGTTTTTTGTTTCTATTTTTTAGTTATTTTAACAGCTACAATCATCCGTACATTACATGACTACCACTGTTGAGTTCCTCATTCTACTCCAAACAAAATCTGACCAGTGGTTGCCCTTTGTTGTTGGCAGTGAGGGATGAGAGGAAGAGAGACGATGTGGGGGTGTGTTTTTAATTTTTAAAATTATATTTTTATTATTAAAAAATTAAAAAATAAAGGTAGATATCTAAAAGTATAATAGAAAAAATTATATGCATTTAAAAGTGTAATAAAAAAAAAGTTAGTACCTATTGTTAAAAAAATCTTTTAAATCATATTTTAAGGTATAGTTTAGGATATAAAAAGTGTATGAAGTAAAAAAAACAGACACGCACTGTTTTGACGGAAGCACGATGAAGAAAAAGTATGGGACCCTGGAGGAAATAATGAATATCAAATGGGATAAAATATTATTATAACCCTCCGGTTTGGACCCACCATGGTGACTTCCAGTGTGTATCCAGGAAGCTCGTGTGAAATCTCCATGGCTTCTTCAATTTGCCTTCTTCTTTCTCTTTATATACTCTTATCCTCTACACTGATCAACTCATCAAACCCACAAACGAATGGCTTCTTTTGAAGAAACATCCGCCTTGGAACTCATAACCCAACACCTCCTCTCTGATTTTGATTCTTCCCCAAACCCCCACAAGTCTTCTCTCTGTCATCGCCGTCCTTCTCTCAACGTCACCATCCCTCACCCCACACCGGTTGTTAATGCGGCTGCCGGCGAGAAAAGGAAGCACTACAGGGGCGTGAGGAGGCGGCCGTGGGGCAAGTTCGCCGCTGAAATCAGAGACCCTAACAGAAAAGGCTCAAGGCTTTGGCTTGGAACCTTCGACACCGCCATTGAAGCTGCTAAAGCTTACGATAGAGCTGCTTTTAAGCTACGTGGAAGCAAGGCCATTTTGAACTTCCCTCTCGAAGCAGGTGAATCGAACTCGACTCCGTCTGAATCAACTCATGACTCGTTCTCGAATAAAAGAAAAAGAAAGGAGGAAGAGGAGAGCATGGAGGGTAAAGCAGTGAAGAAGGAAGAGGTGACGGAGACGGAAACGGGAAGTATGACGACGTCGGGGGTATGTTTAACGCCGTCAAATTGGAATGGGTTTTGGGATGCTGTAGATATGAAGGGAATATTCAGCATACCTCCGTTATCACCGTTGTCTCCGTTTGGGTATTCTATTTCGGGACTTGCCGTTATCTAGCCGTTAATACATCGGCAAGGTATGCTGATGTGGCTGGTTGATTTATCCACCGTCTAGTGTGAAGTTAACGGCCGTGAAGAAGTGTTGTCAGTGTACATAAAGAAGAGTTTAGGGTTTCAAAAGCAATGCTGCAACCTAATCCTTTTTGTTGAATTAAAAATTGTATTTGTTTCTTTATTCGTTTATTTAATGAAATATTTTGATTTGAAATTATTTTTAAAATGATATAAATATTATTATATGAATGTTTTTTTAGATATCAATTAATACGAAATGTTTAACGTATGATAGCCTAATTTAAGGTTAACAAAGGGTAAGGAAAGAGTGTAACAAAAATATGTTATAAAAAATAATATTTTTGATTGAGCGCAATTTAAGATATTAATTTTTTATTAATATGTTTTTGTTGCATTTTATAATATTTTCGGTTGACAACAAAAAATATTACATTTTTCATAATATTTTCAATTCAATCGAAAATATTGAAAAATTAATATTTTAAGTTACATTCTATCAAAAATATTATATATTTACATCAATTTTTTTAGTTCCTTAATCATAAATTAGGACACCATGATGAGAAATTCATTGATGGTGTGTAAAGTTAATTATAAGATAAACCGTATAAATATTCATTAATGTTTGAGTAAATTTATATAAATATTAATTAATGTTTGAATAAGTTTTGTTTTTCTCATTGAAATTTTAAATTAATGAATTAGTCATTAATATTATCAATGTAATAAATTGATCATTAACAATTGTTACTAAAAATAATGGAACTCTGATATGACACATTAAACCGATAACGTGAGATTATTTTACATGTTTGACTTTTCAAAGCTTTTGACCGACATTTATGAGAGAAAAAATTAAAAAGAAATATATTCATTTTCTCCCATAGCCACCGTCGTAATCTATTTTCTTCATTCAGTTCATCCTCATCCCTGCTTAACTAAAATATGATCCTCTTCTCACGAAAAATCTTAGAAATGCACCCCTAAAAAAGTTTTTATGTACAACTTGTAGATCCCCGCTTAACTAAAATATGAATCTTATTCTCATGAAGACTATGTCAATGACGTGACTCGATTTGAATTAAATATGATCTGATGTCTATTTGAATTTGAATTAACCTGATATTTAACTGGTTAAGATCCAAATCTTTTAGACCCGAATTGATATTGATCCAAACTGAACATAATCCGACCTGAAATAGAACTGAACTTGATTTCAAAACAACTTGAGAATGACCTAAACAGATTAAACCCAGAATAAACCTAATCAGAGTCGAACTATTCAATACATAAATCATATTCAACTTGATTTGACTTGACATGGTACGATCTAAAACTTAAACAATTACCTAATTTTACATCCTTAGTGAAGTGATGCTGAGGTGAGGGATGATTGTCCCTCATAAAATTTTTGGTAGATTAAGTTTAAGTAAAATTAAATTTTTATCTTCATCGATTTAAATTTGAATAAAATTAAACTTTTATCTTCTTCAATTTTTAAATTAAATATTTAATAAATATTTATTATTTTCAACTTAGATAATTGTTTTCCTAATGTTTGATTTTAATTCAATCCGTCTCTAATTATCTAAGCAGCCTGATCATTATTACGAATAAATATCAACAAATACAATCTTAATAACTTGGGGAAAAGATGCATACATGCAAGATATGATTTGGGGTAGGGTTTTTGGCAACAAGTGGTGGATAGAGGAACTTTTTGCTTGCATCTGGTCATTTCACACTTGGAATTGATGATGAAGTTGTCAAATAAAATGACAATCAACTTTATGAGTCGGTTGGGTGTGGATCCCTCCAAGTAGTCAATCCAATTGCGTATAGAGTTTTGTCTCTTGCAATGTCGACACCATATTGCTTGCACAAGTTGTAAGGTCACAGCAGCCTATTACAAACATATCTGTATATATAAAATTAGGGTCATAGTTTAAGAAACTGATGAATTTAGATTTTATTCGATCTGATAAAATTGTTTTTAAAAGATTTTAAGTTTAATATGTTCAATTTTATAAGAATGAATTTGAGTTACATTAAGTTTGAGTTTAATATGAAAAATTCCTGATCCAACTCACTCGAGTAATAATATAATCTAAAGATATTATAATATCTATCTCTATATTTTTATTAATCAGATCCCTATTTTACCATATATATATATTTATGGATATGGTTCAAACAGTGAAATAAATATACACTTTAAATTAATTCAGATCAAAATGAAATGCATATTTTAAGTCGAATCGAATTCGATCAAGTTTGGATAAGGAATATGTACTTCCGAGTCAAATTGGTAAAAAGATCAGACCCAGTCTAAGCAGTGCCATCTCTAATAAAAACACAGAAACATTTTCACGTATGTTATGTCTAGTGCCAACTTGAACAACCCTATTCAAAGGACCCCATCTACCCCTCGTTTTCTCAAAGGATAAGATCATCCACCCAGCACACATGATTTTGGGTAAAACCGTGTGCACAAACAGTAAAACTCCATATATATATATGCAGTTTTATGCACCATATATTGTTGGAGACCTTTAAAATGGCTACCCTGGAAGAATCAACAACACTCGAGTTCATCCGGCGGCACCTGCTCAGCGACTTTGCCTCCGCCGATGCTTTTATAAACAGCCTGGAGTTCGGTCTATCTCAGGTACACGAAGCTGTTGAGTTAGAGTCTCCGAGTTCCATGATTTCGGACTCAACGAGGAACGAGCAGAAGGTGTCGCTTTCCGAAGAGAGGAAGCGTTATCGAGGCGTACGGAGACGACCGTGGGGAAAGTTTGCGGCGGAGATCCGAGACCCCAACCGGAAGGGAAGTCGGGTCTGGTTAGGTACTTTCGGTAACGACGTCGATGCTGCCAAGGCTTATGATTGTGCGGCGTTTAAAATGAGGGGTCACAAAGCTATATTGAATTTTCCGCTCGAAGCCGGGGAGGGTGGCCAGCCGCCGGCTGCTACGGGTAGAAAAAGGAGAAGAGGGATGGGAAATCAATTCCTGGAAATTGACGTCACGTCGCCGGATAGTATGGCTTGGGATGTGAAGGAAGAAGAGGGTGAACTAGATGTTGATGATGATCAGAATGGACTGACGTTATTAACTAGAAAACGTGTTATGCTGACAGGTTAATGTTGAGCTATATCATTAATGCCTAGTTCGATTCAAATATAAATGCACTATAATTACTATATATTGTCCATCAAATGTATGTAAAGTTTTGTTAAGAGAGTAGTGCATGTTTTCGATTTTAAATTTGCATGTATTCGATTTTAAATTTGTATATATATGTACATTAAATTGGCGTTTTCTCGAAAAATCACCGATGACCGGTATATTTATCAATCTAACACCGGTCAGATTATATTTTTTGATCTAACACCTGTAGCAGCAAAACGCGCTCTTGTCCCGCGTTATATGTTGCTTTAGTGCCACGTGGGGTATAGCGCGCCCCCTGTACCGCGCTATACGCTGACATGGCTTACACGTGGGTATAGCGCGGCCCCTGATCTGCGCTATACGCCACGTAGGGGTATAGCGCTGCCCATGCTCAGCGCTATACCTAGGTATGAATTATATTTAGCGCGAACCAGAATAATTACATATAGCGCGGTGCAGGTACCGCTCCTTATATAGTTATAAATACCATTCGCTCCCCGTTAAGTTTCTCACATCTCCTCACATCTCTCTCCTCTAACTTATAAATTAATACAACAATTCCGTCAACGAGTAATAATTCTGGTAATTTTCTCATATTTGATTTAGAAGTTCGTGCGATTTTTCGTTATAAATTTTGTTATAATTTTTTTATTATACTTATTGTTTATTATGATTATTTGAAAAAATATTATACTAATTATTTTCAATTAATTTTTGTGTTTGTAAAATTGAAAAGCAGGAGCATACGTCAAAATAGTTTTGCGGTACAGATAATAATATAAAATTATATTATGTAAATTATTTACGTTGATGTGTAAAAAATTTATTGTTTATATTTTCGTTCATATATAATTTATTTAATCAGGTTTGTTTCAGTTATTTTTTTTGCAGATATAATATTGCCGCACTTTTAAGCTCAAAGAATGACGCGACTTTCAGCTATTGTTTATTATGATGGTGAAATTCGAGAAGATGAAACCAGCGTTGTTTTCGTATCAAATGAGTGTGTTAAAATATCATTCAAGAGAAACATAACTCTTGAGGAGCTGATAACGAAGATTTCGAGAAAGATTCATGTTTGAAGTAGTAGAAGAATGTCGTCGTTGCAGTACAGATTTCCAACATCATTGTTGCCATTAACTTATACAGCGTTTGAACTTTCGAACAATGATGATGTTCAAATGATAGTTGAAGCTCAAAGTAATTATTCAGATGCCGCTAATGAGATGTATGCATATTTTGTTCAAGTGCGTGTTGTTCGGGGTCAATCTTTAAGCTCCCACTATGGGTTGGGTGAACAAGTTGATCAAGTTGACAGCCCGGCTACAGTAATGTGTAATGATTTTAATGCCATAATGGAGAGACATTCATCCGCAACTCCTTACGATATGTACCGAGGTGGGTCTACGAACAATCCGTATGGCAACATGCGTCCAGTTCAAGGGGAAGGCATTCATCTACAAATTTCTTTGACCATATGGAGATGCCATCGACGCAACCATCTGTGCAGTTTCCATTTGACACGATAGCTTCAAGCTCCAGGGGGAGGCATTCGACTGCGAGTTTTTTCGATCTCAATGTCGATATGCCTTCCAGTTAAAGGGGAAGGCGTGCAAGTAGTAGGTTCTTCGACCTAAATGTGGATAGCATAGAGGAACCATAATCTCCAACAGAAGAACCGTTTCGTGAGCCTGATGTGGATGGTGCTGAGATGGACTATTCATTCACCCATAATCACCGCAATTCAACTCCGATGATGATGAAGTTCCAGGAAATGTGGCATAAACTGACCCTCCTGCACACATATATGAAGCTGATTATGGTGCAATGTATGGGCCAAAATTTGTGGATATACCTCATCTCGGTGACTATGGATATTACTCATCAATAAATAATGGTGAGTTATATTTAGGCATGGAGTTTTCAAGCAAAGAAGAAGTGGTGATGGCTATAAAAAATTACAATATCCGTAATTCTGTTCAGTCCAGAGTCAATCGATCGACGATAGAAAAATATGTATGTTATTGTGCCCGACGCGAAAACGAATGCAATTGGATGGTTCGCGTATCAAAATGAAGAGGAAAAACAACATATGAGAACTAATAGTATACAACGGTCCTCACACATGTTGTGCTGGAGGAGTCAACCAAGATCATCCCAACTTGGACTCTGAAATGATATGCCAAGCCATCATGCCCATGGTAAAAACAAGCTCTCATATAGTTGTTGCAGTGTTGATTTCAGCTATACAATCGCAGTATGGGTACGCTGTCTCCTATAAAAAAGCTTGGTTGGCAAAACAAAATGCTATTGTCAAACTTCATGGAGAATGGGATGCATCTTACAACAAACTTCTAGGTTGGTTTAGGCTGGTGCGGACGTTGAATCCTGGGAAAATTGTGGACTTCGAAACCTCCTATGCATACCATAATGATCGATTTCTTCGCGATCGAAGCCAATTCTACCGGGTTTTTTGGAGTTACCCACAGTGCGTTAATGCTGCCAAATACTGCAAGCCTGTGGTCCAGATCGACGGACTTTCTTGTATGGAAAAAACAAGCAAGTTTTATTATTGGTAGTTGTCCAAGATGACAATCGCAACATTCTTCTAGTTGCTTTTGCTCTTGTCGAATGAGAAGATACAGATTCTTGGGCTTTTTTCTCCGAAATTTACGTGCATATGTTATCACGAGGGAAAACATCTGTGTCATTTCATATCGCAGAGTTGGGATCAAAGCAACAATGGAGTCTTTGGGTCCAATGTGGCAACCACCCTTTGTCCAACATAGGTATTGTCTCCGACACATTGTTGCGAACTATCATGGAAGGTACAAGAAGAATGATGAGCGTCAATTAATTGTGCGCATGAGTAAGTGAAACTGATGTAGTTTGTTTTCTTTCAATCGTTTTAATTTTGCAAAGAAAGTAAGTTAGTAAGTTATACATTTTTTAATCAGGTTACGAACTACTTCCTCGAACGTTTGAGTCAATGCTTCAAGATTTGAGGGCGAAGAACGAGGAAGGATACGATTACATCAGCCTCATCGATAAAGAAATGTGGACGAACGCATATGATGGTGGATATCGATATGGACACATGACGACCAACTTGGCAGAGGCAATCAATTCAACTTTAAAGGGTGCACGTCACTTACCAGTAGCGGCATTGGTAAAGACTACATATTTTCGTTTGGGGGAGCTTTTTGCGAAGCTTGGGGGACAAGCTCAAACCTGGATGCAAGGCGGTCATGTTTATCACCCTAGATTAGTTGCATATCTACAGAAAAAAATTGTTGCATCAAATGGAATATATGTAACAAGCTTCTCTAGAAGGCATGAAATGTTTCGTGTCACAAAGTTGTCGCGACCTCTTCAAGGATTAAAGTTGTGTCATTAAGAGTAAATCTAAGGGACATAACGTGCGAATGCGGGTTTTTTCAAGCTCTAAAGTATCCATGCTCTCATGTGATAGCAGCTTGCTCGCATACACATCAAGACTATAACCATTTTGTGGATCCCGCATACCTACTATCTGAAGTTTTTAAGGTATACGAATTTGAGTTTCCCCCCATAGGTAATAACAAAGACCCTGATGAGGTTCAAGATTGGCTTCCTATTGTACCAAATCCGAGTTTATTGAAGGAGCGTGGTCATCCAAAATCCAATCGAATTCATTGCGATATGGATATTCGAGAAAGATCTAGACAAGACAGAAGATGTGGGCATTGTAGAAACCCAGGACACACTAGAAAAACATGTCCACTTCTGTTGCCATCAAGTAACAATTGATGAGGAAATGATGTATATGTTTATCAAATAATAATTCTTGTACTTTGATTTGCATTTACTTCAAGTTAATGTCATTCGATAATCGCTGATGAAGATTAAAAAAACGAACACAATCATTAAATTTTATCAAACTAATAACAATTTGGTATTTGAATATAATTTTAAATACAACAAACTTACAATAAGAATTAAATGATAAATGACAACCAAATTACAATAACTGATTTTAAATGGTAATAAAAAAAATTAACTGAAATACATTAAAAAAAGTCTAACAAATTTAACAAAATAAAGTAAATACAAATATAATAAAAAAATCTATCGATGCCTGCGACGCGAATGTGTTCCGCAGGGCGGTGGCTGTCGGTCTCGAGGAGGATTTCTTCATATCACTGGTTCTGACTCCTCGCTGTCATCATCATCACCATCGTCGTCGTCATCGTCATGAGCATATACATTAGGTTGATGACGAGCTTATGACGATGAAGCACCTCCATAGAATAAGGACCCTGGAGGTGTATGACTGACTATCCTACCGGCCTGCGAAAACTGGGAAAACTCATAAAACCCAGACATCGCTGAGTGTGAAAACTGTACAGGAGGTGTCTGTGTTGCGCCCATGGGTGATGAGACTGAACCCGCTAGATATCCAGTAATGAACCCTAAGTCAGATCTGCAAACATAGACCCATAATAGCCTCCAGGAGGGGTCATCTGTGACGGTGGTGGCGGCGGGGTTATAAAGCCAGGTGAAGGCAGCGGCGGCGACATCTGGTAATGGAAAGGCGGCGGCATCATATATGGTTGCGGCATCATAAATGACTGCGGTGGCTGCTGTGAAGGTCCTGCTGGTGCAGCTGAGGATGAACCGGAAGCACCTACTCTCCGTCCACGAGTCGGGGGACGATGGTGTTGTGTCGATGAACGTCCCTGTCGACGTCGCAGAAAGGTCTGCCCTCGTGCATCCTCGGGAAGCAGAAACAGTTTCCTGTTACTGTTGAACCACTCATAATAACTGTCAGCAAACATCAAGAGGTCATCAAAAATGGGCTCTCTACGGGGAAGGCGCCGATGTCGATCCTCCCACAACACGACCCACTCATGATGCCTCACCAGCCAATCTGTATCTGTCTTGTCGCGTCTATCTAAGCTATGCAACTCGTCCATATTGCGAGGTGCTTCTGAAATTGGTTGAAAACAACCAAACTGCCAGAGCACACAATCAGTAGAGTGCCACTCGACGGTCGCATAACAGATCAGAGGGACCATCGCCATCCAAACATCTGATTGGCCCCTCAACTCAGGTGGGATCACCGCCCTCACATCATCAGTACAATATGGCACCCATTCAAACTAAAACAAATATTATATAATTTTTTATCAAAATAATAATCTAATTATATAACTATAATCTAAAATCAATTTTTAAACATTAAAATTCATACCTGTGTGCCAGCCTTCTGATCGATTAGCACCCTAATTTTTTTCTAAATCATCAGGTAGCTCCTGATGATTTTTCCTATTAGTAGACCACCTATTCAAGGAAAAAAAATTATTATACGCTGTATAAAATTATTAATATACAAAATCAGTTTTATAATTACCTCAGAAGTAGTGGAAATACGAATGGGTTCTTCACAACGGGACATAAAAAGGGCAATCGATACCATGCCCAAGACTGTAGCAGCAAGAGACATCCGCCGATAGCATTACGCCTGTAGTCTGTGGCTCCACATATCTCCCTGTACAGCAAAGCCAAAACTGCCGAGCCCCAACTGAATGATCCGGCCAGACGAAAGTCGCTAAGATGTCGCAACCACATGCAGTTAACTAGGTTGCGCGATTTGTCCGGCATCAGCAACCCTCCTATGAACTGCAGTATGCATGCCTGTGCATACATCTTAACTTCATCCTCAGAGGCGTCTACGCTCAACTCCCGAAAATTGGCATCTAACCAATTTAATGGTATCCTACCTTCGATAAAACTTTCCGGGACACGTCCTAGATTATCCCGGCACAAAGTAGTCCAGGAACCCTACGAGATCCCTGATATCACATCTCCATCCACCGGAAGCCCTAGGTGCATAGTAACATCCTCAAGTGTAATCGTGCACTCTCCGCACGGAAGATGGAATGTGTGGGTCTCCGGCCTCCACCGCTCTACTAAGGCAGAAATAAGTTCTGGTTCTATCTTACAGTGACCCTGATATCTACCTATGTAACCAAATTCAATCTCTACTAAATACGGCAAGGCACAACTAGGTATCACTAACTTAAGGTTCCTAATAAAATAATCTAATACACGGTCCTTCTCCTAAAATTAAATAATTACACAAATTAATTCTTAATCTAATAATCATGTATTAAATAAATCAACAAATTATTACAAATAATTTAAATTAAATTAAAACGTTAAAATGTTACCGTATCAGCAAAGTGTCGAGATATATGATTTCCATCCAAGCGAAGTAGATCGCCTTCCATTATATATCTGTAAAAAAATTATATTAGTAAAATATTAAATAAAGAAAAATACTTAAATAAATTAAATACATAATATTAAAAATATTATAAAATATACCTTAAATAGAGAGAGTATTTGAGAGAATATGGTGTGATGAAAGTAATAGAGGATGGGATATTTATAGGGAGGATGGGGGGTAATTAAAGGTATAGCGCGCCCCTTATATCGCGCTATACCCCACGTGTCAGATAAACAACTATAGCGCAGATCAGGGGCCGCGCTATACCCACGTGTAAGTCATGTCAGCATATAGCGCGGTACAGGGGGCGCGCTATACCACACGTGGCGCCAAATCAGCATATAACGCGAGACAGGGAGCGCGCTTTACTGCTACGGGTGTTAGATCGAAAATATAATCTGACAGTGTTAGATCGGTAAATATACCGGTCATCGGTGATTTTTCGGGAAAAACGTCTATTAAATTAGTTAAATTCGAATAATTTAAAAAGAATATATAATTTAATATCATAAATTTATTTTTTAAAATGTGTTTTTATTCTAACATTAATATTGATTTTTTAATTTAAATTAATTTTTTAACTTAAAGCAAATCAAGTAAAAATATAATAATTGAATCGATCAATTTCCATTTAATAGTCGGAGGTGATTACAATATAATATCTATTTATAATCTTTTTAACCATTGACAACACACTACAAACATAGCTCTTCGAACTCAAAAAATTAAAGAAGAAACAACACTCCCTTTAACTACTGAAATTATTTAATAGATTTAAATCAATAAAAATTTATTTCAATGATGTGATCTATTCTCATCCCTATTTATAAACTTCATTTTAATTTATTTAATTTTAAATTATAGAGTCAGTTGGTTGAACTATACATTTCCATGCAGGGGTGTTCATTTCTAGGTATTCACTTTTTTGAGTACTCGAAATATCGAGTACATGAAAATTTCAGACACTAAAGCTCGATTTATAATAATCAAGAGTACCCACAAATCATGTACCTTCAAAACTCGGGTACCCCTTTAATTTAGATAACGGGTGTTGGAACGGTCCTTAAGTTCGGGAACGTCACTTGATTATATATTTGGAAAAGTTTAGGTTTTATTTTGAAAATAAGTATGGAATCACTATCGACATTTGAGTTAGATAAGTCGAATACCTAAAAATGTATTTTAAAATAATTTTAAGAAAAAACATTTAAAAAAGATAAAAGTGATATGCGTTTAATCAGAAATTGATTTTTAAAATGTTTCTACGAATATAGAAAAATGAGTGAATCTCTTTTAAAATATTTGACTCGATGAATTTAGAAAAAATGAGTGCGAATTTAGAAAAAATGAGTGCGAATTTAGAAAAATGAGTGAATCCTTTTATTTCTATGAATTTAGAAAAATGAGTGAATCTCTTTTAAAATGTTTAACTTGATGGAAATTGTTTTATTCACTCGGTTTTATTTGAAAGGGGTGTCCCCTTACTACGTGAATTAATGAAATTGT
Source organism: Hibiscus syriacus (assembly GCF_006381635.1). Lineage (NCBI taxonomy): Eukaryota > Viridiplantae > Streptophyta > Magnoliopsida > Malvales > Malvaceae > Hibiscus > Hibiscus syriacus. The sequence continues at coordinate 761,122 of NW_024063150.1, read as the reverse complement.
AACCAAGTTATGTTGGGAGTAATTCCATTAACCCACGTCGCGAGACCACATTGCCTTTATTTATTTTGAAAAACAAGAAAACAAATGCATGATTTATGATGCATCATTAATAAATGTCATGTACAAAATGCATGAGATATCAAGGGTAGCAAATAAAGTGAAAAAGACACTAAAATATTTATATTTATTAGAATTTAAAATTTGATGGAATATCTTTTCACCCGTGCGTTTTAAGGAAATGCAACCTAGGTTTTTGGATGTTTTCCCATAGATTTCTTTTCATTCGGGACGTAACCACAAAATAGAATATAATTTATTTTGCATTAAAATATTTTTATTATATGAAAAATAAATACATATATAAGAAAGAGATATTTTTATTTAGAAATCAGGAAATATATATATATACACACACATTTTTTTTATAAAAAATACAAGGTACATATACCTAACAAATAAATAAAAATATTATTTTTATTCGAATAAACCTCAGAATAATACTCCAATTTTTTAGAGGTCTTCCATAAATTAGTCGAACATCAAGGAGACCTCATAAAAACCTTAAGTACTAAAAGTAACATTTTTAGATACAAATATGTATAATAAAATATATAATGAATGTATCTTTTAATATATATATATATACTAATTATATCTTTTAATATATATTAATTATATCATATATTTAAAAAAAATCATAACTACATATTAAAAAATGTTATTTAAAACTATGAAATTGGTACATAAGTTAAAATATAAGGGTTAAATAATAAATAAACAATAAGCAATCGCATAAATAAATCAAGCAACAACCAAACAGTGACTAAAATATAAAAACATAAATTAACAGTCAAAATCAGTAATATTAGAAAGTAATAAAGCAGAGCAAGTAAGGACTGAACTATAAGGTTCATAAAATTAGAGAACCAAATTAGAAACTCAAAAAGCCTCGACTTGAGGACCAGATTGCATTAAATCGAAATAGGTGGAGCCCTTACACAAAAACCCCCTGATGTAAAACACGGGGAACCCTAACTCCTCTTCAACCTCAAAACGGTAGCGTTTAGCAACCGTATAAATGACCTGTTATGACCCCAGAGAAACCCTAGCCTTATTTCATATTTTCTCCAGTCGTTTTGTGTCTCCCATCTCCCAAAACTCTCATATTCCTTTTGTTTCCTTCTCACCCGAGGAACCTCAAAGCCACCGTGGTCACCGTCTTAAACCGCTCCGATAAGGGGCCAACAACCCTCAAATACTCCTAAAACGAAACCCCCTAACCTTCTTGTCCCTTAAACCGAACCAGAAAACCACCAAAAACTCAAAAATCTCCATTTTGAACCGCAAATAACCAGATCTAAGCTCTGAACCATAAATGCGAAGGCTTACCCTTGTTACCCCAGGGTTTTACCGGTCCCGATAATGATTTCTCCTTGCTTCGGTGAATCCAACAGCCGTGTGCCTTTAAGAACAGGGAGTTCTCACTTTTTCTTTTTGTTTTTTCTCTCTTTTTTTCGAAAGTCCCCCTCCCCTCTTGGTTGTTGATGGATTCCCCACTTTTATGTTGCTCGAATGGTTGTTATATATGTCCCTTTTCTCCCTTCTGATGATAAAAATCTTTCCTTTTTGTTTTTTCATTTTGTTTTTCTTGCGTGTGATCCTTGGGGGAAAAGGAATTACCTTTCCCCGTTGATGACTCCACCGTGGCTTGATCGAGAGCTCTTGTTGGCTCTACTATCCCTTTTCGACTTGTGGGTGAATGGAGACCTCTGCCACTGTCATGGTTGTGACAGATGGAACATGGCAGAAGGGAACAACCGATTTATACGAACACTGAATAGTGCGGGGACCAGATTCACAGACGCGTCTTGTAACACCTTAACCAATATATGTATTCGAATACGAGTCAAAATATCACGTATCATTTACCAACATATTGTAGTTGAAAACCAATACAATTTTGAATTTTTAAAACTTATCCAATTAAATCCTTCCAATAGAATAATATAATCACTTAAAATCATATTATAATATATAAACATCCAGCAACTCGATAGTTCTATATTATTTTCTATCATAAAGTAAACTGCCTAATAATTATCTAATTAAAATATTTTATTTATTCTAATAAAATATAACTTTGATCTAAAATACAAAACTTAGATTCATATTTATATTCATAATAATATATATCAGACATTTCTTATTCGTATACATGCCATTTAGAAAATTTAAAAGAGTAGGATGTCATTACTGATACTTGTAATTATTCTTTATTTATCGATGTCAAGCTCCACTCCGTACTTCACTTGCTCTTCTTAAACTACGCGTGAAAATCATCACACGCTGAGTATACACTTAGTGAGACATTATAAATAAACTAAGGTGATATCAAATATAAAACAACTTAATAATATTATATCAATTTAAAACATTAAACTTGAATTCAAATAAAATCATTAAATATTCAAACCAACTTATTTAAGCCAATTTCTTCATCGTAAACCTGAAAATTTATATCATTTCATGATTTTATTCAAATCATGATAAACATTATCTGATAAAATAATCATAACATAATTCTTGCCAATTTGACATAATTCATAGCTTTCATATTTCAATTTCATAGTCCAATGCATATTTAAAAGAATACAAGGTACGTGAGTAGAACATAAGGTGCACACTAGGCACTTTACGGTGCTAATCATAACTTATCATAAGATGCACTCTAAGTGCAAATAATAACATACGCAACAACGGTGTTGATCATAATGTACACGAATGTACCATAACTTAACTTGAATTTAATCAATTTAATGGCATGCTAAATGTACTTACGACTCTCAATGCAACATACAATGGGCTTTTAGGTCATATCATAATCATTTAATAATCAACATTTAGAAATCAGAATCACTTTTAATTCATCATTGTAAAACATAAACTTGGACAGTTCATACTGTTAGGCTCAATGAAGCTCGATCGATCAACCGAAATATATCAAGAGGGGGTGAACTGTTTTTTTTTTTTAATTTAGGGAGTAAGGAGAGAAATAATAGAAAATTTTCACAATGATTTATAGTGGTTCAAATTCCTCAATGAAGTCTACATCCACTACCTAAGCTACTCACTTAGGATTTTCCAACAAATCTACTAATTTGTTCTTTCTTTTTCAAGGATCTAGAGTAACCTTTACAACTCCCTAGTTTTTCACTTGGCTAAACTAGAAACAAACCCCTTAACAAAGGATAAGAAATGTGTAAACAAGAAGACCTCTTTAGGTAGGTGTTTACAAAGATTTAGCTCACAAAAACAAAACCTAAGGATATACAATTGAGCTCAAAACACAAATATTTACAAGAGAAAGAAAATAAGGATTGAAAAGATTTTCTCTTGTGTTTGATTGCTTGGATGGTGTTGGCAACCTTCTTCAAGTGTCATTGGGTTGTTTTTATAAGTAGGAATGAGTTACTAGCCGTTGGGGATGTTTCGAAGCCGTTGGCTACAACTTTTAAGGCACAAGGGATCAATCCTTTTACAAGAGAGATCGATCATTTTTCAAATATTTCGACCGTTATACCAAAGAGATCGATTCTTTTGTAAGGGATCGATCCTAAACTCATTATTATCCAAGGGATCAATCTTTTTTCAAGGGATCGATCCTTTGGTCAAAGGGATCAATCCTTTGCGCTATAGAAGCTTGGAAACATGACTTTAAAGCACGAAAACGACCGAGTATGTTTTGAAAATGTTCGACTAAGTTTAAAAACATTTAAAAACATATTTTTAACTTTTATTTGGACTTTGAATTATTTTTGAAGACTTTGAATAAATTCAATTTAGTCCAAAAACATTTTGCCCTTATTTGTTATATCAAAATATAGTTCTACACATAACCTAAATCATTCATAAAACTTTATATAAACATTATGGAAATAATCCATAATTAAAATTGTAATCGTACTTTAAAAAAAATATTATAAGATTGACTTATCGCAAGTCATCCTCAATCAAAATTAAATAAATAAATAAATACACTCACTCTGACACTTTATTTATAAGTCAAAATATAAGCCTCACTAAGATTTAAGTTTAATCATTTACTTTCAATTTGCTTCGATTCCAAAATTTATCACAATTTCATACTCTAGCACTTTGCATTACCTTCAAAGAAATATTATTATGTATTAATATTCACACTTAAAAAATATTTCACTTACACCATTGAAAACTAGACTTGAATAAAAATTTAACCATATAATGCACTTCTTCTATTTCAATTTTTACAATTTATAGTGAATTTCCAAAGTTGACTTACAAAAGCTATTTTTTAGCAAAACTAGACTCATATACAAATCCAACGGTATAAAAATCATCTTCTAATCATTTTTGTAGAATTTATGGTGATTTTACAAACTTATTGTTCAGCTCACAAATCTAGGCAAATTTCACTAATTTGCATCCCTATCTTATTTATTAATTATATTAGCTTACCAAATGAACATATATGCATGAATCGCAAAATTTCATAACATTTAGGAGTCACTTCTTATCATAGCAACTTCATCACTGGCTCATCGCAAGCCAATGCTTCCACGATAACATAAATATGAATTAAATATGCACTCACCTGATGTCCTTAACTTGTAAACCTTCCTTAGTAATGCACATTCGTCCTTAAGCTTCTCCTTAGCTTTAATATTGCTTGATCTTGATTTCAATCCTAATCTAAATGGGCATCATTTACAAACATATGCATTTCAAACCACGTGTTAGAATATTACTAATATAGGCACACAATAGAAAAATAATTTCTTAAAAATCTTTCGGTACTCATTCAATACTAATTTCTTGTTACAACGTAAATGTTGATCTCAAAGCTTCAAATTGACCATTCAAGTCCTTTTTTATCCATATTCATCACTAAGTCACACAACATTTTCAAACTTCACATTTTGACCACTAAATATGAATTATTTTCAAATTCATCTCAACTTTTCCATTTAACTCATAATGGTCCTTCACCATTATGATCACTTCAAATTAATTATTAAAATTTCCAGCATATAATTCCAGCACAATACCTCAACATTTACACTATTTTCACTTAAGTCACTAATTTTCCCATATTTGTAATTTAGTCCTAAAACTTCACCAACTTTCCAAAATGATTGAAAATTCACATTCAAACATCAAATTCAACATTCTAACTTTCAATTCCAGCATATACATCATCTTTTAACATTTGCATAATAATCCTTTAACTATTCATAATTATGAATAAGTTCCTACACTTTCAAAAATTATAAAATGGTCCCAAAAACTTTATAAAGTTTGTAGAATCCTTCCTACATCATTTCCAACCCTTGTATCACTTTTCCATAATTTTTTTCACCTCAAAACACCATGGATGAAATTTATAGGGTAGAGGTTTTAACTTGTTTCAAGCATGGATTCAACCTCTAAACAACATTTCAAAGCTTCTCCAATCAACCCCCTAATATAATTTAACCAAATAAATATTTCTTCAAAAACCCTAGGTTTAGGCTGAACATGATTAAGATTTATTTCAAGTGTTTTAATCACACACATGCTTTAGAAATAATCTATAACATTAAAAACATAATTTTCCATCAAATCTTCAAAATTAAACATTCCCTTCATAAACCCTAATCTTCAATCTCATAATATAAGAATGATTTCCCTATAATTTTTATACCAAGTGATGGAGAATTTCAAGATGATTAATTCTATCTCTAATAGCTAAATCCAAAAATCAATCGAATAAGTTTTAAAAAAATAAAAATCAAAATTTCTTCTTACCTAGCTATAGGCTGCACAAGGGCTGAAAATTATTTATTTATCTTCATAATTAATATATACACTTGTCTTAATTTAATATAAATGAATTTAAAATTCATTTAATTAGATATTACCATTTTAACCTTACTAAAATATGATAATTTCCACTTTGCCATTTCTATAACATCATCCATGACACCATCTTACCTATATCATGTTCAAAGTCAAAGATGAACAAATAAAAATCCACTTTCCACCTTTTCCCTTGCATTTTTTTGAAAACGACAATTTAGTAACTAAAATTTCCAATTTTTGCTAAATATTGAAAATCGACTTCAATTCCACTGATCCATATCAAATTTTACTTTTATAAATTTTGTAAATAATATTTTCAACCTTTATCTATCATCTTTCAAATTTTTGTGAAATTCTGATTGGATCTGATTATCCAATTTTATACTGAAATTTACTGCCTTATAGCTTTTAATACAAATCCTGTACCAAAATTCCTGATTCTCGTGAAAAGACATTCTTGGGGATGATCTATTCATTTATGGAATAAAATTTATTTTTGAGAAAATTATCGCTTTGGTCCTTGAACTTTTCTAAACTTTATACTTTGACCATTAAACTTTCAAAATTTACGTTTTGGTCACTAACCATGTAACACCCTCAACCCGTACCCAACCCGGATACGAGTTTGAGATGTCACATTGACTTTTTAAAACAATATTCTTACAAAATAACAGAACATTGGGACTTATATTAAGAGAATACGATAATATACATAGGTTTATACAAAATTCCCAAAATACTCAGAGCATACACGACTTAAACGTTTGATTACATGCCAATACTGATTTACATAACAAAATGACATACTATTTAAGTTGTTTATGAACTAATAGTTGCAGGAGTAATGTTGTCCCAGCTGCCTAACTTTTCTTGTCTACCTTCTCGGATCCTACGTGTGAAACACTCACACGCTAAGTCATCGACTTAGTGAGACATAATGATAATACGCTAAGTCATCGACTTAGTGAGACATAATGATAATAACAATGAAATATAATGATAATGTCATATTGATAGGAAATGTAATGAAATCACATATTTAATCCATGCAAGTTGCATAACCATGTATCTTACCCATAATCTGATCAAATTACCATCATGAATTCGAATTAATAAGTTCCCTAGCCCATGATACAATACTAAGAACCTAAGGTATGTGAGTACTGTGAGGTTGTGCACTATGCTGTCAGCACAGCTCGTATAAATTCCCACTAGGGACACGTAGAATTTGTCTCGAAGGACCGCGTAGAAATGCACCAAAGTGCCATATAAGATGTCCATAAGGACCACGTATGAATTCCTTAAAAAATCATATACATATGCCAAGGATCAAGTATTTGTCTCAAAAGACCTCACACATGTTCCAAAGAATACATATATGTCTCGAAGGACCGCGTAGACCCTCTACTCTTGGTATGTAACAACCTCAATATCAGGTTAGTGACTAAATTATAAAACTTCAGAATTTGGTGACTAAAGCAGAATAATTTAATAGTATTGTAATTTGGTATAGGGTTAAATTTCAAGGAAGATGAAACTGAAGGACAAAATAGTCATTTGCATGGAAAATAATTAAATAATAGATATATATTAGCTATACGTGGAAGAGATTGAAGAAAAACACAAGGTTCTAGAGTTCTCTTATTCTCTTCTTTCTCCACACGTGAAGAGGTCAAAACAAAGGTGAGATTTCTCATGAGCTAATTGTTTGTTGAAATTTAAGTTTTGTTCTGATCATTAGATGCTAATTAAGCTTAAGGAAAGCTTAAGTTGCTTTAAAACAACAAGATGAAGAATGTATGAAGAATTAAAGGTTAAGAGTTCTTGAATGAAATTTTGAAATAGAGTTCATAATTAGAATTGGAGGTTGAATTTGACTTGTCATCGACTTAATTAAGACATACGAAGTGTTAGAATTAGATTTAGAACATGTTGGAATTTGAGTGAGATTCTTGAATTCTATGTGCATGATTGAATTTTGAAGTTTAAGAGATATTGAATGGGTATAAATTAGTTTAAGTAGGTGTATGCAAGTTAGGGATATTAAAGGAGGTGAAAGATGAAGAGTTGAGATGAAAAGAGAGTGAATTTCGTGCTTAAAATAGAATTTATGGGTTATGTGCATCGATGCATCTTCAATGTGTATCTCTTAAATAAATGAACATCGAATGTAATTAGTGTATCGATGCATGAAGAGTGCATCGATGCATGAAGAGTGCATCGATGCACCCCCTTAAAATGAAAAATCGAATGTGATTTGTGTACCGATGCATAGATAATGCATCGATGCACATATTAAGGGATGCATCGATACACTAGAGTGCATCAATACATACCTTCATTAAGAGATGAAATTAGCCTTTCTTTTAGTCTAAGAAGTGATCATTTAGAATATATCAATTAGTATACTAATATGTATCAATGTATTACTATGTAGATATAGAACGTAATCTTGTTTCGGAACAATCAAAGGATTAGAATCGAGTCAAAGCAAGGCTAAAGTGAGTGCATATCTCATATGAAATTGTATTGAGATAAGACTTGCGATGAGTCTATCTCTTACAGTTAAACTTATGATTTCACATTCATGTACATGCATATTTATATATGTATTAATGCTATAGTGCTTTCATGCATAATTTATTCATGCTTTAATATGAACTTATTTGAATGAATGCAATTATATGAGATTCCATTCAGGTATAGGAAATAATGAAAATGATCATGTGCATTCATATGAAGTGAATTATGAGTTTATATGAAAAGTGATAGAAGAGATATGAAAATGAGAATTGTATTATATTTAAGCCCATGTTACTTAATGTGAGAGCTGTAGGTATAATTGGCATGCCAAGAGTCAAGTGATTATCAGTGGTCCTTCAGGACATAGTGGTCCTTCGGGATATAGAGCTCCTTCGGTACATAGTGGTCCTTCGGGATAAATATTCAGTGCCCCTAGTGGGATTTTATTCGAGTTGTGGTGACAATATTATGTACAACTTCAGTGTACTCGCGTACCTTCTGTTCTCAATAACGTATATGGGTGATCCAAAGATAAATTAAAGTGAAACTAGCATAAGAATACAAGTTTTATATATGTGAATATTATCATCATATATGTTATAGTGTAATAGATACATACAAGTTGAAATGTCATGATTAATGGTAAGAATGCATGTTCATGAATTCATTAGTATATATGTGTATACATATATTTATGTTATGCCTCACTAAGTCTGTGACTTAGCGTGTAAGTGATTTACACGTAGGTACCAGGAATCGAGAAGAATAGAAATAGGAGTGGCAAGAACAGCAACATTGCTAGAAGATCAGATCAGAAGTAATTAATAAGGTATGTATTTTGTTGTGTATAGTGTGTTGGCATGTAAGAAAAGTGTCAGTTATGAATGCTCTGATCGATTTTGATTATTTTGGTCAATGTATGTAAATAAATTACCTTTATTTTAATGAAAGTTTTAAATTTTTCCTTGAATTTTGTCAAGAGTCAAAGTTTGGAAAGTCAATGTGACATCTCAGACTCGTATTCGGGTCGGGTACAGGTCGAGGGTGTTACATTTAATGGTATTAGAGCTACGATTTAGTCGATTCTTGACATAAACCGGAGTCTAGAGTGTCCTATAAAGTATACATGCCAACAAAATATTGAAAACTTCTGATCTGATATAATAGTAAGTATGTTGTTTTGCTAATAGAACGATATGTTTATTTTTTATATAGATGTCCTGACACGCTAGTTCTAGAAGTGAAGCGGGAGATGATAGGCCCGCTGAAATCAGTAATTCACCTTCCCTGGCCAGGCATAGTGAAGATCAGGCACCCTCTGGAGTGCCTGTGAATGATCAAGATATGTTCTTCAGAACACTGGACGCGATATTGACGCGTTTTCAACCTTCTGTTACTTCAACTCCAAGAATAAATGTTGCAAAGGAGTTGAAGGGTTTAGGAGCACCAGAGTTTAGGGGTGAAGCCGAAGAAGGTCTTGTTGCTGCGGACATTTGGCTTAATGATGTGAAAATTATGCTTGAAGGACTTCATTGTTCTGATACTGACAAGTTGGATGGAGTAGTCTCTTTGCTCCGAGGGCAAGCAAGGATTTGGTGGACAAATTTTACACTGAGAATGACTAGTGATCAGGTAACATGGTCATTGTTTCTATAGGAATTTAAACATAAATACATTAGAGACCAGTTCATTCGACAAATGAAACAAGAGTTCATGAATCTGAAGCAATGTAACTGTACAGTTTATGAATACGAGTGTGAATTCAACAAGCTGAGGCGTTTCGCTGCTGAGATAATTCCTATAGATAAGGATGTTTGCGAGTGGTTTGTAGAGGGATTGTGTCATCGTTTAAAAGAGATGCTTATTGTGTTGAACGTATCTTCATTTCAAGAAGTGATGAATCGTGCTAAAGCTCTGGAAAGAGCTCAAAATGAGAGGTTCAGAGATTCCTGAGCTCAGACATAAAAAAGATCGGGTGCATTATTAAGTGATGCACTATTAAAAAGGGGCCGAGATGTTGTCTCTCGACCTCAAGCTAGATCGGAGTCAGTAGCCTCCTCAGCGAGAGGAGTAAATCAGATGAGGGGTCGACAGACACACTCAGTAGGATATGGAGCTGGGAGATCTAACCCGAGTCAAGTCAGACAATGTCCACATTGTGGAAAGAATCATTCAGGGATATATAGGATGATTTCTGGAGCCTGCTTTAAATGTGGGGACACCGGGCATTTTGTTCGGGATTGTCCCATGTTACCTGGTGAATCTGTTCAGCCAGAAAGGTCTACTTCGGCTACCCATAGGGGAAGAGGTAGAGGTAGAGGAAGAAGTCAGTCAAAGTCCTCGGCTCCACAAAAGATACGTTCTACAGCTCATGTGTATAATCTCAAGACTAGTGAGGATCAAGATGACCCAGAGATTATCGCATGTATTTTTCAGTTGTATGAAAATAATGTATTTGTACTGATCAATTTGGGGTCTACTTATTCTTACATTTGCAGTAAGTTAGTAAAAGAATTGAATATTCTGTTAGAAGCTACTAGCAGTGAGGTGATAGTGACTAATCTGTTAGGGCATAGTGCTTGGGTCAATATGGTGTGTCGAGGGTGTCCCATATGGATTCAGGGAATTGAATTCCCTGCTAATCTAATGGAATTACCTTTTGACGAATTTGAGGTGATACTGGGAATGGACTGGTTATATTGTTACTACGCTAATGTTGATTGTAGATTGAAAAGAGTAATGTTGAGAAGTCCAGAAGGTATAGAAGTCATTGTATTTAGTGAAGGATGAAACCCATTGGCTAATGTAATATCAGTGATGTCGACAAAGAAGTTATTGTTACAGGGATGTCAATTGGTTTATTGCTAGTGTGTTAGATGTTAGAGCTAAAGAGAATTGGATTAAATAAATTCCTATAGTCAGAGAGTTTCCTGATGTTTTTCCTTCAGAATTATGAGGTTTGCCTCCAGACAGAGATGTAGAATTTCAGATTGAGGTAATGCTAGGAACTGCACCTATCACCATAGCACCATACAGATTGGCCCCAAAAGAGTCATAAGAATTATTGGACAAAAGGTTTATCAGACCAAGTGTCTCACCATGGGGAGCTCCAATTTTGTTCGTAAAAAAGAAGGATGGATCCATGCATCTTTGCATTTGATTATAAACAACTCAATAAAGTGACCATCAAGAACAAGTATCCCCTCCCCAGAATTGACGATTTATTTGATTAGTTAAAGGGAGCTTCAGTGTTTTCGAAGATTGATTTACGTTCTGGTTACCATCAATTGAAGATTCAAGATAAAGATATTCTGAACATAGCTTTTTGAATGAGATATGGTCATTATAAGTTCATAGTAATGCCATTCGGGATAACCGATGCACCTGCTGCTTTCATGGATCTCATGAACCGAATATTTCAACCCTATTTAGATCAATTCATAGTGGTGTTCATCGATGATATTTTAGTATATTCAAAATCAAAAGAAGAACATAGTTCACATTTTAAGATGATTCTACAAATTTTAAGAGAAAATAAGCTTTATGCTAAACTTTCTAAATATGAATTCTGGTTGAATGAAGTGACATTCCTTGGACTTGTAATTTTTGCAGAATGAATTCGAGTGGATCCCCAAAAGATTAAAGCTATTTTAGAGTGGGAAGTTCCAAAGAATATGTCAGAAGTTCAGAGTTTTTTGGGGTTAGCTGGCTATTATCGAAGGTTTGTTAAAAACTTTTCGATAATAGCATTACCCCTAACTAAATTATTGAGGAAGGAAATAAAATTTATGTGAACTCTGGAGTGCCAAGAGAGTTTTGAAAGGTTAAAGAAGATTTTGACACAAGCTCCAGAGTTGGTTCAACCCGAGTCCGGCAAGAACTTTGTAGTGTATAGTGATGCGTCTCATAATGGCTTGGGATGCATGTTAATGTAAGAAGGTAAAGTGGCGGCTTATGCATCGAGACAATTAAAACCGCACGAAAAGAACTATCCAATGTACGATCTGGAGATGGCTATAGTAGTGTTCGTTCTTAAGATCTGGCGTCACTACTTGTATGGTGAACAATGATACTTGTATACAGACCATAAGAGTTTGAAATATTTATGACTCAGAAGGAGTTAAATTTAAGACAGAGGAGATGGGTGAAATTCCTAAAAGATTACAATGTAGTGATCGATTTCCATCAGGGGAAAGCAAATGTAGTAGCAAATGCCTTAAGTCGAAAGATGTTTGCAGCCTTACAAGCTATGTATGTCAGACTATCGTTAAGAGCAGACGATGATATATGTGCGGAATTGACTCTCAAGCCATCATGGCTAGATCGAATTAAAGAATTACAAGCTAGAGATGAAAAGTGTTCAAAGAAGCTACAACAGATAAGAAATAGAGAGGTTACAGATTATGAATTGAAGACTGATGGGAACCTATATTATCAAGGGAGGCTTGTGATTCTTGATAACGATGAATTGAAGAAAGACTTGTTAGCGGAAACTCACTGTAGCCCATTGACCATGCATCCTGGAGGAAACAAAATGTATATGGATCTCAAGAGTCGATATTGGTGGTCTGTAATGAAGAGGAATATTACGGAATTCATATCTAAGTGTTTGACTTGTCAACAAATCAAAGCTGAGCATCAGCTTCCGTCAGGACTGTTGCAACCCATGTCTATTCCTCAGTGGAAATGGGAGAATATAACAATGGATTTTGTAATAGGGCTGCCTTTAACTCCGAATAAAAGAGATTCAATCTGGGTGATTGTAGATAGATTGACCAAGTCAGCTCACTTTATTCTGGTGAGAGTTAACTTTTCCATGGATAAGTATGATGAGATGTATATCAGGGAGATTATACGTCTACATGGTGTACCTGTTTCTATTGTTTCAGATCGAGATCCTAGATTTACCTCATGGTTTTGGAAATCATTACATAGAGCGTTGGGAACTTGGTTGAACTTCAGTACAGCGTTCCAGCCTCAGTCGGATGAACAATCTGAGCGAACTATCCATATTCTGGAGGATATGCTAAGAGCCTGTGTTATAAAATTCAAAGGATCATGGGAGAAATACTTGCCACTTGTTGAATTTGCGTACAACAATAGTTATCAATCAAACATCAAAATGGCTCCCTATGAAGCTCTTTATGGAAGAAGATGTCGTACGCCCCTAAATTGGTTCGAGCTTAAAGATAAAGAAATTCTTGGTCCTGATTTGATCCAGGAAGTGAAAGAAAAGGTCCAAGTAATTCAAAGTAATATTAAAGCAGCAGCTGATAGATAGAAATCATATGCGGATCTAAAGAGAAAAGAGATAGAATATCAAATTGGAGATAAAGTGTTTCTCAAAGTTTCTCCTTGGAAGAAGGTGTTGAGGTTTGGTCGAAGAGGAAAGTTAAGTCCACGGTTCATTGGACCTTATGAGATCGTAAAGAGAGTTGGACCAGTGGCATATAAATTGACATTGCCACATGAAATGGAGAAAATTCATGATGTCTTTCATGTTTCAATGCTTCGAAAGTATCGATCTGATCCTTCCCACATTGTGACTCCACAATTAAGGAATAAGACTATTCTATTGGTTAAAAATCTTGTGGAGGAATCATAAGGTAGAAGAAGCAACATGGGAGCGTGAAGAAGACATGAGGATTCAATACCCCCATCTCTTTACGTAATGAAAATTCGAGGACGAATTTTCTTAAGGGGGGAGATTTGTAACAACCTCAATATCGGGTTAGTGACTAAATTATAAAACTTCAGAATTTGGTGACTAAAGCAGAATAATTGAATAGTATTGTAATTTGGTATAGGGTTAAATTGCAAGAAAGATGGAATTGAAGGATAAAATAGTTATTTGCATGGAAAATAATTACAGATGAGATATATAGTAGCTACACGTGGAAGAGATTGAAGAAAAACACAAGGTTCTAGAGTTCTCTTATTCTCTTCTTTCTCCACACGTGAAGAGGTCAAAACAAAGGTGAGATTTATCATGAGCTAATTGTTTGCTGAAATTTAAGTTTTTTTCTGATCATTAGATGCTAATTAAGCTTAAAGAAAGCTTAAGTTGCTTTAAAACAACAAGATGAAGAGTGTAGAAAGAATTAAAGGTTAAGAGTTCTTGAATGGAATTTTGAAATAGAGTTCATAATTAGAATTGGAGGTTGAATTTGACTTGTCATTGACTTAATTAAGACATACGAAGTGTTAGAATTAGATTTAGAACATGTTGGAATTTGAGTGAGATTCTTGAATTTTATGTGGAGGATTGAATTTTGAAGTTTAAAAGATATTGAATGGGTATAAATTAGTTTAAGTAGGTGTATGCAAGTTAGGGATATTAAAGGAGGTGAAAGATGAAGAGTTGAGATGAAAAGAGAGTGAATTTCGTGCTTAAAATGGAATTTCTGGGTTATGTGCATCAATGCATATTCAATGTGTATCGATGCACTCTCAAATAAATGAACATCGAATGCAATTAGTACATCGATGCATGAAGAGTGCATCGATGCACCCCCTTAAAATGAAAACATCGAATGTGATTTGTGTACCATTGCAAAGATAGTGCATCAATGTACATATTAAGGGATGCATCGATACACTATAGAGTGCATCGATACATAACTTCATTAAGAGATGAGATTAGCCTTTCTTTTAGTCTAAGAAGTGATAATTTAGAATATATCAATTAGTATACTGATACATATCAATGTATTACTATGTAGATATAGAACGTAATCTTGTTTCAGAACAATCGAAAGATTAGAATCGAGTCAAAGCAAGACTAAAGTGAGTGCATATCTCATATGAAATTGTATTGAGATAAGACTTGTGATGAGTCTATCTCTTATAGTTAAACTTATGATTTCACATTCATGTACATGCATATTTCTATATGTATTAATGCTATAGTGCTTTCATGCATAATTTATTCATGCTTTAATATGAACTTATTTGAATGAATGCAATTATATGAGAATCCATTCAGGTATGGGAAATAATGAAAACGATCATGTGCACTCATATTAAGTGAATTATGTGTTTATGTGAAAAGTGATAGAAGAGATATGAAAATGAGAATTGTATTATATTTAAGCACATGTTACTTAATGTGAGAGCTGTAGGTATAATTGGCATGCCAAGAGTCGAGGGATTATCAGTGGTCATTCGGGAAAAATATTCAGTGCCCCTAGTGGGATTTTATTCGAGCTGTGGTGACAGCATTGTGCACAACCTCGGTGTACTCGCGTACCTTCTGTTCTCAATAACGTACATGGGCGATCCAAAGATAAATTAAAGTGAAACTAGCATAAGAATACAAGTTTTATATATATATGAATTTTATCATCATATATGTTATAGTGTAATAGATACATGCAAGTTGAAATGTCATGATTAATGGTAAGAATGCATGTTCATGAATTCATTGTTATATATGTGTATACATATATTTATGTTATGCCTCACTAAGTCTGTGACTTAGGGTGTAAGTGATTTACACGTAGGTACCAAGAATCGGGAATAATAGAAATAGGAGTGGCAAGAATAACAACACTACTAGAAGATAATATCAGAAGTAACTGATAAAGTATGTATTTTGTTGTGTATAGTGTGTTGGCATGTAAGAAAAGTGTCAGTTATGAATGCTCTGATCG
This sequence comes from Hibiscus syriacus, assembly GCF_006381635.1. Taxonomy (NCBI): domain Eukaryota; kingdom Viridiplantae; phylum Streptophyta; class Magnoliopsida; order Malvales; family Malvaceae; genus Hibiscus; species Hibiscus syriacus. The sequence goes on along the minus strand of NW_024063150.1, from coordinate 745,070 downwards.
ATTTTGGTTATTTTGGTCAATGTATGTAAATAAATTACCTTTATTTTAATGAAAGTTTTAAATTTTTCCTTGAATTTTGTCAAGAGTCCAAGTTTGAAAAGTCAATGTGACACCTCAGACTTATATTTGGGTTGGGTACGAGTTGGGGGTGTTACATAGTATGCCAACTATACCTATAGTTCTCATCTACATAACATGGGCTTATAACAATTCACATAGTATATCTCATAGGCATGTAATTTCTTACCTTTATCACATAATTCATGTAACTTTTCATGCATATTTATTTATAATCATCATCACATAATGCATTTAATATGAAATCATGTTATGTATTATAGCATGAAATGTAATCATGTATTATTGTATTTACACTAGACTTATCATAAGTCTAAAGCGGAATATACCACTATAATCATGCTATGCATATGCACTCACTTATATCTCTTTTTCTTTTCCCCGATCGATCCTACTCTTCAATTGTTTCGGAACTTGTTTAGGCTCTGTATCTACAAAAATATAATTTTCAATACGATTATTAGCAGTCTAAACCTTATAATTCGTTGCTAATAACTTAAACTGATTTAATAAACCATAATTCATTTTTCCCTTAAGGAGTGTATCGGTACACTATGGGTGTATCGGTACCCAAATTAGCTTCGAAATTCAAGGGTATCGGTACACTCCTTAATGTATCGATACACTATGAAGCAGTTCTTCAAAATTGGTCTTATTTTATCGGTACATGTTCATAGTGTACCGATACACCCTGCCCAGAACAGACTTTTTCACCCAAAAAATTCATCAACTCTTCACTAAATTTCATCATAAAATCTCCTGTCACACCACCAAACTCATCTACAACCATTTTAATTAACTTCTATCATTCCAACACCTTATTATCTCTCATTATTCATCCAAATTCTTAAAACCAAGAATCTTACCAAAGTTTTCATGTAATCCAAACTCAATTCTAACACTTATAACTTCTTGTTTACACATATGACAAGTCAAATTCAGCTTTTAAATCCATTTATATGCCCTTATTCAAAATTTCACTTATCCACTTCCTATCTAAAATCATCATAACTTAAAACTCTTTGAGTTTCTAAGTCCATGTTTATCTCCATCATCTTTCATAAAGCTTCCTTAACCAAAACCTCACTTAAATCTTAAGGATTAACCAAAAGAAATCTAACTTACCTTTGCTTAAGTGCTTCACGGTGGAGAAGAAGAAAGCTGAAGAAGAGAAGTCTGGAAACTTGGTTTCCCAAACATATGCTCCACGTGGGTATTGAAATATCTACAACCACATTTTTTTAAATTATTTTCCTTGTTCCAAGACCTATTTTCCCCTTGACTTCTCCTTCATTTGCTAACTCATTCTACAAAAAATATTTCAATTAAATCCTCAAACTTTTCAATTTATCTCGTTTGGTCATTGAATTTTAAAATTTCTTAATTTGGTTATTGACCCAGTATTGATGATGTTACAAATCTCCCCCATAAGAAAATTCATCCTCAAATTTTCATTGCACGAACAGATGAGGGTATTGATGTCGCATGTCCTCTTCATGTTCCCATGTTGCTTCCTCTACTTTGACCAACGGAACAGTTTTATTCCTCAACTGTTTGACTTCATAAGCCAATATTTGTACCGGTTCTTCTTCATAGGTTAAATCATGTTGGACTTCTATTTGCTCCGGTACAACGATATAAGAGGGATCAGACCTATATTTCTGTAACATGGACACATGGAAGACATTATGAATTTTCTCCATTTTTTGTGGTAACGATAACTGATTTACTACTGGTCCTATTCGTTTAATAACCTCATATACCCAATGAATATAGGGCTCAACTTTTCTTTTCGACCAAACCGTAATACATTCTTCCAGGGAGATACTTTAAGGAAAACTTTATCTCCAACTTCAAATTCAATCTCTTTTCTTTTAAGATCATAATAGGACTTTTGTTGATCAAATGCCACCTTAAGGTTATGTTGAATTTCTCAAACTTTTTCTTTCACATCTTGAATCAAATCTGAACCCATAACACTTCGATCTTTGAGCTCATACCAGTTTAATGGCGTACGACATTTCCTCCTATATAGTGCCTCATAGGGTGTCATCTTAATACTGGACTGATAACTATTGTTGTGAGCGAACTCTTCCAGTGGTAAATACTTCTCCCACGACCCTTTTAACTCAAGTACACATGCTCTCAACATATCTTTCAAGATCTGAATAGTCCTCTCTGATTTTTCGTTGGTCTGAGGATGAAAAGATGTACTAAAGTTTAATCGAGTTACCAATGCACCATGTAGAGATTTCTAGAATCTCGAGGTGAATCGAGGGTCTCGATCAGAAACTATAGAAACAGGCACTCCATGCAATCTAATAATTTCTCTAATATACAGCTATGCATACTTTTCCATAGAGAAACCAGTTCTAACCGGAAGGAAATGCGATGACTTAGTCAATCGATCAACAATTACCCATATTAAATCTCTTTTATTCTGAGTCAAGGGTAACCCCGAAATAAAATCTATCGTCATATTTTCCCACTTCCATTGAGGAATGGAAAGCGATTGCAACAATCCCGACGAAACTTGATGCCCAACTTTGACTTGTTGACATACTAAGCAGTTAGACACAAATTTAGTGATACTTCGTTTTATCTCTGGCCATCAATACCGATACTTCAAATCCATATACATCTTGATTCTACCCGGGTGCATCATCAACGGACTACAATGAGCCTCTGTCAATAGATCTTTCTTTAATTCCTCATCGTCTAATATCACAATTATTTCTTTATAATACAAATTCTCATCCGGCTTAACCTCAAAATCCTTAATCTCTTTATTCTTTACCTGCTATATTCTTTTCAAACACATTTCAATTTTAATTTGTAATTCTCCAATTCGATCCAACCACGTTGGTTTAAGCTTTAACTCTACACATAGACCACCATCTCCCATTAAAGATAATCTTGCATCCATAGCTCGTAAAGCTGCAAACGTTTTCCTGCTCAAAGCATCTACTACCACGTTAGCTTTTCCGGGATGGTAGTCAATTATCACATCATAATCTTTTAAAAACTTGACCCATCTCCTTTGCCTCAAATTAATCTCTTTTTGAGTCATCAAATACTTCAAGCTCTTATGGTTTGTGTACAAGTAACAACGTTCTCCGTATAGGTAGTGATGCCAAATCTTGAGAGTAAACACTACAGCAGCCATTTCCAAATAATGAGTTGGATAATTCTTTTCATGTGGTTTCAACTGTCTCGATGCATATGCTACCACTTTCCCCTTTTGCATAAATACACATCCCAATCCATTATGGGACGCGTCACTCTACACCACAAAATTCTTGCCAGATTCAGGTTGAACCAACACATGAGCTTCTATCAAAACTCTCTTTAAAGTTTTAAAACTTTTTTGGTACTCTGAAGTCCAGACAAATGGTATGCTCTTTCTCATCAGCTTTGTTAAAGGCAATACTAACATTGAAAAATTCTTAACGAATCTTCGATAATAACAGTAAGTCCAAGAAAACTTCAAACTTCAGACACATTCTTTGGAACTTCCCAATCCATTATTGCCTTTATCTTGTGAGGGTCCACCCTAATCCCATCTGCGGAGATCACATGCCCCAGTAAAATTACTTTATTTAGCCAAAACTCACATTTGGACAGTTTGACATAGAGCTTCCTATCTTTGAGAATTTACAAGACTATCATCAAATGAGCGCTATGCTTTTCATGAGATTTCGAGTACACCAATATGTCATCAATAAAGACAACAACAAACTGGTCTAAATAAGGTTGAAATATCTTATTCATGAGGTCCATGAAAGAAACAGGTGCATTCATTACTCCAAATGGCATCATAATGAACTTGAAATGTCCATATCTTGTTCTAAAGGATGTTTTCGGAATGTCTTTCTCTTGAACCTTCAATTGATGATAACCAAAACGTAAGTCAATTTTTTAGAATACCGAAGCTCATTTTAATTGATCGAACAAGTCATCGATTCTGGGAAGGGGATACTTGTTCTTGATTGTCACTTTATTGAGCTGCCGATAATCAATGCAGAGATGCATTGAACCATCATTGTTCTTAACAAATAACATTGGAGCTCCCCAAGGCAACACACTTGGTCTAATGAATCCTTTCTCTAACAACTCTTGCAATTGATTCTTCAATTCTTGCAATTCTTTCGGAGCCATACGATAAGGTGCCATTGCAATAAGAGTTGTTCCTGGCATTACTTCTATTTGAAATTCTACCTTTCTATCTGGAGGTAATTCTAGCAACTCCACAGGAAAAACATCAGGGAATTCTCTGACTATCGGGAATCTCATCTAACCCTTTCTCTCTAGCTCTTGTATCTACCACATTTACAAGAAATCCTTGACATCCTTGTAGCATCAACTTCTTTGCTGCCATTGCCGATATCACATTTGCTAAAGGATTAGTTCTTTCACTGATCACCTTCACCTCCATTCCTTCTGGACTTCTCAGGGTTACCTTTTTCAATCTACAATCAACATTTCCATAATAACGGAACAACCAGTCCATCCCCAGAATTACTTCAAACTCATGAAAGGGTAATTCCATCAAATTAACAGGGAATTCAATTCCCTGAATCCTTATGGGACATCCCTTACAAACCTTATTTACCCAAACACTGTGCCCTAAAGGGTTAGTTACTATCACCTCATTACTCGTAGCTTCTAATGGCATTCTCAATTATTTTACTAATTTATTGCTAATATAAGAATAATTGGAACCCGTATCAATCAATACCAATATCAATTTATCAAATAGCTGAAAAGTACCTGCTATAATCTCAGGATCATCACGATCTTCACTTGTCTTTAAATTATATACCCGTGCAGTTGAGCGAATTTCAGGATGTGCAGAGGATTCAGATTGGTTTCTCCCTCTACCTCTTCTTCATCCTCGTTGTGAGGAAAAAACATTTCTCTCAGATAGTGCAGACTCACCCACTATTAATGGGCAATCCTGGATAAAATGTCTGGCCTCTCTACATCGAAAACAGGCTCCGAAAGCCATCCGACATGTCCCAAAATGATTCTTCCCACAATGTTGATAGTGTCTTGCTTGACCTGGAGTGGATCTCCTAGCACCAGATCCCACTGATTGCGGATGTCTAGCTCTCGCCTGACTTGCTCCTCTAGCGGAGGATGCAACAGATTCAATCTAACTTGATGTCAGAATCCCGAATTTCTTCATCTTCTTATTAGTGCTGAGCTAGAGGAAGAACCAGTTCTCTTAAATGTTTGAACTCTTAAGTCCCCAAATCTCTCATTCTGAGCTCTCTCAAGAGCTTTAGCATAATTAATCACCTCCTAAAACGACGACACGTTCAACACAATCGGCATTTCTTTCAATCTAGGGCGCAAGCCCTCCACAAACCATTCATAAGCGTCTCTCTCTGTAGGAACAAGCTCAGCTGCAATCCGACTCAGCTTATTAAACTCACACTCGTATTCATATACTGAGTGATTCATCTGCTTCAAGTTCATAAACTCCTGCTTCATTTGACGGATAAACTGATCTCCAATATACTTGTGTTTAAACTCTTCCAAGAACAGAGACCAAGTCAACTGGTCACTTGACATCCTCATGGTGACATTCATCCGCCATTTCCTCTCTTGACCCCTTAGTAAAGACACATCTTCATCCAACTTCTCTACTTCAGAGCAGTGGAGACCATCTAGCATGATTTTTAAATCATTCAGCCAAAGATCCGTTGTAACCAGACCTTCTTTGGCTTCTCCCTTTAATTTATGAGCTCCTACTCCTCTTAACTCTTACGCTATATTCATTCTTTGGGTTGTTGGAGTAGGAGGTTGGAGATGCATCAGAATAGCATCCAACGTCCTGAAGAATGTGTCTTGATCTTGTACAGGCACTCCCTGAGATGTCTGTCCTTCACCTTGCCTGGCCAGGGCAGGTAAATTGCTACTCTCAGTTGGTCTATCTTCTCCCGCTTCACTTCGGGAGCTACTATGTTCGGACATCTAATAAGAATAAACACATCGTTATATTAGCAAAACAACATACTCATTACTATACCAGATCAAAAGTTCTCACTATATATTAGCATGTATTCAATTTAAAGACACTCTAGACTCTGGTTTATGCCTAGAATCGGCTAAATCGTAGCTCTGATACCATTAAATGTAACACCCACAACCCATACCCGACCCAGATACGAGTCTGAGATGTCACATTGACTTTCTAAAATAATATTCTTACAAAATAACAGAACATTGGAACTTATATTAAGAAAATACGATAATATACATATGTTTATACAAAATTCCCAAAATACTCAAAGCATACACAACTTAAACGTTTGATTACATGCCAACACTGATTTACATAACAAAATGACATATTATTTAAGTTGCTTCTGATCTGATAGTTGCAGGAGTAATGTTGTCCCAGCTGCCTAACATTGCTTATCTACCTTCTCATATTCTATGTATGAAACACTTACACTCTAAGTCATCGACTTAGTGAGGCATAATGATAATAACAATGAAATATAATGATAATGTCATAATGATATGAAATGTAATGAAATCACATATTTAATCCATGCAAGTTGCATAACCATGTATCTTACCCATAATCTGATCAAATTACCATCATGAATTCATATTAATAAGTTCCATAGCCAATGATACAATACTAAGAACCTAAGGGATGTGAGTACTGTGAGGTTGTGCACTATGCTGTCACCACAACTCATATAAATTTCCACTAGGGGCACGTAGAATTTATCCCGAAGGACCGCGTAGAAATGAACCGAACTACAATATAAGATGTCCATAAGGACCACGTAGAAATTCCTTCAGAATCATATACATATGCCAAGGATCAAGTATGTGTCTCAAAAGACCTCACACATGTTCCAAAGAATATATATATGTCCCTAAGGACTGTGTAGACCCTCTACTCTTGGCATACCAACTATACATATAGTTATCATCTACATAACTTGTGCTTATAACAATTCACATAGTATATCTCATAGGCATGTAATTTCTTACCTTTATCACATAGCTCATGTAACTTTTCATGCATATTTATTTATAATCATCATCACATAATGCATTTAATATGAAATCATGTCATGTATTATAGACTTATCACAAGTCTAAAGCGAAATATACCACTATAATCATGCTATGCATATGCACTCACCTATATCTATTTGTCTTTTCCCCGATCAATCCTACTCTTCAATTGTTCCAGAACTTGTTTAGGCTCTGTATCTACATAAATATAATTTTCAATATGATTATTAGCAGCTGAAACCTTATAATTCATTGCTAATAACTTAAACTAATTTAATAAACCATAATTCGTTTTCCCTTAAAAAGTGTATCGGTACACTACGGGTGTATCGATACCCAAATTAGCTTCGAAATTCAAGGGTATCAGTACACTCCTTAATGTATCGATACACTATGAAGCAGTTCTTCAAAATTGGTATTAGTGTATCGGTACCTGTTCAGTGTATCGATACACCCTGCCCAAAATAGCCATTTTTCACCAAAACATTTCATCAACTCTTCACTAAATTTCATCATAAAATCTCCTATCATACCACCAAACTCATCTACAACCATTTTAATTAACTTCTATCATTCTAACACCTTATTATCTCTCATAATTCATCCAAATTCTTAAAACCAAGAATCTTACCAAATTTTTCATGTAATCCAAACTCAATTCTAACACATATAACTTCTTGTTTACACATATGACAAGTCAAATTCATCTTTTAAATCCATTTATATGCCCTTATTCAAAATTTCACTTATCCACTTCCTATCTAAAATCATCATAACTTAAAACTCTTTGAGTTTCTAAGTCCCTGTTTATCTCCATCATCTTTCCTAAAGCTTCCTTAACCAAAACCTCATTTAAATCTTAAGGATTAACCAAAAGAAATCCAACTTACTTTTACTTAAGTGTTTTATAGTGAAGAAGAAGAAAGCTGAAAAAGAGAAGTCTGGAAACTTGGTTTCCCAAACATAGGTTCCATGTGGGTATTAAAATGTCCACAACCATATTTTTTAATTATTTTTATTGTTCAAAGACCATTTTCCCTTAACTTATCCTTCATTTGCTAACTAATCCTACACAAAATATTTCAATTAAATCCTCAAACTTTTCAATTTATGTTATTTGGTCACTGACCCTGTATTGAGGATATTATAAACCAAAATTTGGGGTATTACACGTCTGGGCTTGGAAAGTGACTAATAGTGTATGAGGGAACCTAAATGGTAACCTGTGTACCACATGCGCCGCATCTGGGTCGTTGGATGCTTATGAATACCCAATTGGCTTACCATCTCTATCGTTAATCTCTCATTACCAACTTTTGGGATATTCAAATGTCATTTGGGCCGTTAGATCTTGAGGTCGGATTTGAAAAAACCATAATTTTCTTCTATGATGTAGACCATTTGATGGGTCTACATATGACAGCTCTTGTTTTGCGGTATTAGCTTAGGGTAAAACCCTAATTTACTTCTTTTAATCATGACCATTGGATTGGTTCAGATCCAATGGCCTTGATGAACGATGCCTGAAATATACTATGGAAACCCTAGCTGCTAGGTTTTGCTCACGTTCTTACTTTGGGCTTCATCTTGTATATTTAATTGTTGGGTCTCTACTGGTCACTTGTGAAAGTTCTCTTGGAATTTAATTGTCTGGGCCTTCGACCTATTTTGTGGCTTACTAGGTCAAGCGAGTACACCCATTGAACTCCTGTTGGACTTTGCAAACTAAACTGAAACTAAAATAACAAACACAAATGAATTAAAAATAATAATACTAAACCAAAATAAAAATAATATATAACATAATATTAATATTTCTTATTTTTAAAAATTGTATTTCATACTAAATATTTTATATAAAAAGTAATATTTATTTTCAAATGTTGTATAATATGCTAATACTTAATTTCAATACTATAATATATAATATTTATTTATTTTCAAAACTATATATATATATATATTATTTTAAAAAAAGTTATATATATATATATATATATATATATATCACCATATTTTAACACTATAAAATATTATACTATATACATATATATGATATATTCTATATATACTATATAACTACATATTATACTTATAAACACTATATAATATTATATAGAAGTTAAAATATAAAAAGAAAACTGAAATATCCCCTGACAAAAATGAGTATCTATTGCTGCTCGTTTTTGTCCAGTTACAACCAGTTTTAAATGAACTTTCAAGGATAATTTGTTTCACTGTAATTTCAGGGAAGATTGAATTTGGGAATATGATTTGCTCCGCTACTCTTTGGGGAAAACCAAATCTTGAAGAATGGATTTGCTTCACTACTCTTTAGGGAAGACCAGGTAGAAGTCCATCTCAGATTCAACAGATATCCAAAATCTTGTCTTGAATCCCGTGGCTTTTTGACTCCTTCATCTTGGAGGTTTTACTATCTTCGATCTTCAGTTTTGTTTGAGAGACCTTCCATGAGATGACTAAAATCATTGACGCTTAACCTGCATCGATCTCGTACACATGAAACCTTAAAACGTCTTGCCCGAAGGCCTTATAGACGACTCAAAGGACTTATCATCTTATTCGAAAGACTTACAGATGACCCAGAGGATTTAATTATTATACTCAAAAGACTTATTGATGTCCCAAAGGACTTACTCATTTTGGAAATATTCTACTAGATAAGAAACTTTTGGAAATCGCTTTCTTACAGTTCAAAAAACTTTATTTTCAAAAAGGTTAAATGAGAAACTTTGAATCAAATGAGAAACTTTGGACATTGCTTTCTCATTTTCCATGAATATCATACGAAAACATCATGTCCAAAGGTCTTATAGATGGCTTGGAAGACTTATCATCTTGCTCGGAAGACTTACAAATGACCCGAAGGATTTAATTATCATGCTCGGAAGACTTACTGATGGCTAGGAGGACTTACTCGTTTTGAAAATATTCTACTAGGTAAGAAACTTTAAAAATCGCTTTCTTACTTTTCAAAAATTTCATTTTATGAAATTCAAATAAGAAACTATGAGTCAAATGATAGACTTTAAAAATAGTTAAATGAGAAACTTTGAAAATAACTTTCATCATTTTTCATGAATATCATACGAAAACATCATACCCAGAGGTCTTATAGGTGGCCCGAAACACTTATCATCTTGCTTGAAAGACTTACAGATGACCCGGAGGATTTAATCATCATGCTCAGAAGAATTACTGATGGCTTGGAGGACTCACTCGTTTTGAAAATATTCTACTAGGTAAGAAACTTTGGAAACTTTTAAAATATCTTTCTCATTTTTCACGAATATCATACAAAACATCATGCCCGGAGGTCTTATAGATGGCCCGAAGGACTTATCATATTTCTAAAAAAACTTACATATGTTCTGGAGGACTTACTAAGTAAAAAACTTTGGAAATAACTTTTTTACTTTTCTCAAATGTCATAATAAAACATCATATCAAAACATCATATAAGGCAATATGCCCCATTTAAAGTAATGATTCTTCTTGATTGGGCTTCTCGATCCTCAAGGCTTAATCACTCTGAATATAATTCCCTTCATTTGAGGCTTGAATTTTGCTTTTTCTTCTTTATCTTCTTTTTCTTTTGAAGATTTGTAACAATTATGCATCTATGCATGAAAATACGAATGCAGTTAAATGCTTATAGATGTAATGCATGATGTGCTCAATGTATGCAAAGATGTTGGTCATCAATCTTCTTCTAACTTCTGAGTGAAGAACTTGGTGTTCATTTACTTGATCATCATGGACTAAATCCTTCCCTAATATCAACATGGTAACTTGTCAACTCTGAACATCTTACGGAGAATAATATGATCATCTTCTACAATCGTATCCTTTCTATCTTATGTCTTGCTTCTTCATGAAAATATTAGAAGAAACGTTTCTTCTCTTAAAGCTTTGTTACGATCATGTATATGGTATTGACACCCTTTTTTCCCCTGCCTTGGTTACTCAATTAATGTTACTTTTTAGGACCCTCCTACCGACTAGAGCTTGAATAGTTTGTCCCTCAAGGTAAGCTCTTATTGTCTTCATATTTTGCCACAAATACTCCAGGTGGCAAGGCTTTTTTTCTCAACATCTTATTGATCTAAGCCATGTAATTTCTACATGATCTAGGTTTTGGGTAATGCCCTAATGAAAATACTTTATAGCTCATCCTTATTGCTAGAAAATTAACTTTGAATGATCTAACCTTTATGCCATAACCATATGGACACTCAAAGGGGTAATCACTACTTTTGACATAAATATCATAAATCTTTACTTTAAATTGAGATATCTTAAAAATAATTTATGCCCCTTATGACAAAGAAGATGGTTAGCCTCTTGATTAATTATTGATGTTGATAATCATCACAAAGAAATGTGAAAGATTTCATCATTGGATCTTTTGATCTTTCAGCCCTTATTGTTTGAAAATCGGAGAACGTCTTCATTACTCCTACATCGTTTATTTTTCTTGTTTTTGCTTTTGTTTGTTGTCTTACTTCTCCAATCGAAGTAGAATAAGCCTCACCAGTTTCAAGGACCTCGTCCTTCTCGAGAGACTATCATGTTTAAAAATGTTTTCCTCATTTCTACTATTTTAGAATTCAAATAAAAGAATTTTATAAAACAAAATAGTACCCCTTACTTCAGTCTCACAATTGAAACAAATCAACAGTTCAAAAACATAACAAGTAAATCAGTAATTTGTTTTCAAAAATAATACCCCTTTAACAAGTGTTTAGATCTACATGTTGATTTTTCTTCTGGTTAGCTTATTATTTTTCTAAGGTTTCAATCATCGAGATATCATTCATTCCTCGGTCTTTGTGAACATCGTGACATACCCCTCTATTTCATCTTAGCATTTCAACTGAATGTAGACAAAATGAAACAACTAACATTTTCAATTGCTAGACCTTTTAGAGCACTTCTATTTCAGTTCTCTGAAATCTTCCATTTGTTCAAGCTTCGTAGACTCCTTCAGTAAAGGTAGTGAAGATATATCAATCTAAAAACAAAATTCCTGAGTGCTTGTGTAAAGTTGATTATAAAAAGTGTTTCTCAACTCCGTTAGTCCATTTTCACCGGGTACTCATTATTTAATTAAATTCAATTTAATTCGCCTTTGTTTGCCTAGCTAAAGGAATCTATCCATAACACTAGGGCTTTTAACCAACTGCTTTAGCAGAATAACTCAACTTTATTGTATGTATATGAATAGTTTTTTCTTTATTTGGCTAGCTAAAGAAAATTATCCATAAAGCCAGAGCTTTTAACCAATTGCTTTAGCGTAATATCTCAGCTTTATTTTGTGTGTGTGTATGTATAACTTCTTGGGTATACAAATTTACTTTTTAAGCTCATTGAGAATAACCTATTATAGTCTAATGCCACTGAGAGTCAGAAAATTTTATGCTTAGAGTTTAATTCCCAAGCAGCTAACCTAAACTAAGTTCGTTTACTATACTATTCCATATATGAAGATTAGGATCATCATTGAACGTCCTCAATAGAAGTGTGATCTAATCAGTTTTGCAACTTCGTATAAAAAGTTATTTCACTTTGTCAGCTTTTATACATACCTCAATGTAAGCCCTTTGATTGCCTTTTCGTGAGAGGAGAATGTTATCTTGGTCCCTACAAGAAAAGGGTATGGTATTTTGGCGTAATCTATAAAGCTCAATCAAGGTTATTATTTTACATGGATTCAATATTGTCACTTGTCAAAGGCTATAGAAATGTTTTATTATATTCATTGAACTTCAACAAAAAATTATTTATTCAATTAAAACTTTAAAAAAACATCTAACAAACAAAGAAATAAAGAAAAACAAATTCAAAAAGAACATGTTACTTTCTTGCAGACGATTAAGCTACGCAGCAGATGAATGATGGCGTCACATATTGATCTCGTGATGCCCCATGTTGTCCATTTGATGTTGAGGCGTTTAATTCAAATCGATGTTACATCTTGTGTTTCAATGCCTCATTTGGTTTAGTCATCAATTGCTTGACCAATTCTTAAGTTAACGTTCCATTGCAAACAAGTATTTCAATCCATTTCATTTGGGATCCACAATTACTAGTAGAATTCCCTGGTGTCCCCAAGCGAAAATCACAAATGCTATATTGATCGTAGTTGTGGGGAGAAGGGTTTGGTACCACTTTCATCGGTCTCGGAGTAAGGTATTGACCTTTAATCAAATAAGGAAACAAATCTAAAATTGGTGTTTTGAATTCCTCTAAAGCCTTTCTTACTCGAGGAACTTTCTTTGGTTTGTTAGAGTGATTAGCTGACTACTTTCTTTTATAGCCGTGATGGTTCTGGAAATGACATTCATTCACGTGGTCCTCCTTTCCTATTTCTTGGTCGACTGGACCTTTGGAGGTGACTTTCAAACCTTTTTTTTTCTGATCGTATCTTCTATTAGCTCCCATATTCTTACAAGGTTCTCAAAATTCTCTTTTGAATTTACAAGCACTAACTCAAAAAATAGAGCTAAAATGATTCTATGAAACGTATATGATATTTCTTCTTCTAGAATCGGGGGTTGAACTTGAGCTGTTACTTCCCTCTATGCCAGTGTGTATCCTTTAAAGCTCTCGGCTACTTTCTTCCGCATCTTCTGAAGATCTTGACGCTTTGGAGCTAAGCCCTTGACATACCGATATTGCTCCAGGAAGGCACTGGCCATTGACTTATGACCTGATTTGCTCTCCGCTCAATCGATTATACCATACTACCGGAGGTCTAATCAGACTATCATGGAAGTAATGGATCAATAACTTATCATCATTTAAGTATCATTCCACCTTTCTACAAAACATCTTTAGATGGATTAGAGGATAGCTGGTACCATTTTATTTCTCAAAGTCATACACCCTAAATTCATGTGGGATGACCAAATCATGGATCAATTTGAGTTTTCTTGCTTTTAGCTCTTTGCAAGATGTATTAACACCTTTCATAGCTTTGATTATTTCCTCCAACATTTTGAATTTGTCTTTGAACCGTATAGGGGACTTAATCATTTCTAAGTTGGGAGAAGAAGGATGCATGAGACTTTTCCCTATATCCAAACAATATGCCCTAGGGCAAATTAAATATCTTTGTGTCTGCTCGATAACACTGATATCTATCAACATCCACTTTTTCTTTACTAATGTTTTGTGTAGCCAACACTTGAATCATCTGATTCACTACTTCTCGTTGAGAAATTAATGATTGGTTTCCCATGTCTTTGTCTAACATGGTTAATTGATCTCGTAACTGATCTTGTTCTTCTTTTTGAGACTTCTCTATTACTTCAAATATCTTATCCATGATAAAGATAAGATGGTATATGAATTGATGATCTTGGTATTAGTGCCACATAAGCCGCCATAAATCATTTTCATGTTTTTCATAATTGATACATATAAAATGTTTAGATAAATAGATAAATTCAATGCATGTAACATCCCAAACACTCGGTTAGTGACCAATTTGTAAGATTTTAAAATTTTGTGACCAAATTAGAAAAATTGAAAAGTTTAAGGATTTAATTAGAATTTCTTTGTGTATGATGTATTAGCAAAGATTTAATGATGGAAAGGCAAAATGGTCTTTAGGTAAGAAATAATTTTAAATTCTTTTCTTATAAGATATTTAAGTAAAATATGGGAAATGAAGAAGTATCAGGAAAAAATGTTTATTTCTCTTCTTCTTTTTCTTCCTTGAGTCGTGAGTTTCATTTCAATGGTAAGTTCTTTACAAGTTGATAGTTTCTTTAATTTTTAAGTTTGGTTTTGGTCTCTAAGTGATATTTAAGCTTAAGGAAAGCTTTAGGTTGCTTAAAACAAAAAGATGGATAAGTTAAGAGAGATTGAATATAAGAGGTTTTTAAGTGAATTGTTGAGAAAGAGTTAGTAAATGAAGTTTGAGGTTAAATTTAACTTGGCGTCGATTAGAATAAGAGATTTATGAGGTTAGAAAGATTTTATAACAAAGTTGAAAATTTGGTAAGATTTTTTATTCCAAGTATGCTATTGAGAAATTGGATGTTTAGGAGTACTAAAGTGAAATAAATCGGTTTGGTAGTATATAGTTGAGTTTGAAGGCTCTAAAGAAGAGTAAAATGAGAAAGTTAGCAAAGTATTGATAAATTTTTGGGTTAAAGGAAGAAGTTTCGGGTAAGGAGTATCGGTACTGGATGAATAATACCGATACTTCAAAGTGAAAATAGGCAATACTGGGTTAGGGTATCGATACTGGATGAACAGTATCGATACCATAAGCTAAAAGTTGGTAAATTATTCATGGAGTATCGGTATTGAAGTAGTAGCATCGGTACTAGGGGTATCGATACCAATGTAGAAGTATCGGTACCATTTTTAGAAATGAAATTACAGAATCGAGAAATGGTATCGATACTGAAGTATAGTATCGATACCATAAGTAGAGAAGTATTGGCATTGTACCTTGAGTACCGATACTAGTCAAGTTAAATTTGGAAATTTATACTTCGTTTA
The DNA here is from genome assembly GCF_006381635.1 of Hibiscus syriacus. Lineage (NCBI taxonomy): Eukaryota > Viridiplantae > Streptophyta > Magnoliopsida > Malvales > Malvaceae > Hibiscus > Hibiscus syriacus. The sequence goes on along the minus strand of NW_024063150.1, from coordinate 729,410 downwards.
GCTTATGTTATCCTGGATTTATTTTAGTAAAATGACTTCTGATATCTATATGGATCGTATATTCGTGTAAATACTGAGCGAAAGCAAGTCCGGACAAGTCGACAAAGTAAGATTTACTAAGAGAGAGATAAGAGATTGGTGTTGACTAGTGAGGCCAAGGTGAGTGTATAGTGTATTGTATATGGTGTTTTATGGAAATAGGACTTGCGATAAGTCTATTTCCTATGTTTGATTGCATGATTCCATAAATACAAGCATATGGATGATATGATTATTATGAGTACATGCATAAGTGATATGTGTTTATATGTTATTATATATGCTACATGAACTTTGTGAACATAAGAGAACAAAATATAAGCTATATGATATGATATGATATGATATACGTGATTATATGCACATGTAATATATGCTATGAGACATGACCTATGTGACTACATATGAAATTATATAAGCTATGTGAGTACATGTATATTTGATGATTTGTGTGACTAAGTGAACATGTGAAATATATATATATATATATATATAGTAAAACCCATAGTATGTAATATGAGAGCTAAGGGTATAATTGGCATGCCAATAGTCGAGGGTTCTACGCGGTCCTTCGGGTACGTGGTCCTTCGGAAAAATTCTACGTGGTCCTTCGGGACATTTCTACGTGGTCCTTTATGACATCTATGTGGTCCTTCGATACATTCTATGTGGCACTTTGGTGCATTTCTTTGCGACACTTCAGTGCAATTTATATGAGCTATGGTGACGACATTTGTGCACAACCTCAATGCACTCACATATCTTTAGTTCTCAGTAATGTACCATGGGCTACTACAAGACAAAATAAATTAATAATGCATAATGTGATAAGTTCTTATTGGAATAAATGATTAATGATATCTGTATTTTTTGTTACTACATATATGATATTTTAGGTAATTAGTGAAAGTATGTGATTGCATGTGTCACGAGTTCATTCATGTATTATATGCATCACTAAGTCTGTGACTTAGCGTGTGAGTGTTTTCACATGTAGGTTCAAAGAAATCATAAGATCCAAGCTAGGACCAGTCGGCAGGACAACATAGACAAGCTGAAGATCATATCAAAATTGATTTAAGTCGTATGTATTTTTGTTATGTGTTATTTTGTTGGCATGTAAATGAAAGTTTAAATCACATATGCTCTGATCATTTTTGTAAACACTACTATATTTATGTAAATTATTTAGTTTTTAATTTCAATATAAGTTTAATTTTGATAAAAGATTCTATTATTTTATTCTTAGTAGTTTTTGAATTTCCACTATGTTTTAAAAGTAAATGTTTTGGAAAGCTAATGTGACACCTCGCATTTGTATCTGGGTCAGATATAGGTTGTGGGTGTTATAATGCATATATGCAAAAAGGTGTCGTTCCAGAGTGATAATCTTAAAATAATTTTCATTAAACATAAAGGTTCCAATACATCAAATTGTAACACCCTAATCTAGTTTGACTCGAAGATCCATGGATTACAATGTTACATGGGACTAACGAAATACTGACCCAAAATTTTTTGTTTAAAAATTGCTTTTTAATTAAATGAAATAGGTTATCCATACTATTAAGGCTTAAACGTAAAAAAGTGCCAACGTATGCCTTTTATTTAGTTTGGCGCCTTATGTTTTTCGTTCTAGTTTAGTGCCTAGCGTTTCATTTCGTAACTCGATTTGGGTCAGACCTTGACGGGCCTTTAATTTCAGCCGTTAAATGCCACCTAACATTTGCTTAATATTAAAAAATGAATTTTTGAATTAAAATAATAAGAAATTAATTAATGGAAATTGAAAAATAAAATGTTAAAAACCTGTTGCCCCCACCCACCGCTTTAAAATCAGGTATCCTCATCCTCACCACCCCACCGCCTCCTCTGGTTCCCTTCTTCTTCAACCATTATTTTTTCTTCCCCTTCACTATCTTCCCCTTGCATAATCTAAAAATTTTGAAGGAACCTAAAATTTCCCCTACAATTGAAGAATGCTTGAACACTAAAAATTTTCCACTACATTTGGCTTTATATTTCAATGTGATGATATAGAATTTACATCAAAACCAAAGTCCCTATAATTTACTCTAATTCGTTATAATTAAACAAAATGAATCACATTAACATGAGAGAATTTAAGTCCTGAAAATCATCGTACAAACTCTTATCAACACTTTCCCATATTTCTTGCTTTTTCAAAGACAGAGAAATCGTAAAAGTATGAACAAGGAACAAAAATGAGAAATTAAGAATCATCCAAAAGATTTTGAATCAAGAAAGAGAAATCAAACAAAAAAAGGGTACCATGCTGGGCTTGAATTCCTTTATATTCTACAATCTCTTCAGCTCCATCTACAGTTTCTCTTGTTCCTTACCTTTGGTCTCAATCTCTTATTCCTTTAGCTTCAACATTTCATATTTCTCCTTCAACAGCTCCTCGCTCTTCTCTTTCTTAATCCCCAATTGCTGAAGCATGTCTTGTATTTCTTGCAAGTCTTTGTCAAATGGTTGCTTGCTCTGTTTTGATTTGACTGCGACAGACTTTCTTTTATTAGGGGAAGTAAGAGTTTGAGTATTCTCTTTGGAGGGATCGTTGACTTCCATATGAGAAGGAACCATCAGTGCTGGAAAGAAAGTGACGGAGAAGGGAGTCAAAAGGAAGAGAGGGAAAATAATTAGGGTTAAAGGGTAAAAGTTAAAAAGGGTTTTAAATTTTTATTTTTATAAAAAATTTTAATTTCAATTAATTAAATTGTTATTATTTTAATTAAAAAAATTCATTTTTTTTAATATTATACCCATGTCAGGTGACATTTAACGGCCGAAATTTACGGCCCTTCATGGCCTGACCTAAACTGAATTACGGAATGAAACGTTAGGCACCAAACTGAAATAAAAAAATTGTTAGGCACCAAACTAGAAAAAGACATACGTTGGACACCTTTTTAACATTTAAGCCTATTATTAAAAATAAACCATAACAAATATATAAGTTTATAAAACAGTGGGGGCTCCCAAAATATATCCAAAATAATACAATACATATACAAATAAAAGTTACTATTAAATATACAAAGGGTCCATAAACAATACATACCCTCTAAAGAAGACTTAAGACATACTCTGATAGTCATTGCTAGTCTGGTTTATTGCATTGGAATATTTGTTGATGATAACTCCCCGCGATCTACCATTAAGAACCTACACACGGAAACACATTCTGAACGCTGAGCTTACAAGCTAAGTGCCTCACTAATAAATGTACTATACAATATGCATTCATGAAAAAAGATGCCCTAATATGCTAAACTGTGGTAGCCATCATGGTGCGACTGAGGGATTCTATCATCACGGAGCTCACATTCCTCTAGCCTACAGGGTGGAAATCCAGAATTCTATCGTGGAAAACTTACACCCGCCAACTACTCTATCAAGTCTTAGGGCATCTAGGGTCCAGTCAGTTACTGAAGTGTCGTGGCACTGACTTGGATCCCCTAACTGTCGTATTTCTGCTGAAAGTAACTCGAGTGTCCTGACTATTTTTCGAACATCAAACAAGGATAGTTTTATGTGAGCCTAGTTATTACTATTTATATTGTTTTGATATTAATTAATGTTACCGCTTGAAGTCTTATTTATTGTTTTATCCAAAATAATACAATACTCGTAAAAATCAAAGTTACAATTGAATATACAAAGGGTCCATAAATAGTACACATTCTTTTAAGAAGACTCAAGACGTACTCTGATAGTCACTGCTGGTCTGGTTTGCTACCCTGGAATATCTTCTGATGATAGCTCCCCATTATCTACCCCTAAGAACCTGTGCATATAAACACATTTTGAACATTGAGCTTACGAGCTCAGTGCCTCACTGATAACTTTACTATATTATATGCATTCATGAAAAGAGCTGGCTAGCGGCACAAGTCTAAAATGTGCGAAGACATAAAAATATTAAAACCCTAATCTACTAAACTATGGCAAGCATCATGGTGCAATAGAGAGATATTGTCATATCGTAGTTCTCACACCTCTAGCCTATTGGGTGGGAATCTGGAATTCTAGCGTCGTAAACTTACACCCGCCAACCATTCTGTCAACTCTTGGGGCATCTTACGCCTAGTCGGCTGCTGAAGTGCCATGGCACTAACTTGGATTCACTGGTTGTTGTATTTTTGCTAAAAGTAACTTGGGTGTTCTGACTATTTCTCGAGCGTCAAACAAGGCTAGTTTTATGTTAACCTAGCTGTTATTATTTCTATTGTTATGATATTAATTATTGTTATCACTTGAAGTCTTATTTACTATTATTCGAGTTTATTTGGGGTACCTTGAGTCTGATCCCTTAATCTTTGGTTCTTTTAACAAAATATGATCATGAGTATTGATACTGACCCTTCAGTATCGATATCGTACCCTTGGTATCGATACCCACCTATTGGTATTGATTTCTCATGTCTGACGTGGCTGTTGGGTTAAGGAAGTATCGATACTCTAGGTTGAGTATCGATACTCTGGTGTTGGGGTATCGATACTTGACTGTGTATCGATACTAAATTTAGGTTCGATGTTTTAAAAATTACTCTAGCATCAATACTCCTGCTCTGGTATCGATACTCAATAAATTAGTATCGCTACTACCCTTATAGATATGTCCAAATTATGCTTGTCTGACGAACAGTATCGATAATGTTCATACAATATCGATACCATTGCTACTGGGTGCTCTATTTTGGGTACAAAAATTTATCTTTTCATCCATAAATACCCTATTTAGGTCCCCAACTGATGTTTAAGTGTTTTATTTGTTAATAAGGGTCATAAAGAGGTCTTTAACACACTAAAAACACACAAGTGATTAAATCTAATATGAATATGTATCATGCTTATGTAACTTACCATTCTCATCTAAATAAGCTACATATGGTAGATGAGTCAAGAGTGAGTTACCTACTAATTCTAAGTTGTTGGAAATGTCAAAAGCTCAACCCAAGGTAAGTTTTTCTTTCCCCTATCTTTGGAGCTTTCTCTAATTTCTCTTACTCGACAAGAATTAAAGGTTGGGTTACTAACTGAATTTAAAAGGTGTAAGGAGGGTTAAAATAATTTTTAATACTATCAATTATTGAAAACAAGTTGAATCTTCCATGCTCCTTAAACCCCACAGAAACCCATTTTGAAACTATGGCCAAACCTTGTGTTTGGGAGCTTGAAATGAAGCTTATGAAATGAGTGATATGAATCTTACCTTGGTTTGATAGGAAAACTGAAGAATACTCTAAAGAGGAGAAGAGTTAAATAAGAAAATAGAAAAAGAGAAGAGTTGATGAAGGAAAAAAGGAGACATGCTTCAGACGTGATATCACCCATCTTAATGGGTTTTCAGGCTTTTGAAAATAAAATGGTAAAATTGCTTCCTTGATCCCTCTAATTCTGAATGTAAACTAAAAATACCTTTTTATCCACTATTGGGCTCAATCTAAGCCTAATTCCACTTGTTCTTGGGTCAAACCTTCCCACAAGCTAGAAATTAATCCAAGGCTCATCTCGAGTTAGCCCAAAACTTCTAACCCGAGATTCGAGGTGTTACACAAATAGCCTAATTTTACAGATCAGGAACAATTTTAACTTCTAACTTCTTTATTTATTTCAAAAGCCATGTTAACTTCCAAGCCTGGTCTGGTGCTGAGTTGTCAATATGCTTCAGTTCCCTTGCAAGGCTAGTTAAGTTGACTAATTTGTGAGCCACATCGCTTGCTTGAGTAGTAGCTTATTTCAATACTCTTTTTCTTTATGTTCCATCTTCTGTTTTAACTCTTGAAGTTGTAGACGATTTTGTTCATTTTCCTTTGTTAGAGACTCTTTGCGATCATGAAGTTCTTTGTCAAATCATCATAATTATCTAGGAGGTTCGTCATTTTCTCATTCTTGACTCTAATATCTTCTAGCTCAACATCATTCATGCCCTTGTGCTTTTGATATGAATCTTTTATATTGGATATGGTTACGCTCAATATCTTGTTCTCATCTTGGCATCTTCCCAAATCTCTCCTAGTTGTATTGTGTTGACTTTCGATAATTTGTAGATCATGGGAGAACTTCTTAGCTCAACCTTCATGCACTTTGCAATTCTTTTTCAATTGTTCATCGCCTTTTTTTTAGTTTAGAGACTCTTTTTGCCCATTCTTCTAGAGTATCACCTAGACCAACATTTCTGAAAGTCTGATTGATTCTTTGAAAACCATCTTGATGACTTTCATCTCTCTATTTAGATTCTCTTTTATTTTTCATCTTGGGTGCCCCGATCATTGCCTCCATCTTCGAACACTCTTAGCTCTAACTTAGTTGGACAATTAACCACTAAACTAGGTTAACCCATTATATCAAACTCTAATACTCTATGCCCTAGAAGGTGTTGAACTTGATGCTTAAAGGCAGTGCAGTTCTCGATTGAATGCCTTTGAACTCAAGTATGATATTTTACAACGAACATTGATATCATACCAATTTGGATACGGAGGTCACCAAGGTTTCTCATAATTTGGGGTCATTTCTCGAGCTTCTAATAACCTATCATACAACTATCTATATGATATGGGAACATAATCAAAACGATTTCCACTATATTTTAACTTGTGATCATCATACAATTGTGACTCGGTCAAGTGATGATATGCTTTCAGAATTGGCTTTAAGCACTGAACTACAATAGCAGGGCTTTGGGTCATCTTCATTTTTACGTACTCGGGTACTTTGACGATTATTGTGCTCTCATGGAATATAGGCGTATATTGTTTAAAACTCAATAACCCTGCCTGGATTTGATCTCTAACTTTATATATAAAAGAACCATAATATTTTATAGTGTGTCCTGAGCTTCCTACATGATACCCATAGACGACGTTAACATTATATCCCTTAGGATATGGGGCCTCTTTCAGTTTGGATTGAACTCGAGTCACAAGGTTCTTCTCCACCAACATAGGTGGTAGATTCTCAATTACCAACATGTCTTGATCACATGACTTCTCTTTATCTCTGGGAACTTCTACAGTTGTCATTATTTCCTTGGTATCTACTCATCTCATGTTTTCTTAAATCACCTTATTTTGAAATAAATCCTTGAATATTGGGCATCACTAGATTACTTTAATAGAGCTCTTTCATTTTCTTGTGAAAAGCCCTATTTTTCTTTAGCCAAAGTAGTTATTTTATCCATCATCTTGGACATTTTATCTTTCAACTCTTGTATTTTTTCTCTTTGTCGAACATGCAATCTTTGGGTACCTGACCTCCTGCACTTCTCGAAACTTTCTCAAGATGTCATCTCTTAGTTGTATATGATCTACTTCATCATGAAATATCTTGTCTATCATGAAAATCTTCTAACTTGATAGTCACTCACAAATTAACACATTTTATTTATGCCATGATCATATGGTGTAAAAGAGGAAAAACAACATATTAACTAATTAGTACAAATACGATAATACAATGGTAAGAAGATGAATCAAGGCAGAGTGCATGTGTAAATGCAAACATAAAGATGTAAATGTGGAATGCAAATGTAAATGCAATACAAAAGGTATTGATCCCAGAGATGAATATCATAGTACAAGTTTCATTATAGACAAATGTCTTCATTTCTACAATATGGTCCATTTTTACAGACATGCTTTAGCTTAGTTTCCAGATCTTGAAGTGGGTCAATATTTCAGCTTCGATCTTCGTCCTTGAAGTCTATGCCCCTCAAGTGCTTTATAACCTCATAGACTGGTGTAGAGACTCTTATCAAAATACGACTTATCTCAGTTGATACCCCTACGATGCTAAAGTCGTGCATTAATCTTGATGATTAAATATGGTATAGTTATAAGCCAGATTTTGTAACTACATCACTGGATAGATCAATGGATCTCTTTTTACATCTTGGATGTGCTTTTATCGGTCGATTCTGATGCATGATAATCAAGCGAGCTTCCTCCTCGTTATCTTTAAGCTTCCAACGGTGTATGTATATACATGTGACTACCTGATTAAAAGATTTTTTCCCTATTTATGAAAATTTTCCAATGAGATAGTCATATGCGGATCAACATCTTTGTAGTATGTCATGATGATGCAATGCAACAACAAATATAAAAGTAACACACAGAAAGAAGAAATGAGTTAGTAGGTAAAATAATCAAAAAAATAACATTCAAAGATGAATATAAAACCTACCCCCATCATGGAATCTACCCAAACATGCTTGTAAGAATCCTACCTGGACATGTTTTCTACCCAATATAATTTATTTTCAAGAAATTATTCATTACCATATGGTATCTAGTTCGTATGTTTTTGTCCATAAAATAATTTATCCTACAAGATAAAAGGTTAGGAGTCATTCTTTCTTTGTGTATTTAGAGTTTTAGCATGATTTCTTATAGACAGGGGTTCAATATACATGGTTTAGGTTTTAGGAAAAACGAGTACTCAAATTGTCCTTGTCGATGCCCCCTTAAGCTGCCAGACCCTCAATCCTCATCCATTATAGACTTAAGCAAACCAAGTTCAATCCTACTTTAGGCTTCATCTTGTATATTTAATTTTAGGCCTCGACTGATCAATCGTGAAAGTTCTCTTGGACTTTAATTGTCTGGGCCTTCGACCTGTTTGTGGCTTGTTGAGTCAGGCAAGTACACCTGTTGGATCCTCTTGAACTTTGACTATGAACATCTCTTGAACTTTGCAAACCAAATCAAACCTGAAATACAATACAAATGAATTAAAATAATAATAATAAATCAGAATAAAAATAATATATTAATATTTATTCTTTTCAAAACTATATTTTATACTAAATATATTATAAAATAATAATATTTTTTTTAAAAGCTATATAATATTGTCACGAGCCATGATACTTAGGTCTGGGACATTGGCACAAGTGTATGCTACAGAGGTTCTTTGCAGAATGTGGGCTTGCTAAGGCCACTAGACTTGGCCCATCACTGGAGAATATTGTGAGCCCATCACATTGGTCATGCAGAAAAGAAAGTGACATCATATCCGAAGATGATCACACTCGGTAAAAATGGCAAGAGACAACAAATCAGGAAGATATTGTGGGAGAATCTTTTCTATATCCAGTGTGAACCTATCAAAGGAAATAATCCTACTAATGGATGTAATTAGATAGGATTGGGATGGGTTTTCTTAGTTAAGAGAAGATCTTGTAGATACAATCCCTTGATTTAAGGGATCTTGTATTAATTGTTCAGATCTTAGTCGTTGATGTAAATCGATCTAGGCCATTGATTGAGGGAGCTCAACTATAAATAGAGATCATATCCTTCTCATTTGTCATCTCATCCATTCATTCTCTTTGGAGAGTAATAAAGCTGAGGCATTTATTCTAGTTCTTTTGTTCTTTGTTCTTTATTCTCTTGGTGTTTGTTGTCTCTTGGTGGCTAAGAGTAGCCACGATTTTGTTTGCACTTTCACACCATATTCTAACCTTGATGGCTTAGAGTAGCCACATTGGTGTTAAATCTTCCACATCCTAGAAGTCTTAAGGGTTTGGTTCCAACCTTGGTGAGTTTTCATGCTCACTAGGCTTGGGTAAGGCTTACTTAGTCGCAAAGAAGACTCAGAAGTGTCTAGAAACGTCTAAGGTCACAGGTCTTGTCAGACCTTAACTCTAATATTACGACAGTTTTGGCTTGAAGATTCCGAGGGTATGACAAGTGGTAGCAGAATGAGTCGTTATGGGCAGAAAACGATTGTTTTGTACGTGTTTGGTGGAATGTGATAAATCGAGCAAGTTAAGTTTACTTATTGTTCAGTCAATTTACTTTATAGTCAAGTTCGGCAAGGATTTGTATTTGATCTAGTCAAGGGTGATTGAACTAGTTCATGGAAAAGGAGTGAGAGATGGGGCACAAGAGAAAAGGAGTTTTCGCACTCAAAGGAAAAGAAAGCCATGGTGGGAAACGAGAAGAGATTCTGATGGGCTCGAGAACATCGTTCGTATCCAAGCATAGGAATGCCATGATGAGTTCACAAGAAATCCTTGGGGCGACGAAAGTACACCAAGAGGAGTTGGATCTCTAGGTAGAGAGGCTTAAAGGTGGAGTTCAAGGCATGTTCGAGCGAGGCAGTACGTTCACTTATTAAGACGATGAGAGTCTTGACGGGGAACAAGAAGAGGCACTGACAATAGACGAGAGATGGGTTTATTTGATGGAATGTTTTACTTTCCAGGAGGAGAGGCTCATCAAGTTGGAGGAGATCTCAACTTCATAGGAAAAGAGGCTCAAAAGAATTGAAAAAAAACATGCCAGGGAGACCCAGGGTGTTGTGGAGTTCTGCCTTGATAAATTGGTATGGAGGACAAGTTCAAGGACGAGACACACCAAGTTCTCAACGAGTTAGAGATGGTTCGAGAGAGTAATCCCATGATGCCAAGGTGATGGCTTGAGAAATGAGGTGGATGAGCTAAAGAAGGAGTTGCTCATATGCAAGGGAGAAATGAGTGAATGGGGTGTGCTCAAGACCTTCTTGAAGGGACTCAAACTAGGGGCGATGCTCGAGGGAGAACAAGGTGATGCCTAGAGACTTTCGGATGCCATAGCTGTAAAGCTTGCGGGGGGCAAGCCAACCAACATAGAGTCATCCATGCCCACGTCGAGTGAATACAGTAATGATGGGGGAGACTAGGGAAAGGTGCATCTGAGAGATGGTAAAGAAAGCTCTTCGAATGACCAATGTGAGCTATGACTATTCGTAGCCAAGGAAATCCATCGAGAAAGAATGGAAAGGCTAAGTCCGGTGTCAAGAAGAATGCGAGTAAGGAAAAGTTGAGTGGTACTTCTATGATAGTCCTCATTTGATTAGAGGATGTCCCGAGAAGAGTCACTGTACTACCATCGTCAAGGGAATAGACGAGCCAGAATGAGGAGTAGTAAGACTTGGCGCGATTGTGAGTGTCAATGTCTTCAAGAAAGAAAATGGAGAAACTGCAAGTGAGAAAGCAGCCAAGCAAAGAAAGGGACTTGGATCGATTGCGAGTGTCAATATAGCCAAGCCAAGAGAAAGACAGGGTGTGACTACTAATGTTAAGGCATCCAATTCGTGATTACAAATATCAATGCCGACAGGCCAGAAAGTGGTGCAACTACAAGTACCAAAGTAGTCAATCATGGATCAAGAAGTGATGAGACAGCAGGTGTCAAAGTAGTCAAGCACAGGAAAAGACCCAGTACTATAGTGAAAGATAAACCCGTCAAACCGAAGATGGAGATGTGAGCAAGTTCGCTCATAGTATGCCAGGATGGAGATGTGGTTCAAGTTGAGATGTCTCAGGCATAAAGGGACACTTAAGGAGTATATGAGTTGATTCAGAAAGCTTATGCTTAGAGTCCTGAGTTTGACTGAAGAAGATGGGTTCTTCACCTTCATGTTCGAATTGAAGCCATGAACGAAGAAAGTGTTAGAGCGAAGGGAAGTCAAGGAGTTGTCTAATCCTTTATAACCGCCGAGTCCATCAAAGAGTTTGAAGTCAAGAAGAGTAAGATTTCTAAGGCAAAACTGAAAGTCGAGGGCAGTGGCAAGGGAATCTGTGATGAAGGCAAGTTAAAGGATGAGGAATGTAGTTCCTCGAGTGGCAGCTAAAATCCACTCAATGATGAACTAGATGGTGACTCTGGGGAAGATGTGTGTAGACTTAGCAAAAGTATAAGTGTCAAATATGCTAAGCCGAGGGTAAGAGTTGAGCAAACAAAGGGTCACTAACTTAATATGCCAGAGGTGTTGCAAGATTATCCGAGGGGAGCCGAGTCATCCTAGGTGAAGGATGAGCTAAGATCGAATTGTCCAGAGAAGAAGACGAACCCATGATCGAAGAGGTGTTGAGACTTAGATCAATAAGGTTTTTTTTCTACCAATACGAGTGGGAGCCAAGTGTAGGAAGGGTTGTCCATGTCTGAGGAGTTTGTCGATTATGTTCATGTAGAGAACATGGCTTCAGATATTATTAGAAAAATTCGAAAGGGGCCAAGACGTTGAGGGACAAGGCAACCATGGAGAAACTACTCATTTGCAAGGTGAGAAGTGAACTCCAACATTCGAGTTAGAAGGGAGGAGGCAAGAAGGGGCATCAAATTTTCCCGTGAGAAAGTGTCGATGCATGGTGATGCAAAGAACTCCAATGATGAGGGTTCGGTGCGAGGAGTATCAGACTTCATAGATTAAGAAGGGCTGGCACATTTTGAGTAAATACCACGAAATCATAGGAGAATGTACATCTCAACACGACTCTAGTGTTCTTTTGAGTTTGATTATTGTCTTTAGTAAGTTTAGGTCGAGTAAGACCTAACCTTTAGCGTGGAGGGAATAAAGTTTGGAAGGAATCCAAGACTTCGTCGTAGGGCCAAGAGGGTCTAAGCCGAGACAAATTAAGACTTTTACTAAATGGTTCCTACGATAGAGATGTATACGTGGGCGTGGTAGCCCATTTCATCATTTGGTATAAAGAACCAAAGCAAGCACAGCCTTTATGGTGAGATCAAGTCCTTATAGGGGACGTGAGCAAGTGGAGGCATCAAAAGGCAGCCGAGTTGATGTGAAGTATGGCGCAAGGGATAAGCAAGCACAGCCTTTATGGTGAGATCAAGTCCTTATAGGGGACGTGAGCAAGTGGAGGCATCAAAGGCAGCCGAGTTGATGTGAAGTATGGCGCAAGGGATCGTGAAGTTACATGCAGAAGAAGCCAAGGTAAGCATTTCGTGTGGGATCGCAACAAGCCAAGGCGTTGAGAAGATTCCAAGGTGATGTTGCCAAGATCGTTGAGTGGAGCGACGAGGGTGTCGCTAGGTTTGGTGAGGGAGAATCTCACGGGCCGTGATACTTAGGTCCGAGAAAATTACGCAAGTTTGCTAAAGAGGTTCTATGCAGAATGTGGGCTTGTCAAGGCTACCAGACTTGGCCCATCACTTGGAGAATGTTGTGGAGCCCGTTCACCTTGGCCGTGCAGAAAATGAAAGTGGCATCATGTCCGAAGATTATCAAATAAGCTCGGTAAAATATGGCAAAAGACAACAAATTAGGAAGATATGTGGGGAAATTTTTCCATATCCAGTGTGAACACCTATCCAAGGAAATAATCCTACTAATGGATGTAATTAGATATGATTGGTATGGGTTTCCTTAAGAGAAGGTCTTGTAGATACAATCCCTTGATTAGGGGATCTTGTATTAATTGGGAAATCTTAGCCGTTGATGTAAATCGATCTAGGCCATTGAATGAGAATGAGCTCAACTATAAATAGAGAGTCATCCTCCTCATTTGTATCATCTCATTCATTCATTCTCTTTGGAGAGTAAAAGCTTGAGGCATTTACTTTAGTTCTTTTGTTCTTTGTTCTTTATTCTCTTGGTGTTGTTGTCTCTCTTGGTGATTAGAAGTAGCCACACTTTGTTTGCACTTCCACACCATAGTCCAACCTTGGTGGCTTGGAGTAGCCACCTTGATGTTAAGCTTCCGCATCCTAGAACCCTTAATGGCTTGGTTCCAACCTTGGTGAGTTTGCATGCTCACTAGGCTTGGGTAATGCTTACTAGTTCATAGAAGACCCAAAAGTTTAGAAGCGTCTAAGGTCGCACGTCCCGTCAGACTTTAACTCTGATATTATGACAGTTTGGGCTTGAAGGCCGAGGGTATGACAATATACTATACTTAATTTCAAAATATATATATATATAATATATATATATATATATATATATATATATATATATATATAACACTAAAATATTATACTGTACATATATGATAAATTCTATATATATAACTTATAAACATTATATAATTATGTGAAAATTAAAATATAAAAGAAAATCAAATACCCCTGACAAAAATCGGTATCTACAATAGGTACCCGTGATAGCAAACTTTTTTTATATAATAAACCATAGACACATAAAAGAAAGATAGTGTACAAGCAAAGCAGAAGTTAAAAAAAAAAAAAAGATTGCAGTTTTTCTTATATTGTCTCTTGCTGCTTGGCAAGTCATCAACTCTATCATCTCCTTCTGTTACATGACAAAGGAGGTTACCATTACATGTATCTTTTCATTTCACTTCAATTGTTATATATATATATGGAATTTTCTTATGGGTGACATTGAAGATTGAGTAGTTTGGAAATGCTTATGAAAACATTTTAGTTCAAAAATCGGTTTTAAATATAAAAATAATCTCGCATAGTTTATTTTCAGTTAAAATTTACATTTGAAAAATGATTATTATCCAAAACTAAAAAACTAAAAAACAACACTTTTACATCAGAAAAACCGATAAAAAGAACTATATTGGGAGAAACATTTTCAAACGAATAAACAAGTTCAACTGATATTAATGGTGGTGAATTCATTAAATGTACAGAAACTATTGTTGGTACAATTCACAGAGTCCCATGCAATTTGCTGGGTAATTGATCATGGATTTTTAAGGTGAGTATTTTAAGGTGACGTGGATGCATCTGGTGCTCTTATTGTGATGGTTTGATCAGTTAATAGGCACCGCAATATCTGCTGACTTTCCGCTATGGTTTCGAGTGTGGTTTAGGCCAGGGTTTAGGGCTTTGAAATTTGAAGCAATACCACTATTCCTCCTCCGGATTGTAAAAGGAATCTGATTTTTCTCCAAGATAAAAAAAGGATGCTGCCTCGATGGAGCAGAGCTTTAACCCATCTCTCAAAGCTACCATCATTCAACTCCTTTGGATCAGGCAAAGATTTTAATGTGATTCGTCGCCAAAGCTATGCAGCTGTCGCACCTGCTGCTGCTGATTCCATCGACAAATCTTTTCCCAACAAATCGGTAATTTCATTTCTTTCAAAAACCCAATAAGAAGTTTTACAAATATATCTCCGGGAGATCTTGTTTTTGGGTGTCTGGTGATCTGGGTTTTTTTTATTTCGAGTAGGTGAATTTGGATCAAATGTTCAGGTCCAACCTTGTTCATTGGCTTTACCCAGACTCTCCCCTTAGAGTGGAAGACCCAAATTATGAATCCTTAAGCGTATTATTCTAAAGATGATGCTTTTCTATAGTAAACAAAGCAAGTCGATTCGAGGGGCTAATGTGATCTATAGGCGTGTCCTCTTACAAGTTGATAAACATGCTATATACGAAGGTCTCTCTGCTTTATGTTTCGGTTTTTCCCTTTGTCGGCAGTAAAATCGGCTTTCGGTTGATGTAAATCGAATCCCGTGTTTGTTTGTGCAGTGTTTAACTTGGAGAAGACCTTCCAGACCACGTTTTCGCTTCTACTTCATATGTGGCTCTGTTTACGCCGATTGAAAGCCGAAGGAAAAGAGGGTGTTGAATTAGGACAATACGTGTACGAGATTTACAATCATGATGTTGAGCTCAGAGTATCTAAAGCTGGGGTAAGTAAATATGCTGCTATGGATGAGTTAGGACTTAGTATGATACTGTATGAGGCTTTATTGGTTTGCAAATGAGAATATGAAAGCTTGAATAGTTTTTGAAGTTAGTTTATTATCGTTGAAATGGCAGGTTAACTTACTTCTGACAAATGGATGAAAGAATTGGAGAGATTTTCTATGGAAATATTGTTGCTTATGATGCCGCCTTGCTGCCAGAGGCTACGCGGAGGAGCTAACAGAGGTTATATGGAGGTAAGATCTTCATTGGAACTTTTTTTTTATAAGAATCTTCATTGGAACTTGTTGAGGGCTTCCATGGTTGTCCTCATCGTAACTTCCCTATAAATTCTATGCCCTTGGAAGGGAGATCAGTTTTGTTGAATAATTGGTATGCCTCCTATTTGGAAGTATATTAATTGCATGTAATTTGTTATATTGAAACTCGGTGATTTGCCTGTCCTAAACCCTGTATGATGTGATGCAACAATTAAACTCGGTGGTTCGCTCGTTTTCAAGTTGTCAACATTGATTTGAAAATTTTCAGGAATATCTTTTCTGATGATACATCCAAGCCGGATGCTGCTGCATTACGTACGGTCAGGCATGTTCTTATCTTTTCTTAGCCATTGTAATTTACAGCTATTTAAGATGTGGTTTGGATTCATTTATTTCTGAGGTATTTTTCTTTAGTTGCATTTTAAAATGCCAATGTATCCATCTTTCAACCTGTTGATGAAGACCGACTCTGCTGATAACATGAAATCAGTATGAACACCATAAGTTTATATTGAATTGAATGGTCAATGTACGCTGAATCTTTATGCTTATGTCAATCTGTCTGCAGCAATGGAAAGGTATGTTCGTCGTGAAGTTAGTTGCCTCTCATTAACTGGTAGGTTGTTCTGTCAGTTCAACATATGGTGATTGTTTCAAATATTATTGTGGACTACGTGTTTCTGATGTGAAATCCTTTAGAGATTTTCAAATTCAATATCTTTAAGCTTAACCTGAAGTTTGGCATCTAATATGCAGATAAAGAAGCTATGTTTTCTGGGAACTTCATATTCACCCCCATTGTAGAAAAGCTGACCTGATCCAAGGAAAAGTAGAAAGATGGAGGAAGCTGATGTGTGAATTCAAGTTTCCCAGAGTTGCTTCTCGGGAAAAAAAAAGGGGCAAAAAGAGGGAAATGCTTAAAAGAAAGAAATAATGGTGGCTCATGCTAATCTGATATGCTTGTAAAGCCTTCATATCGCAGTTAAAGTAATTGTTTACCAGCATTTGTTATTTTATACGGCAACAGGAGTGATGGAACTCGAAATTGATGCTTGTAGCTTAATTGCAAATTATGCAACAAAGTTGGATTGTGATGCCTTTAATATCTGAGATTCTGTTTGTTCTGGCTGAAATTAGATTTTTCAAAATGTTATCTGGAAAATGTTGTCGGTGGTCGATATATTTCAACAAGATGCCAATGGCTTCGAGATTCCCATAAGCATATAAACCTTCTAAGGGCTTCTCGAAGGCATTGGCATTTCACAAAGTTTCCTGTCATCTACATTGAAATATGGAGAAGTATTACCCCATGAACTAAGCCAATAAATAGCACCATTGTAGAACACCCCACCTTCAAATCTAGTGTTAACATGGGCAATGAAAGGATCACCGAAGAATCTTGTGGAACGAATCTGAGACGAGTATATGTCTATCTGTTTGGTCATACCTTTCATGTTTGATTCATCCCCGACGTGAAGCCATAAGTCAGGGTTGGTTTGGTCATACAGTTAAGGATTGGGTCATATTCAATGTGGAGCCAGAGGTCAGGATCTTTTTGGTCATAGCGTTTGAGTTTGATTCATCCCCGATGTGAAGCATGTCAGGGATCGTTTGGTCATACAGTTTGAGTATTTGTCTATCCGTTTGGTCATACTGTTCGGGTTTGCTTCATCCTCAATGTGGAGCCAGAAGTCGGGATCTGTTTGGTTATACTGTAAGGGTGCATGTCCATTTGTTTGGTCATACAGTTCAAGTCTGGTTCATCTACCATATGGAGCCATGGGTCAGGGTTTGTTGATCAGACAATTCAAGTCTGGTTCATCCTAATATGGAGTAATGGGTCTCTGCCTGGTCATACAATTCAGTCTGGTTCATCTCCAATTTGGAGCCACGGGGTCAGGGTCTATTTGCGAGTCTGGTTCATCCCCAATATGAAGCCATGGGTCAGAGTCTGTTTGGTCATATAGTTCTAGTTTGATTCATCCTTAATTTGGAGCCGTGGGTTGTTTGCTCATATAATTCGAGTCTGGTCCATCCTCAATGTGAAGCAATGGGTCAAGGTTTGTTTGGTCATACAATTCAAGTACATGTCCATTAAGATGTCGTACGGTACAACTTCCCTCGGCTTTACTCTTTTTTGTTGTACGTTTAATTGGCGCTGAGGGTATTAAAAGGTTGGGATCGAAGATGTCGTTGGTACATTTCATCTGGGATTTAATGATGACGTGGCAAGTTTTAATTTAATGTTGTGATGCGATTAAAGATAAATATTTTAATTTTGTAAAATATACCTTTTTATTAAACTAAAATGAGTATAAAGTAGTATTTATTTTAAAGGTTTTAAATTATTTGATAATGAATACTTAGCATATTTAGTGACGTTGATACTTAAATTTGACATTTCTGAAGAAAATAATCATCTCTTTAATAACTTAAGTAATTTAATTCGTATAAAATATATCTTAATAATAAAATAAAAGGAAAATAAGATATATAAACAATATTTTAAAAATAGTAAATAATTATACTATATGATTTATCAATATTTTTATGTATCTCATGTCTTATATTATTCATTAATATTGTGAATTATCATGTTAATACTATAAATTATCATGTCAGTATTGTAACAATTAATAACAGAAAAATGTTGGTTAAAAGAAATCATATTAAATCTGTTTTTTGAATTGGAGGGACATGTTAAATGAAACAATAATTTAAGGACTACATTGATTTTTTTTTTAAAATACAAGGGTCTCAAATGTCTTTTTTGCTTTAATGCAAAAATAAATGCATCCAAAGTTAATTTTAAACGCCTAAAGAATTTTTTTGTTAAAAATAAGTGTCTAATATTTTCGACGTTACACTTTTAAATCTAACTATTAAATAACACATGTCGAATTATAAAAAATTTAAATTTTATTTTAAAAAAATATAATTCATTTATAAAAAGAACCCAAATTTTTCTTAAATCTAAAAAAAAAGTCAAAACTCTAAAAATTCTAATTCCAAACTCCTTTACTCTCGCTAAATGTGTCGATGTTGCCTTGATCATCGTCCTATGTTGTCGATCACTTCATCTAATCGGATTTTAACACACAACGAAAAGAATCGTTGCTTGAATCGATGAAATCATTATCCTTAATCATAATCAATAAGTTGTTGCTACCACCCACTTTTTTCTGTAGTCGTTGTTTGAATCATGGGATTCAACCGTTGGTGTCCGTGTGGTTGGGCATCATCGATATTTTGACCAATTAACGGTAGTTGTGACGGTTGACGGTGGTGAGGAGATTAAAATGAGGGGTTTTTAGGATTTTAAAAAAAATTGGAGTTTTTTAATTTCAAAAAATTATATTTTAAATAATAATTTAAGATTTTTTAAATAAAAATTGAAATTTATAGTCAAAACAGTAACGATTTGTACACCTAAAAAATAATATTAAAAATAATAAATACTTATTTTAATATTTTTTTAAACACCTAAAATTAGTTCTAAGTATAATTTAGAGATTTATTCTTACTAAACCTAATGATTTAAAGTTTTACCCTGTTATAATTGCTACGGCGCTTTGAAGACGAGAGCCGATACATAAGCTGGACGAGTCAGATTCAGAAACGTCAACCGAATGGGCCTCTTAAAACTTGGGTTCCGGAATCACCGCTTCATTTCCTTGGCTTTATTCCCAGTCTTTCAATATCTCCACATCAACAAAATTTTGGGTGCTAAATCTGAACACAACCACCGCTCAGAACTCAGGTTCATGAACTCGGTGGACCTGAGGTCTTTCTTCCCTTTCTAATGCTTTATTAATTTGATCTTAGAAATTGTATGAGTTCGATTGATGTATCTTCGGGAAATAAGAATATTTGCTTTGTTGTTTATCATGATTTGTCACTTGCTTTTTGTCCTCTTTTTGCTTAATTTAATTTCGATTGAATTATTGTGTTGTGTTGTTTTTGGAAAGTTAACTGTTCGCAGTTTGCTATTATAATTTCACGAGTTTGATGAATGGTTCTTTTTTTTTGGGATTAAAGATCTTTGCTTTTGTTGTTTCACATGAATCATGATTTGCTACTTGCTATTGTGTCCTTTTTGCTTAATTTAATTCGATTGAATTATTGTGTGTGTGTGTGGTGTGGTGTGTGTTTTGGAAAGTTAACTGTTCGCAGTTTGCTATTATATTTCTACGAGTTTGATTGAATGGTTCTTTTATTTGGGATTAAGATCTTTGCTTTGTTGTTTCTCATGAATCATGATTTGCTACTTGCTATTGTGTCCTTCTTTTTGCTTAATTTTGATTGAATTATTCTGTTTTTTTTAAGAAAGTTAGCTGTCTGCTCTTCTCATGATATTAGAATTTGTACGAGTTTGATTGAATAGTTCTTTCATTAGGTGATTAAAGACCTTTGCTTTTGGTGTTTCTCATGATTTGCTACTTGCTAATTTGTCCTTTTGCTTAATTTCGATTGAAGTATGCTGTTTTTTAAAGAAAGTTAACTGTTTGATCTTCTTATGCTATTAGAATTTGAACGAGTTTGATTGAATTGTTCTTTCATCAGGGGATTAAATATCTTTGCTTTGCTGTTTCTCATTATTTGCTAGTTGCTATTTTGTCCTCCTTTTTGCTTAATTTCGATTGAATATTCTGAGTTATTCGAATGTTAAGTGCTTGATAAAGATTGATCATAATATTGTGAATGTTGTTTATATCCTGAGAATTTATAATTTTGAGCTCTTTTGGTTGGACTGCAACTATGATTTGCTTGAATTGATTCAATGGAAACTCATTGTTTCCCATTTTTACTTATACTCGACTCGGGATGATGATAGGTCCTTAAATGGGAGGATGTTGAACTAGGGGAACCCAAGGAGGGAGAGATTCATATTAAAAACAAAGCTGTCGGACTTAATTTCATCGATATCTACTTCCGGAAAGGAGTTTATAAAGCTGCTACCATGCCCTTTACTCCAGGTTTGTTTGAATTGTGTGAAAATTTACGGTACTAGAAGAGCAGAACTTTCCAGGCTGATGATATATAAGATGTGTTTTGCAGATTAGTTAATATGCAGGTGGCCTTTGTAGTTTTCCTTATTGAGTATTATCTAAATTATATCCCTTTGACTCTTGTCACTTGAATTTTTAAAGGTACTTTCTTTGAACAAATTATGCAATTACAGGAAAAATAGCAGAGTTAACATGTAACAGGAGACGAAGAGAGTAGCATAAAAGTTTTAGTTGTCAACTTCAAATGGCATGAAAGTTTTCTGCATCTGTAGGATGCACCATCTGAGTTTGAATTGGGATTTTTCCCCATTCGATCACATAGTAGGCAACCCCTTGGATTGGAAAAAGGATGTGCTTACTATGTTAATACAAATCTTTGCCTTAATAGTTATTACGGAAATCATTTTTCTTCTTTATTACAGGTATGGAAGCTGTTGGAGAGGTGATTGCTGTGGGACCTGGACCGGCAGGAAAGTTGGAGATATTGTAGCATATGCTGGTTATATGCTGGTTATCCTATGGGTGCATATGCCGAGGACCAGATTCTTCCAGCAGACAAAGTTGTGCCAGTTCCTCCTTTGGTTGCGTTGCTTCAAGGTAGGCTACATGGCTATGAGTTGTTCATAATTGTAATCATGTTATAGAGTTAATTCTTGTTTTCTATTTATCTCGACATTAATCCTCGTCCGGTAATCTTAATTTTGTTAACAAAAAGTTTTATTATAATATCATGCTATACAGGTTGAACCCGGACACACGGTTCTTGTTCATGCGGCAGCTGGTGGGGTTGGGTCTTTATTATGCCAGTGGGCAAACGCACTTGGTGCCACTGTCATCGGAACTGTCTCGACAAAAGAGAAGTCGGCTCAAGCAAAGGAAGATGGATGTCACCATGTCATAATTTACAAGGAAGAAGATTTTGTTGCCCGTGTCAATGAAATAACATCGGGCAAGGGGGTGGAAGTTGTCTACGATTCTGTAGGAAAGGATACCTTTCAGGTAATCACAGTTTTTACATTCCTATATTCCTAATTGAATATCGAGTTTCCTATTATGAGGTGTGCCCTTGAACTTCGATTGTTCCTTCGAGATGATGCTCTATTGCCTAGTCACTACTAAAGTTTTTATTTTGTTAGGGATCCTTGGCATGTTTGAAGTCTCGTGGCTATATGGTCAACTTTGGACAGTCCTCCGGTACACCGGATCCGTTTCCATTGTCTGCACTTGCAGCGAAGTCTTTGTTCTTGACTAGGCCTTCCCTGATGCAATACACAGCGACTCGGGATGAGCTGCTCGAAACCGCTGGGGAGGTGTTTGCTAACGTTGCATCAGGTGTTTTACGGGCTCGGGTGAATCACAAGTACGCTTTGTCACAAGCTTCACAAGCACACAAAGACCTTGAGAATCGGAGAACATCTGGATCAATTGTGCTGCTTCCATGAAAGCATAAAAAAAACCCTTCGTTGTGTTTTGAAGTAGCAAAAAAAAAACGTGTGCGATTGTGTTAGAACTTGGAACTATGTACGGAAATGCCTGAATGATAGAAACCGCACAACTTACCAATGATTGAATAATTAGCAACTACTAATAAAGAAAAGGGGATAATGTCAAAAATGGTGTTTGTGTTTTGAATGAATGTTCAATATGGTACAAGTTGGATGGCAAGTTGTGTGTAGGGAAGTACACTCTTTTTCTGGTGTATTTCTCGAAAAATCACCAGTGATCGGTATATTTATCGATCTAACATCAGTCAGGTTATATTTCTCGATCTAACACCCGTAGCAGTAAAGCGCGCCCCTTGAATCGCGCTATATGTTGATTTGGCGTCACTTGGGGTATAGCGTCCCCCCTGATCCGCGCCTATACGTCACGTAGGGGTATAGCGCGGATCAGGGGGCGCGCTATACGCCACGTAGGGGTGAATTATATTTAACACGGTCTCTGGTCCGCGTTATATCTTTTATCTGAATAATTACATATAGCGCGGTGCAGGTACCGCGCCTTATATGGTTATAAATACACTCCTCCGCCGGTTAAATTTCTTACATTTCCTCGCATATCTCCTTTCAACTTATAAATTAATACAACAATTCCGTCAACGAGTAATAATTCTGGCAATCTTCTCATATTTGATTTAGAAGTTCGTGCGATTTTTCATTATAAGGTAATTTTGTTATAATTTTTTAATTATACTTATTGTTTATTATCATTATTTGAAAAAATATTATACTAATTATTTTCAATTAATTTTATGTTTGTAAAATTGAAAAGCATGAGCATAAGTCGAAATAGTTTTGCGGTGCAGGTAATAATATAAAATTATATTATTTAAATTATTTACGTTGATGTGTAAAAAATTTATTGTGTTATATTTTTATTCATATATAATTTATTTAATCAGGTTTGTTTCAGTTATTTTTTTTTTGCAGATATAATATTGCCGCACTTTTAAACTCAAATAATAGCGCGACTTTCAGCTATTGTTTATTATGATGGTGAAATTCGAGAAGATGAAATCGGCGTTGTTTTCGTATCAAATGAGCGTGTTAAAATATCATTCAAGAGAAACATAACTCTTGAGGAGCTGATAACTCTTTAGGAGCTGATAACGAATATTTCGAGGAAGATTCATGTTGGAAGTAGTAGAAGAATGTCGTCGTTGCAGTACAGATTTCCAACATCATTGTTGTCATTAACTTATATAGCGTTAGAACTTTCGAACAATGATGATGTTCAAATGATGGTTGAAGCTCAAATTAATTATTTAGACGCCTCTATTGAGATGTATGCACATTTTGTTCAAGTGCGTACTGTTCGGGGTCAATCATTAAGCTCCCACTATGGGTTGATTGAACAAGTTGATCAAGTTGACAGCCCGACTACAGTAATGTGTAATGATTTTAATGTCATAATGGGGAGACATTCATCCGTAACTCCTTACGATATGTACCGAGGTGGGTTCACGAACAATCCGTATGGCAACACCGCGTCCAGTTCAAGGGGAAGACATTCATCTGCAAATTTCTTTGACCTTAATATGGAGATGTCATCGACGCAACAATCTGTGTAGTTTCCATTTGACATAATGGCTTCAAGCTCCAGGGGGAGGCATTCGACTGCGAGCTTTTTCGATCTCAATGTCGATATGCCTTCTAGTTCAAGGGAAGACATGCAAGTAAATAGGTTCTTCGACCTAAATATGGAGCGCATGGAGGAACCATCATCTCCACCAGAAGAACCGCTTCGTGAGCCTGGTGCGGATGGTGCTGAGACCGGACTATTCATTCACCCAGAATCACCGCAATTCAACTCCGATGATGATGATGTAGATGAAGTTCCAGGAAATGTGACACAAACTGACCCTCCTGTACACATGTATGAAGCTGATTATGGTGCTATGTACGGGCCAGAATTAGCGGATATGCCTCATCTCGGTGACTATGGATATTACTCATCAATAAATAATGGTGAGTTATCTTTAGGCATGGAGTTTTCAAGCAAAGAAGAAGCGATGATGGCTATCAAAAATTACAATATCCGTAATTCTATTCAGTCCAGAGTCAACCGATCGACGACCGAAAAATATGTATGCTACTGTGCCTGACGCGAAAACGGATGCAATTGGATGGTTTGCGTATCGAAAATGAAGATGAAAAATAACATATGGGAACTAACAGTATACAACGGTCCTCACACATGTTGTGCTGGAGGGGTCAACCAAGATCATCCCAACTTGGACTCTGAAATGATATGCCAAGTCATCATGCCCATGGTAAAAGCAAGCTCTCATATAGCTGTTGCAGTGTTGATTTCAGCTATACAATCGCAGTATGGGTACACTGTCTCCTATAAAAAAACTTGGTTAGCAAAACAAAATGCCATTGTCAAACTTCATGGCGAATGGAATGCATCTTACAACGAACTTCCAGGTTGGTTTAGGCTGGTGCGGACGTTGAATCCTGGGATAATTGTGGACTTTGAAACCTCCTATGCATACCATAATGATCAAGTTCTTCACGATCGAAGCCAATTCTACCGGGTTTTTTAAAGTTACCCACAGTGCGTTAATGCTGCCAAATACTGCAAGCCTATGGTCTAGATCGACGGGACTTTTTTGTATGGAAAATACAAGCAAGTTTTATTATTGGCAGTTGTCCAAGATGGCAATCGCAACATTCTTCCAGTTGCTTTTGCTCTTGTCGAAGGAGAAGATACATATTCTTGAGCTTTTTTCCTCCGAAATTTACGTGCACATGTTATCACGAGGGAAAACATTTGTGTCATTTCAGATCGCGGAGCTGGGATCAAAGCAGCAATGGAGTCTTTAGGTCCAATGTGGCAACCACCCTTTGTTCAACATAGGTATTGTCTCCGACACATTGCTGCGAACTATCATGGAAGGTACAAGAAGAATGATGAGTGTCAATTAATTGTGCGCATGGGTAAGTGAAGCAAAGTTAGTAAGTTATACATTTTTGATCATTTTAATTTTGCAAAGAAAGCAAGTTAGTAAGTTATACATTTTTTGATCAGGTTACGAACTACTTCCTCGAACGTTTGAATCAATGCTTCAAGATTTGCGGGCGAAGAACGAGGAAGGATACGATTACATCAGCCTCATCGATAAAGAAATGTGGACGAACGCTATGATGGTGGATATCGATATGGACACATGACGACCAACTTGGCTGTGGCAATCAATTCAACCTTAAAGGGTGCACGTCACTTACCTGTAGCGGCTTTGGTAAAAACTATATATTTTCATTTGGGGGCACTTTTTGCGAAGCTCGGGGGACAAGCTCAAACCTGGATGCAAGGCGGTCATGTCTATACCCTATATTAGTTACAGATCTACAGAAAAAAATTGATGCATCAAATGGAATGTCTGTAACAAGCTTCTCTAGAAGGCATGAAATGTTTCGTGTCACAGAGTTGCCGCGACCTCTTCAAGGGATTGAAGCTGTGTCGTTAAGAGTAAATATAAGGGACAGAACGTGCGACTGCGGGTTTTTTCAAGCTCTGAAGTATCCATGCTCTCATGTGATAGCAGCTTGCTCGCATACACGTCAAGACTATAACCATTTCGTGGATCCTGTATACCTACTATCTGAAGTTTTTAAGGTATACGAATTTGAGTTTCCCCCATAGGTAATGACAAAGACCCTGATGAGGTTCAAGATTGACTTCCGATTGTACCAAATCCGATTATTGAAGGAGCGTGGTCGTCTAAAATCCAATCGAATTCATTGCGATATGGATATTAGAGAAAGATCTAGACAAGACAGAAGATGTGGGCATTGTAGAAACCCATGACACACTAGAAAAACATGTCCACTTTTGTTGTCATCAAGTAACAATTGATGAGGAAATGATGTATTTGTTTATCAAATAATAATTCTTGTATTTTAATTTGCATTTACTTCAAGTTAATGTCATTCGATAATCGCTGATGAAGATTAAAAAAACGAACACAATCATTAAATTTTATCAAACTAATAACAATTTGGTATTTAAATACAACAAACTTACAATAAGAATTAAATGGTAAATGATAACTAAATTACAATAATTGATATTAAATGGTAATAAACAAAATTAACTGAAATATATTAAAAAAAGTCCAACAAATTTAACAAAATAAAGTAAGTATTAAATAAGAAATAATAAAAAATTACAATTAAACAAAATAAAGTAAATACAAATATAATAAAAAAAAATCTATCGATGCATGCGTCGTGAATGTGTTCCGCAGGGCGGTGGCTGTTGGTCTCGAGGAGGATTTCTTCGTATCACTGGTTCTGACTCCTCGCTGTCATTATCGTCGTCGTCGTCGTCGTCGTCCTGAGCAGGTACATTAGGTTGATGAGGAGCTAATGACGATGAAGCACCTCCATAGAATAAGGACCCTGGAGGTGTATGACTGACTATCCCACCGGCCTACGAAAATTGGGAAATCCCAGACATCGCTGAGTGTGAAAACTGTACAGGAGGTGTCTGTGCTGCGGCCATGGGTGATGAGGGGTTATCTGTGACGGCGGGGTCATAAAACCAGGTGAAGGCGGCGGCATCTAGTAATGGAAAGGCGATGGCGGCATCATATATGGCTGCAGCATCATAAATAGCTACGGCATCATAAATGGCTGCGGAGGCTGCTGTGAAGGTCCTGCTGGTGCAGTTGAGGATGAACCGGAAGCACCTGCTCTCCGTCCATGAGTCGGGGGACGATGGTGCTGTGTCGGTGAACGTCTCTATCGACGTCATGGAAAGGTCTGCCCTCGTACATCCTCGAGAAGTAGAAACGGTTTCCCGTTACTGTTGAACCACTTATAATAATCCTCAGCATACATCAAGAAGTCAGTAAAAATGGGCTCTCTACGTGGAAGGCGCCGATGTCGATCCTCCCACAACACGACCCGCTCATGATGCCTCACCAGCCAATCTGTATATATCTTGTTGCGTCTATCTAAGCTATGCAACTCGTCCCATTGCGAGGTGCTTCCGGAATTGGTTGAAAACAACCAAACTGCCGGAGCACGCGATCAGTGGAGTACCACTCGACAGTCGCATAACAGATCAGAGGGACCATCGCCATCCAAACATCTAATGACCCCTCAACTCAGATGAGATAACCGCCCTCACATCATCAGTAGAATATGACACCATTCAAACTAAAACAAATAATATATAATTTTTATCAAAATAATAATCTAATTATATAACTATAATCTAAAATCAATTTTTAAACATTAAAATTCATACCCTGTGTGTCAGCCTTCTGATCGATTAACACCCTAACTTTTTCTAAATCATCAGATAGCTCCTGATGATTTTTCCTATCAGTAGACCACCTATTCAAGGAAAAAATTTATTATACGCTGTATAAAATTATTAATATACAAAATCAGTTTTATAATTACCTTAGAAGTAGTGGAAATACGAATGGGTTCTTCACAACGGGACATAAAAAGGGCAATAGATATCATGCCCAAGATTGCAGCAGTAAGAGACATCCGCCGATAGCATTACGCCTGTAGTCAGTGGCTCCACACATCTCTCTGTACAACAAAGCCAAACTGTCGAGCCCCAACTGAATGATCCGGCGAGACGAAAGTCGCTAAGATGTCGCAACCACATGCAGTGAACTAGGTTGCGAGATTTGTCCGGCATCAGCAACCCTCCTATCAACTACAATATGCATGCCCATGCATACATCTTAACCTCATCCTCAGAGGCATCTGCGCTCAACTCCCGAAAATTGGCATCTAACCAATTTAACGATATCCTACCTTCGATAAAACTTTCCGGGACACGTCCTAGATTATCCCGACACAAAGTAGTCCAAGAACCGTAAGCTATCCCTGATATCACATCTCCATCCACCGAAAGCCCCAGGTGCATAGCAACATCCTCAAGCGTGATCGTGCACTCTCCGTACGGAAGATTGAATGTGTGGGTCTCCGGCCTCCACCGCTCTACTAAGGCAGAAATAAGGTCTGGTTCTATCTTACAGTGACCCTGATATCTACCTATGTAACCAAATCCAACCTCTACTAAATACGGCAAGACACGGCTAGGTGTCACTAACTTAAGATTCCTAATAAAATGATCTAATACACGGTCCTTCTCTTAAAAATAAATAATTATAAAAATTAATTCTTAATCTAATAATCATACATTAAATAAATCAACTAATTATTACTAATAATTTAAATTAAATTAAAACGTTTAAAATGTTACCGTATTAGCAAAGTGTCGAGATATATGATTTCCATCCAAGCGAAGTAGACTGCCTTCCATTATATATCTGCAAAAGAATTATATTAGTAAAATATTAAATAAAGTAAAATACTTAAATAAATTAAATACATAATTTTAAAAATATTATAAAATATACCTTAAACAGAGAGAGTATTTGAGAAAATTTGAGAGAATTTGAGAGAATTTGGTGTGATGAAAGTGATTGAGGATGAGGGTATTTATAGGGAGGATTGGGGTGTGAACGGGTGGGTAATTAAAGGTATAGCGCGCCCCTGTACCGTGCTATACCCTACGTGTCAGATAACCAGGTATAGCGCTATACCCTACGTAGGGTATATCGCAGATCAGGGGCCGCGCTATACCCACGTGTAACCCATGTCAGCGTATAGCGCGGGACAGAAGGCGCTCTATACCCCACGTTACGCCAAATTAACATATAGCGCGAGACAAAGGGTGCGCTTTACTACTACGAGTGTTAGATCAAAAAATATAATCTAACTAATATTAGATCAATAAATATATCGATCAATAATTTTTCGAGAAAACACCTCTTTTTATGCTCTCTCTGAACGTCAACTTTTACTTTTTCACCTCTCTCAACTTTAGCTTTTACACCCAAAATCTCAGCAATGTTGCGTGATTTTTCGTTCAAAGAAAGGAATCGTTCATGGTTTATACGCCACACCTATTTTGTTCTCATCAATTGATAGATTTACTAGGATGATTATTCGAAGTAAAAAAATCTAAATTACAAAAGTAAAATAAAGATGTAAGACGGTGATCTATACACCAAGACCTCTCTTGAACCCTCTAATAACTTCATCAACCATGAAAATGGTAAGCTTTGCTTTGGAACGTCAAGTAGACTAGGTGATGAAGATATTCTTAGAATCAACTATGTATTAGTTATTCTGTTATGGTAACTCAATTATTATTATTATTTTGTACCTAACGTTGCATTTTGGTTTTATTTGATCACTCGCTATTAAAAAGTTAACAGATATATTGATGTGACATTTTTAATTTTTTCTTTCATTAATGATACGACATTAACTTATAGTGACACGTCAGTAGCACCGTTAACTTTTTTAACTACGGGTGATCAAAATGAAAATAAAACGTAATATATGATATTATTTTGAAAAAAAATAGTTGAGTAACTAAATGAAACTGCATGAATAGTAAAGTGATAAAATACATAGTTTACCAAAATTCTCATCATAATCTTCAAACCAACCATTGAATTACAGCAAAAAGACTGAGCCTTTGGAGGAAGTTTTGACTTTGGAAAAATAGAGGAAGAGGAAGAAGAAAAAGTAAAGAGGGAACAATAAAAAAAAAATGTAAGAGCTAATGCCAATTTAATGGATCAATTTTTGCCTATATTCACTACGTAAAAATAAATCTCAAGTAGAAGATTTGTTTCTTAAAATGGGTTAGATTATTCTCTAAGTCACTATGTAATGTAAACCAAAATCCTCATTTTTATTACATAAATGAGTTAATCCTCATTCAATTAGGCTCAATATCTAATTAATAATCAAAATATCATGTCCATATAATTGATTTAAGATATGATTGATTTAAGATATTAGTGCAAATATAAAAGTGCCAAAAAAAACTATCATTGAAGCAGTATCAGTAGAGTGACATCATCGAAGTAGAATGAACTGAATGATGTAATCACCCATAATGCACTTAGAATGTGTAAAGCATTAGAGTGTTAGGATTATCTAGAAATGTTTCTTTAAAAGAGCTTTTTCGGCACAAAAGCATTGTTTTTCGGTTTTTTAATTTGAGTCAACAATCACGTTTGAAACTTTAATTTTTGACTGAAATGAGTTTATTGAACATATATTTTAATATAACTAATAGGTGTAAAATGTTTTTGGACTTAAATGAATTTGTTCAAACGATTTAAAAATAATTTAAAGTCCATAAAACTCAAAAATATCTTCAAGTATTTTTTACTTGATCTACACCTTATAGTAATTTTAGAAACTCAAAAAAATTTTCGGAGTGAAGTTTCGAATAAATTGCCTCTGTCTGGTTTCAAAGTCATTCTACCTGATTTCTAAACCTCCAACTGCAATGGTTATATGTTTTCAATAAGGTTTTGAAACTCCCTCTTGTGGTTTCAAAATCATAGTGCATAAAAATTGAAATCGAGAGAAATAAAGGCTTTCAACGATTATAATTCATCCCAACAACCATAAACGACTAAAAAATCATTCAACACAATAAAAACACTTCAAGAACATTGGAAAAATGTTACTACACCAATCCAAGCTAAGAGATCAAAAGAAAATTATCTTCAATCTTTATTCCTTCATTTTCTCTTATAAATTGTCTATAGAACCTTATTGAATATTTTTTTGTAATTCTTTCTTGTAAATTAAATCTTTATAAACACCTACCTTGTGAGTATTATTGTTTACCCAAACATATTTTGTAAAACGGATGATTTTAGTTGAACCTTGGAAAAAACTAGAGTTGTAAAGGTTACAATTTAACCTAGAAAATGTAGGGCCAAATTAGTGAATTTGTTAGAAAATTCTTAGTGTGAAAACTAAGGTAGTTGATATAAATTTCACTAAGGAAGTTGATCCACTATAATTTTTTATGTAAATTTTCTATCTTTCTTTGTTTCCACACCAAATTTTTAAAGGTCAGTTCACCTTCTTTTGGATTATTTCGGTTGATCCATAGAGCCTCAATAATCCCCAACAAAATTGTTCAGGAATGATTTTCTGTTTTAAACCGAATTTTGGCCAAAATTACTTCCATAGGCATTCTCAAACGACCCTTTATTCTTCTTAGAAATCCTGAGTTCAAATAACCATGTATGCAACAATGTAGAAATGGAACAAGCTTGCTATGACGATGGGAGTCATATATAACCTAAGCTTGAGACGCACGTTTATTGAAATGATGCGAACTTTTTAAAATTAAAAATTTACTTATTAGTATGCATATATAACTTAATAAAATAGACCAATAAACCATATAATAGTTCAACAAAGTTCTCTATTTTATTAATTATCTTCAACTTTTCAATAAAAAACATGTAACATCATATTTTATCATTTAATAGGAAGCATATAGACTATAAATAGACAAAATTAATTATCTATTTTATCATATTTTATTAATTATCTTTAACTTATTAGTATATCACGTGACTTTTGAGCGTTTTATTAAACTCGCCTCATCCAAACTAAATCGAGTGTTTTCGGCTCATTGCCTAGGCATATTGCAGTGTGTATGCATTATCGTTAGTTAATAATTTTTAAAGTATTATCGTGTGATTATTTCAGAGTATTTAAACAATTTCATTGACACCTTATTATCCACAACATCTCCTGGAGTTGTCATTCTACATAGACCATAGAAACAACTCTAGAATTACTATCATGTATATAAATATGTGTAATCCGAATTTCAAAGATAACTTTAAGTGTTGATTTAAAACATAAGATATGTTTGTTTCCAGAAAATGTTTTCCTAATTTTCCGTTGTTTGGTTGGCGAAAAATAGATGGTCAATGTAATTCATTTTCCTGATCAACTGAAATTCCCTTGCATTTTCTAGAAAATGACTTACGGTCTGATTTTCCGTAAGTCATTTTACGAACTTTTCACTTCAAGCATAAACACTCAAAATATTATTATTTTGTATATTTAATATTAATATATTATTTTAGTATTATTTTAATAAAAATATTAATTATTAATTTATATTTATTGGTAATTTTAATAATATAATATACTAATTTTTATTGTTATAATTTTATTATTATAATATCTAACACCATACTTTTATTTTAACAATATATAATAAATTATTAATAAAATTAATATTATTTATTAATTTATAATATTATTGAATTGTTGAATATTTAAAATATGTTCTTTAGATATATTATTATATTACTATTTTCATATTATATTTTTAATGGTTTAGTAATATTATTATTTTAATAAGTAATTCATATAAATAATAATATATTATTTTTATTTTAATAAATAATTAATGTAATTTATAATAATTTAATTTAATATTTTTATTTATAAAATTGTAGATATACTATATTTTAATAATAATATTTACATAAATAATATTAAATAAATTATTATAAACCAACAATGATTGATTCAAGTGGTAAGTAGCTTGATTTTGCTTAAGCAAGACTTTAGGTTCGAGTCCTTATGTAGGCAGAAAATCTTTGTTAGGAGACAAACCAGGAGGGCAATAAAAATATTATAATATTTTAAAAATAATAATATCATTTTAGCAATGAATAACATAATTTATTGTATTTGATGTTTATAATAAAGAGTTTTTAAAAAATTACAAATAAGTGAAAAATGAATTACATAACATCATTCAAACACCGTAAAATGAGTTTCAGAAAATATAATTTATTTTCTAGATCGTGTTTTCCGCACAAACAAACCCTTAAATGATATTCATTATCTTAGACTTATTAGACCAAAAATTGACTTTGGATTACATTGGATTGATGTAAAAGGTTATAAAAATGGGCTTTAGACCAATATGACGGATGTATAATTTTATGTTAAAAAATAAATTAATAAAATTTTAAAATAAAAATATGTTATTAATAAAATTTATTTAAATTATATATAAATTTAAATATTAAGAAACAACTTATTCATTAACCCTAGTGCATAAACGAAAAATTAGGTTATTATCTATGTAGTTTAAACTAAAGTATATACATCTCGGCTATAAGATATTGTTTTATTAATTCCTTAATAATTAAAAGTTATAAAATGTTCCTTTAATTATAAAGTGTTACTTTGTTAAGTCGTTCGACTATTAAAAGTTACAAAATGGTTACATGACTATTCATTATATTACAAACTCGTCCTTTTTTATTAAAAAAATGACGACATTATGAGCTGAACGTTAATCTACTGACTGTTATATTATAAAATATGATCCCATAATCTCAAATAATTATATCACCGTTTTCATGTTAACGTTCAACTTAGACAACCATTAATTTTTTAATAAAAAATGATGAGTTAAAACATAATGAATAATCATATAGTCATTTTGTAATTTTTAATAATCGAACAACTTAACAAAATAACATTCTACAATTAAAAAAATATTTATAACTTTTAATAATCGATGAATTTAATAAAACAATATCTATCGATGACCATTGAATGTTTTTCAACCCTTTCTTTTTTTTTTCAAATGTTTTATCCTGTTATAATAGCTAGGACCCTTCGAAGACGACAGACATTATTATGTAAGCTAAACGAGTCAGACTCATGAACGCTTATTTTTCCTTCGCTTTATTCCAGTCTTTCAATGTCTCCAAATCAACAGTGCTAAATCTGAACGCCACCGCCGCCGCCGCCCAGAACTCAGCTTTATCTTACACTCCCAGGAGCTAATTGGTAATAGCTAAGGCACTGAGTACTGAAGCAGCAGCTAAAGTACAACCGGCAAAAATGGTCAAAGCTGTCAGGGTTCATGAACTCGGTGGACCTGAGGTCTTTCTTTCTTCCCCTTTCTAATGCTTTATTCCATTTGATCTTAGAACTTGTATGAGTTTGATTGAATGGATCTTTGGGAAGTTAAGAATCTTTGCTTTTGTTGTTTCTCATGATTTGTCACTTGCCTTTTTGTCCTTCTGTTTGCTTAATTTCGATTGAGTTATTCTGGGTTTTTGTTAGTTAACTGTTTAGTCTTCTCCTGCTAGTAGAATTTGTACGAGTTTGACTGAGTAGTTTTTTCATTAGGAAATTAAAGATCTTTGCTTTTGTTGTTTCTCATGCTTAGCCGCTTGGGGGTTTTGCCCTTATTTTTATCTAATTTTGACTGAATGATTATGGGTTTTTAGAATGTTAAGTGTTTGTTAAAGGTTGATCATAATCTTTGTTATGCCTCCGGGGTATCCTCCTGTGATGTCTTACAGAAATAATATCTCCGTCCATGATTCATCCGGATCCCATACTCACTGGATGGTTACAGTCCCACGATAAGAGCTCTATAGTCCCATTATGATGTACCAGATTCAAACCTCTTCCAACAATTGCAACAGTATTGTTTAAGTCAGCCTATATATAGCCATAGCCAATTTGCCATCATAGTTCTGACATCAGCCGTTCTATAGCTGAAGTATTTATACTCCAACGAAAGTCTGAAAAAGGGGATACTTTCTTCTCTTTCTTTTCTCCCATCTTCCCCTTATGCTTTCATCTCTCACAGAGAAATATTAGCCATCGATAATTACTTTATCGACTGCAGTTTTCCGCCCAAACCAAAAAGTGTGAATCGTGGCTGACAAGACCAACTTGTTCTCATCAACAATCTTATCGTGAGTATTCTTTATATCATGAGAATTTATAATTTGAGCTCTTTAGGGTTGGACTGTTTACAACTATGATTTGCTTGAATTGATTCCATGGCAATGGGTTCCACTGTCTTGTTTTGCATAGCCACTCATTTGTTTGTCATTTTTACTTATACTCCACTAGCGATGATGATAGGTCCTTCTTGGGGGACCCAAGGAGGGAGAGATTCGTATTAAAACCAAAGTTGTCGGACTTAATTTCATCGATATCTACTTCGGGATAGTGTTAAAAGGGGCACAAGACGCACTAAAGCGATAAGGGTTTTACGTCTTATTGAAGTGAGGCGCATTTTTCGAAAACAAAAGATATACAATTTTTTTCCAGTTCATGCAATATAAACATCAAAGAGTATTCATTATCAGCATTTTATGTATTAAACATCATTTTTTTCCATCCACCATTGAGCCTTGAGAACCCAAGCAAACCACCCTTTTCCTTCCTTGGTCCAAAATTCCATATAAGAAACTGAAACAATAAATAAAAGTCTAATAATGAGTTGGCATCATCTTGTTACTTGTCTCCTTATTGTCCCTCCACCTCACATCTCTCAACAAAGGTGTATTCCTCCTTGTTGACACCACCTACACCCAATCCACACTTCTCCAAATTCACCCTAATCCTCCATTTTTGTATTTATAAATTGTGTTTCAAGCTTTTCTTTCTTTCTCATGGATTCAAATTTCGCCATGTGCTAAACATGCTGGTCAAGAACCCATCGCTATGCAACAAAATTCACTGAAACCTTTCTTTTTCCCCCTTGACTCTCAATTCGTGCATGCATTCTTCTCTTTCATTTTGTCTGCTTAGTCAATTGTCTTTTTAACACCAAAAATGGCTTCTATTCATCCCCTTTGTTTCTCTCTCTTTCAAACTTCAAGACAAACAGTAATTATATAAGGTAAAGCGTCCCACCTTTATTTCTTCTCTCTTTTTTGTTGTTGATATACAAGTTAGTATGTAAAATCTAATAAAAAGAATTAAAAATGACAAGAAGAACAAAGAGGATTGAAAAGGCGGCGCCTTTCTGCGCCTCAGTGCCTAGTGTGTCTTAGTCGCACCTTGCTGCGCTTTATTGAAATCTCCTCGCCTAGATCAAATTAGGTGCTTCACCATTGCCTGGCCTCGCCTTAGCACCTAGGCGCGGCTCAGTTGCGCCTTTTGAAACACTGCTTCCGGAAAGGAGTTTATAAGGCTGCTACCATGCCCTTCACTCCAGGCTTGTTTGAATATTTCATTATCGTAATTTCTTTCACACATCTAGCTTTACCATAGTTTTCAAAGATTTATAATTTTGGCCTTCAATATGATGATCAACACAATCAATTATAAATTCAATCTTTACCTTGAATGTCCTGGAGCAAATGACAGACTGAATTCAAAGGGTTTGACAGGTCATTTTGCATTAGTTTGAGTTATCAACTTCGAATAGCATAAAAGTTTTCTGCATCTGTAGGATGAACTAATTTACCTCTGAATTTGAATTGGGATTTCCCCCCATTTGATCACGTAGTAGCCGACACCTTGGATTGGAAAAAGGATGAGTTTACTATATTAATACGAATCTTCGCCAGTAATAGTTATTACGGAAATCATTTTTCTTCCGTTTAATTACAGGTATGGAAGCTGTCAGAGAGGTGATTGCTGTGGGACCTGGACTTACTGGCAGGAAAGTTGGAGATATTGTAGCATAAGCTGGTCATCCTATGGGTGCATATGCCGAGGAGTAGATTCTTCCAGCAGACAAAGTTGTGCCAGTTCCTGTGGCACATCATGCGATACAGGTTGAATCCGGACACACGGTTCTTGTTCATGCGGAAGCTGGTGGGGTTGGGTCTTTGTTATGCCAGTGGGCAAACGCACTTGGTGCCACTTTTATCGGAACTGTCTCAACAAACGAGAAGGCGGCTCAAGCAAAGGAAGATGGATGTCACCATGTCATAATTTACAAGGAAGAAGATTTTGTTGCCCCTGTCAATGAGATAACATCAGGTAAGGGGGTGGAAGTTGTTTACGATTCTGTAGGAAATGATACCTTTCAGGTGATTACTGCTTTTGCTTTCCTATACTCGTAATTGAATATCGAATTTCGTATTATAAGGTGTGCCCTTGAACTTCAATCGCTGTTTTCATTTGCTTCCGCTACTAGAAGTT
This sequence comes from Hibiscus syriacus, assembly GCF_006381635.1. Lineage (NCBI taxonomy): Eukaryota > Viridiplantae > Streptophyta > Magnoliopsida > Malvales > Malvaceae > Hibiscus > Hibiscus syriacus. The sequence goes on along the minus strand of NW_024063150.1, from coordinate 692,353 downwards.
ATATTTTGTTAGGGCTCCCTGGCATGTTTAAAGCCTCGTGGCTATATGGTGAGCTTCGGACAGTCTTCTGGTACACTGGATCCAGTTCCATTGTCTGCACTTGCAGCGAAGTCTCTGTTATTGACTAGGCCTAACATGATGAAATGCACATCGACTCGGGATGAGCTGCTTGAAACCGCTGGGGAGGTGTTTGCTAGCGTTGCATCGGGTGTTTTGCGGGTTCGGGTGAATCACAAGTACCCTTTGTCACAAGCACAGGAAGACCTCAAGAATCGAAGAACATCTGGATCAGTTGTGCTGTTTCCATGAAAGCATCAAAAGAAACCCCCTTCGTTGTGTTTTGATGCTGAACCTTCAACGTGTGCGATTGTGTTAGAACTTGTTGAAGCCGAACAACTTATCTATAGCTGAATGAATAATTACTGTTGATAATGAAAAGGGGATAATCAGCTGCTGTTTTAACATTTAACAATCAACTGCTAAATGTAACAATCGCAGGGTTTGTTTGAGGAATTGTCTATTGGAGGGTCTATTTGATTGCATAAAATTTGAATTCACTTTTCTTTTTAAATGTTTCAAAGGGCTTCTATTTTGAGGAATTAAGTTCTCTTTGATCAAAATTTTAATTTATCTATTTTGATCAATAGCGCCATGTATTGGTATCTATAGCATTTTAATATTTCAAATTAAATGTTGTTTTTTATTTTAACTATTTTTATTGTTATTTAGAAATTAAAATATAATCATTTGATTAAATTTTTAAACTTAATAATCAATTTTAGGGTAAATTCTATTAATAGTCTCTGAGCTTTTAAGGTTCTAGTTTTTTGGTCACTAAACCTTTAAAACATTTAATACAATCATTGAACTTTAGAACATTTGCATTATAGTCATTATTGTTAGTTTCTATTAAGAAAAACTGACGTGGTGCACTAAAATCTAAAAAATTCAAACTTCAAAACTGTCTTATTTTAAATTAGCAATCATCATTCGGATCATTAACATCGTCACCATTTGATATTTTTCTTATCGTGGTTATCTTTCTTTACTATAAAATTTTAAATTTTTAGATTTTTTTTTTCAAAATAAATCTTTTTTTATCGGAGTTATCTTAAAAGGTTTTTTATTTCTCCTCATCGTCAAATCGAATGGAAGATAAATTCTTATTTAAGAAATCCAAATTTTTAAGAAAATTAAAAAAAATAAACGTGTCATACCATTGGTGGATGCAAGGTGTCCCGTCTAAAACCTGAATTTTTTATGTTATGTTAATTTACTAATAATGTTCATCTTGAAATTTTATTTGTGTCCACCTTATATGAATTTTTTATTACTAATATATGTGTGCTCAATATCAAAAAATAATTTTAGATCTGTCTATCATATACTTATTTAAGAAATATTTTTTTAAACATACGTAACAAAGAAAATTAAAATGAAAAAAAAATGAGCACGAATCAACTTATTTCAATAATTAAAGAAATTATTGTTATTACTAGAGATCACGAATTCAAACATCAATGATTGTAGTAGAGTCCCTAATGGAATGAGGCGGAAAAAGAAACTGAATTTGGTTGAATTGTAAGTATTTAGTAGTTATCGAGGGAGAAGATGAAGCGAGTGAACAACAATCAATTATCTTTCTCTCTCCAAAACGCTGCATTTTTCCATTTGATGTTTGATTGGTTCCCAAGAAAAATTTTCAAGAAAATTTTTCAGAAACTAAACTTTTTTTTTCTACTTTGAAGTTATTGAAGTTCTTCCGTTATCTTTCTTGTTTGATTTTTCATTTTATTTTTCTCCTCTTTGGCTCATGCATCTATACTTGTTTTAGATTCATCGATTTTTTAATTTGATTTCGTTTGATCGATCTCCTCAGTCAAAACTTTCACCGTTACCTTTAACAATTTACTTGTTCTTCTTTCTCTTTTGATGTCTCCCTATTCTAACGTTTAAAATCTTTCTTACATTGTTTTTGGTGTACTTCATTGTAAAAAAAAGTGTAATTACTGATAGAATTTCTGTGAGAATTTATGACGAAATTTGAGTTTTGTAACATAATTTTTGACGAGAAAGAGTAATCAATAAAATACTGGTTGAAACCAACATTTTCGAGGACATAAATTAATCCGTCATAAATTTACTGACGGAAATTCATCAGTTTATTACTTACGAAATATTTAAAATCCGTTGGAATATTATATATATATATATATATATATATTATGTTTTTGATGAACATATCTTTTCTGTCGGGGTATTTATAAAGATAAAAAGAAAATTTGAATTTTTAATTTTCGATGGATTATATTTTTTCTGTCGGAAATTTAAATCTTAATTTTTTTTAAAAAAGAGGGAAAATTTATTGGGATTCTACCCGAAAATATATTCATTACCTCCAAAAAAAAAATATTATGAATCCAAATTTTTGTTTAATTAATTAATGAACCAAAAATTAATAATAATATAATTCAAATAATTAGATTAATTTGAAAAATTAGGTAATAATAATACTAACAAGTTCATATTGTATTTTGGTAATGCCTTAATAAGAAAATAATAACATATGTTACAAAATTAAATTCATCATAATAATGAAGATAAACATGAATTTACAACATATACTTCACAATTCAATGTTTCTAATAAATATAAATATATGATTGTACACTATACATAAAAAATACAATATTCAATAATAAAGAAAGAGTAAAATATAAAGTTTGTACGCTAAAGAATTATTATCATTTAATAATTTTTAAGCAACCTACAAAATATAATGAAAGATGTTGGTCAATAAATAAAATTAATATAATAAATAAAGTCTGTATTAAGAAAAAATTACATTAAATAAAATTAGAACTTACATCAATATTGATAATTGATGATAATAAAAGAGGATGAAATTAAGAGAACTTTTAGATAGAAAAAAAAAGTTAAGAAGAGATGAAACGAGAACAAGGAAATGAGAGAATATTGAGTTTAGAAAGGTTTAAATTGGAGAAAATAAGGGGATGGAAAACGGGTTAGTTTTAAATTTAATGGTGCAATGAAGGGAAATTGAAATAAGCAGAACGGGTAAGAAAACCTCTAAACTTGGTGACGAAACATGTGAACCCGTTAGAAATTTGTGACGGAATAGGTGAATATGTCAGAAATTTGTGACGGGTCCACATATTCCATCACAAAGTTGTGATGGATCCACATATTCTATCACAAATTTAAAATATTTTTTTAAATAAGATATTTTTAAAAAAATTATCATATAAAAAAGAATCATCCAACAATTTAAAAAAATATGCTTCTTGTAGTAACTAATGCCACAAGCAGCAGCACGAAGGAGGACAAGTTGGATCGAATAACCAACTCCATCTCTCTAATCTAGTTGTCTAAATAGCTATATTAAAAAATTTAAAAAATATTTAAAAATTTAGTAAATAGATAGTAGTAAAATGTAATTTCAAGAAGTATTATCTAAATTGTCTTTGTACTATATTATATGTTTAAAGTGTGGCATTATTTTTTTTAATAAACAAGGTAAACGTCTCTAAAAACCTCCCTATATATCCTAAGGGAGGAAAAACGCATTAAACTTGTTGTATTTTCATTGATAAGAAAATAAAAGTATAGAAGTATTACAATTCAACAAAACATCAGATAATATTAAAAAATTTGAAGTAAAGTTGGAAACCTAAAAATAAATATCATACGAAATTCAAGAAGCACTATCCTCATTGTATTGTTGTGATGCAGGAATAGGATAATAAGCTTCTTCTTGATTGTTGGGTGGCTAGACAAAAGATGTCAAAAGTGTGCTACCTCTCGCTTGAGGGTGCAAATGCATCGAAGTGCTAGTTGAGCCTCTGAATGTTGGACGCATAGGAGGTTGTATGACATTGAACCCTAGATAAAGTGGACGATGATAATATTTGATTGAAATATCATTTTACGATCTGATTGTCCATTATAGTTTGCTTCGAAAAGCATATGAGAGTATCATTATTGTTGTGACATTACTAAATTCATTAGCATATCTTGACGTTCTTGGACTTGCCTCAACTGCTCTTTTAATGTATCGATCTCTTCTTGTTGGTCTAGATTTCGGGGTATGGACCTTTTTGAAAAACTAGAAGTCTGAGACGTATTATAGTATATGGGAGTTGCAGATCCAACACCAAACACCCGACCCTTCGAGCTTACTCCACCAGCAACCTCAAAAAATATTTTATCTTGTTCAGTTGATGCTGAAGATGACTCATCCAAACTTGTAGCCTCTTGAGCTACTGCTAGTGTTTGCAAATACTTATTCTACAAAAAAATGATAATTTATTATATTATATTATATAAAAGGGTAAACATTTTGAACTATCTGATTTGTTCTCTATCAGTCATACTAAGCAACAACAACAACAACTAAACATTTTCACACTTAATAGGTTGCTAAATAAATAAAGACACCAAAAATATACAAATACATACATGGAGCAATCAATAAAGTAATAAAATATTATCGAATGTAAATTCAGTTGCTAAATAAATAAAGACACCAAAAATATACAAATACATACATGGAGCAATCAATAAAGTAATAAAATATTATCGAATGTAAATTCAAAACAACAAAGCACCAAAATTTGGGGAAAACTGGATTGCCCAGTAACTATTAAGTAATTTCTAGAGTCTAAATATCTGTCAATCCAATGACCATACATTTATAAAATTGAAATAAAAGTGTCAACTATGTGATTTACCATAAATAAAAATAAGTAACATTAATTAATGAAAAGCTTTTGATTATAATTTTGAGAATAACATACAACGAATTCTCAATGATTGTCACTGAACCACCCATCATCTTTGTTGTCCTTATTCATATGAGTAAACTTGTAAAGAGGAATGCACCTACTGTCTCACCAATATGATGTTACTTAATTCAGGACCAACAACATCTACCTCATTGGATTCATGATTACCATAAATCGTATGCATCCTCTAGAATTGGAGTATTAAAATCCGTCATATGATTATAGTAACTAGTATAAGAAAAACGTGGCTCTCCATGATGCACCCAATTGTGACAATGCTAAACAAACCCTTCAATGATCACATGAACTCTAACCGTTTCTAGATCTCGAAAATTTTTATTTTTGCATTAAGGTTGATTACATGGACACCTAATATTTCCTCGATACGCGAATCTAGGCTTACTTAACACAAATGTGATGAATTCCAACCGTGACCGCTCAAAATTTGGATTAATAATGTGACCATTTATCAGCCTATCAATATTGTACATCCAAGATCGATCCATACTGAATACCAAAACCCGTTTCTATTTTAATATTAAATTAAGATACTTAAATTAATAAAATTTTAAATAATAAATTTTATTTTTTAAATTTCCTAAAAAATAAAATAATCTGGATTTATGGTATTATTATTGTAAATTACATGTAAAAAAATTTAATTATTATTTTTATTAACATGCAAAAAATATCATTGTTAAATACATGCAAAAATATTTTCTCCACTTTTTGATGTATTTTGCACCTTTTTAATTAAAGGCTAATACTAATAAATTGATAGCATTTTATTGTAAAAAATAAATTAAAACTTACTTCAGCTCACAAATTTAATAGAAAATTTCAGAGTTCTGCAAAAAATAAAAATAAAAATAAAAAATACCAAAAATAAAATTCATAATATTATTTTTCTTTTAAATATAAAAAATAATAGCATGTTATCAATATCATTAAAAATAAGTTTATTAATTAATCAGAAGCAATTTGTATTAACTATAAAAAAAAGGAAACAATTTACACTATATATATTATCATTGAGCATATGCAAAGCAATAATAGAGAAAAAATTTATTTTTTTATAACAAGACGATTGAGTATGTTATATATAAGTCATGAAAGTAAATATCTAAATCATTTAGATAAACAACATTCTCCAATCTAAAATTAAAATATCAAATAAAAAAATAAATGCATATAAATAAAGAAATAAAGGATAAATCCATAAATTAGTATATTATAATTTCAAGTGGACATATAAATGAAAAATTAAATATTTAAGATAATATAAAATAAAAATAAGAAATACTTACATAAATCAATTTACAACTTAAAAACTAATTCATGATAAAATATTAAAATTCTGCAAAAAAGACAATTATAAGAAAATTAATCTAAGAAATATATAATAGAAATAAAAAAAGAAATACTAACACGTTATTTTAAAGAGTTTCAAGGGATGTTATGTCTTCAACTAAGATTCTGGTGTTGTCCCAGAGGGAGAGAGTGTCACAACTCCAACTTAAGAATTTGAGAGAGTGGGTTTGTTGGTGTGGTCTCGCAAGAGAAGATTTGGAAGAGTGTAGGAGGTGGAATTTCTGGTGCCAAGATAAAAATTGAGAAAGAATGGAGGAAGACACAGAAATGAGAAATGGGAAAGACAAAGGAAACGAGTAGGTTGTCAAAATAATTTAAAATTATTTACAGCTCTAATATTTAATAGGTTTTAATTACATATAATTAATTTTTGTTGTGGGGATTGAAAAGAGAAATATATAGTTGTATATTAAATGTAGTTATTTTTTAATTTTCGAATGAATGACTATTCAATCACAAATTAAATGGGTATATTTTAATTAAAGTTGAACAAAATTTCCGACGGAATTATTGTCCCGTTATAAATTAAATTGATATTTTTTATTGATAAATTAAATGTAGTTATTTTTTTATTTCCTATGGAATGACTATTCCATCACAAATTAAATTGATATATTTTAATTAAAGTTGAACAAAATTTCCGGAGAAATCATTGTTCCGTCATAAATTAAATTGATATTTTTATTGAAATGAATAAACTTTATGATGGAAAAAGTAAGTCGATCGAAAATTACAATCTCATCATAATTTTGTAACGGAATCATTTATTTTCAACGGTAAATTGTGATAGAAGTAATTTAAAATTTTCTTGTAGTGCTTGGAAATCCTGACTGACTCCCCATGAACATTTCATTCAAATGATTTTTCCGTTTGTTTTTTTTATCCAGTTAGCAGATCTGAGAAATGGAGAAAGCATCGCATGAACGTGATGAAGAAACATCTGCTACAATGAATCTCACTGTAATCTTCTCCGCTTTCGATTTTTTTTTCCTGTTGCACTCACTCGTACGCCCTGCTTCATGCTACCAAGTACGCGTGCCATACTAACTGAAAGTGACATTTTCTTTTTGCAGCGGACATGCAAAACCCTTTTGTCTACCACTCGCGATTAAACCTTGATTTTCCACAGTTGTCCCCTTTTTCTATGATTTTCTGGGTTCAAAATTCAGTGTTCACGTACAGCGATTAATAATACTCAGTAATTTTATTCTGACATTGAGAAAAGAAACATGGGCGAGTTGGAAAATCTTTGATTTACTTGAAAGGGCAAGGATCAGAAGAGTTCTCCAAGGACGCCGAAATGAGGATTTGTTTGGGCAGTTGCTGCTCCCTTCTTCACCTTATTCAACCGTGGGTAAACTACAGATCAATTCATCTTCATCCTTTCGCATCCTTTTGCTTTCTGTTTTTCATGAACCTCTGTATTAATGGTCCCCTTCAGATCCAGTAGCTCATATTAGAGTTGGGTCTTACTACGAAATCGATCATTCCAAGCTTCTCACTAAAATCCCAGACCAACTCATGGTAGTTCCAATTATCATGGTGATAAATCCTACTTCAAATGAATTCAAAGCGGTACATTTGGTTTTGAGTTTGGTTTTTGAATCCTTATGGGGTAACTGGTTTCTTTTAACTTTTGTTTGCCAGGTGAGTAAAAAGCCCAAGTGCAGCGTGTCGTTGAGGTACCCAAGCACGTATTCTCTTCGAACACATCTCAGTCAGGCGAAGATATTTCCCGCATTGCATGAACAGTACGCGATGACATTAGAGATTTTTGGGGATGCTTTATATCGTAGGACCCCACCACATGAACTTGCAGTGCAGAAGAATCAATGGAACTTTTGAGTAATGGAGGTTTCTTCCAAGGAACAAGAAATAGGGAAAAACTCAAGTCCAAGCTCAGCTGTTTTTACCAGATATGTCAACATGGTTCGTAAGAAAGGCTTATGATGGTCTGAGTTGATATCCGGAGGTTTCAAAAAGTGTTCAAAGAGACGAGGAAGAGAAGGAAAATGAAGAAGACGACAATGAAGAAGATGATAAGGATGAGGAAGAAGAGAAAGAAATGATGGGGAGTGATAAAAGGTTGTGGAGACAGATGGGAACTGAGAATATCTCTAAGGGGGAGCAAGCTTAAGAGTCCAAACGGCAAAGAAACTAAATCATGAAAATGATCAACCAATTACTTTTACAAGCCGAGCTAGAAAAGAGAAGTCAAGAACTCCATCAAAAGATGGTCCGTTCAGAGGTGAGCTATAGTTTATTTATTAATTTAATGTTTGTTGAATTAATTTCTTTTATAAAAAACTGGGTTTTCTAAGTTTGATGAATGAATGTTAATAAAGGTAGTGTAGACACCCGTTTTTGTCCGGATCATTTATTATTATTATATTATTATTATTATTACTATTATTTTTATTATTATTATTGATATATAAATTACATTTTTTGTAAGCTTTACCAGAAGCCCATAGTAGAGACCAACCCAATTACAACAAGTCTCAGTAGCCCAGATATAGGGCCCAATCCCAAAGCCTGATTCACTCAAACCCAATCCCGATTACAACCCAAGCCCAAACTGATGGGAACCCAACTTATTCATCCGACTCGGATATGGATCGATCCGACCCGATTAACCTAGGGATTCATCATAACTCTATGTGATTCTACCGCCGCTGCCTACTGTTGCGGTTCCTGACGCAGCCATCGTCCTTCCCTGCACCAACAGTGACCGTAAATCTGCAGCAACAGTGACAGAGAGACATAAATCAAACACAAAATCTATTCAAAGTCAGAAAATCCCAATAAAATATAAGAGCAAATCAAGTCCAAAATCCCGAGGGACTTATCAAATCCATCAAGCATGCAATAAAAGAAAAGCAATGAGGAGATATCAGGGGACATTCGGTGGAGGGAAAAAGAAAAAAACAGAGAAAATACAGGGAACCATTCGGGGAAAAAGCTTCAAATAGAGAAAAAAAAACAAACAAAAATACACAACAGAGAGAGAAATAGTGGGAGAAGCCTTTACCTTCGTTGGAGGAGCGTCGGTAAGCCCACGAGTCGTCGGAGCTCGGTTTTTTTCCGAAAGGTAACGGCTTAGATCTACAGTCCTAGAGGTGTTTTTAGGCTAAGCTAGGTTGGGAAATAGGTTGAGGGTAAAATGAGGAACGTTTTGAAGGAGGAACGTTTTGAGGGAGGTTGGGTACCTCCGGCCACCGTACGCCGCCGTGCCGGCCGCTGTGGGAGCCTCCGACCACCGTGTCAAACTCTCTTCAGAGGAGAGAGTTGAGAGAATTCTGATTCTCTCTCTCTCCTCTCTCTTTTTGAAGAGAACAAATGAAAGAGGATGACCATTTTGGCCTTTAAATTATAAATATATATATTAAGTGCAGAACGACGTCGTTCCAGAAATACCTTATGCATGTTTTCGGAGTGTGAGTTAACTACTCAATAGGTCCCTTATACTTTGTAATCTCATATTTCAGTCGTATAATGAAGTTTTGATTACTTTGATTTCGAGCATGAAGTTTTCAGAAATTATAATTTAGTACTGATATTGTTTGTTATGTTATTTCCGTTAATATTTGACATTGGCCACTATATTTGTAAATATATTATTTTACTCATTGTCTTTTGTATGGTTTAATTACTACTTAGTCCAGTATGTTTAAGGTGTAATTTATTTTAATCCCGTGTGTATACTAGTGCAAAAAGTTATGAATTTTTTGCTTTGGTCCTTATGTTTAGTATAGTACTTATGTTAGTCACTCTTTGATTTGAAATTTAATATTTATGGTTTATTCCCCATTTAATCCTTGTTTCTTCGTCCTTTTAGTTTTTTTGTCCATGAATGTATTGATATGATTTCTTGATGTTTTATTTTCATTAGTATAATAAATATATGTTATGTATTGTTATTTATTTATTAAATTCTCCTGTATGCATTTTTTACGTTTTGAACAAACATTTGCATTTAAGTTTGCATGTATGTACTTTATTATATGTATGCAAGTGCATTATTATTGTTAGGAATGTGATTTTAATTCTAAGTCAAGATGTTTGCTATGTAAAAAGTTTTCCACACATTTTGAACAAATAAATATATATTAAGTATTGTTTCGTTCAAGAAATTTGACAAAAGTATAATCCAATGCCATAGGATTCCAACAAATAAATATATGTTAGGTATTGGCTCGTTCAAATTTTATTTCATATATTTTATTTATATTTATTTATATTGTATTTCTTTATTTATTTGAATATTTTCAAGAAGAACAATTTGTAAAATGGACGTGGAAAACATTGCTTGATCGAAGTGGTGTAATCTGATACGACATTTGAACAGATGTGAACTTGAAATAAAATTGATTTCATTGTGCTAATTAATTATTTTTTATTTTAAATTAAACAATGTGATGCATGTTACCAAATGGTAATTTATATTATGCAAATGTTGATCTTCTATTTATTTTCAATTTGTGTTTTATCAAAGAGGGAATATTTTTTACAGATAAGAAATAGTCGAAATAGCTTTCCCGACGAAGGATTGCAAAACTTAGATTTCTTTCGAGTTAAATAATTTTTTCTAATTAATTAATTCGAAGCAAATTAATTACACTTTAATAAATGGATCATAATTCAACTTTATATTCGATTCATGATTTCCACCCTTATGACAACGTGTAAGCGATCGAGTAACAATTTTGGGCGCTGTGGGGGTGCTTACCCTTCCTCATGCGTAACCGACTCCCGAATCCGTTTTAATCGAATCTTTGTAAACGCAGACCATTTTAAAAACAAATGATTTTTCTTAAAATTGTTTTTAAAAAGACGTTTTTAGGTATTCGACCTACCTAACCCAAAAGTCGATGGCGACTCTATCCAATTTATTCCAAATCAATCCAAAATCGACCAATTTTCCAAAATAAAAGTCATAATCGTTTTTTAAAAAATACTTTATTGTTTTATAAAAAAATAGTTATGACAGCTTGGCGACTCTGCTGGGGACTTTTTTTAGAGAGTTAAGCTGTAGGTCGCTTACACATTGTCGTTTTGGTGGAAATTATGAGTTCAAGTCTTTAGTTAACTTATGATCCGTTTATTGAAGTTTAATTGCTTCATTTTTAATTGTCATACTAACATTTGAATTTTTGTTTTCAGATCGGTCTAAGTTTTTGTCGAGTTTTATATCTTTTTCGTTTTGAGTCAAAGGTAGGTATGCTCATCCTCACACACATCACATACATTTGCATAACATAAACTCTAGACACGAGCTTCGATCCAAATTAGTTAGGGTGATTGCTTTACTCTCGTAAGAATTTATTCTTCGTATGAGTTTTAGCAATTAACCCATGGGATACATACCTTATACCTTCGTAGGGATTTATTCCTCGTATGGTATAAGGTAGTGAATCCCCTCGAATTGAACTTGTTCCGTTCGAAAACTGTAATGGGTGAGGATCGAGGGTCTAGTAGCCAATGGGGGCACTGATATTAAGGACAATTTGAGTCCTATTTTCCTGTTAGAGCCTAAACCATGCATATAGTGAACCGTAGAACGATCACCCTAGGTATAGATATACCAAACCTCTGTCCATCAGTAGGTACCCAAATTAGGTATACACAAAGGAGGATTGTTTCTGAACCTTTCCTTTTTTCTTTAAATTTTGTTAAATAATTGCATGCGAACTAGATACCATGCGGTTAGTATTAATTTCTCGAAAAAATCATTTTGGGTAGATAGCATGTCCGGGCAGGAATGTTATTTAATTAAAGCATGTTCGGGTAGATATCATGACGGGGTAGGTGTTATATTTATCTGTAGATATCATCTTTTAACTCTATCGATTATCATTTGTACTAACTCGTTTTTCTCAGGTGTTTGTGTTACTAACACTTTTTTTCTCATTTGTGTATGTCATTTGTCATCATTTTTTGCATTGCACTGCATTGACATGACATAATGCGAAAATGTTGATCTGCAAAGGGATAGTCAAGAGAAAATTTTCACAAGAAGAGGTGAAAGTTTTCAATTAAGCAGTCTCATATACAGACATGCACTGAGGGTTAAAAGAAGTTCCAAAAAAAAAAATGAGATTTGCTCGAAGATCGTCCATAATTCGAGACTGAATTGACGATCCATTGATACCAGGAGTAATCCAGCAGTAGATTCTTATCTACAATCATGTCATCGCCACACATCAAAGAGCAACACATTGGCTTCAACACCGCCGAGGCATTAACGGAGTTAGTTTATAGAGCATTGAGGGGCATCAGTTCCAAATACGAAGATCCAAGACGAAGCAGTGATCTATAAGATCGTGCAATATTCGATACTGAAATGATGAACCATTGATTTGAGGAAGAATCCTGCAGTAAATTCTCTTTTACGATCATTCCAACTCTAATCATCGAAGAATGGCGTACTGACTTTAGCACCGCCAGTTATTAACAAAGTTAGGTTACGGAACTCTTAAGGGGCATCTTTTTCAAAGACAAAGATCCAAGACGAAGAAATGACCCATTTCAATTCAACATCTAAGCGAAGTCAAGTCTGTAAAGTGGACTGTCTTATAATGTGAAAACTTGTATCTCTGGTGAAAAGTATTCTAAAATATTCATCGTTGGGATCAATATTTTTGCATCTGCATTTTCATCATTGCATTTTGCACAACATTCATGTAAGCATTTTTACATGTATTAATCATACCTTGCGGGAAACTTTGATGAAGCATATCTAACTGTGATACTGCATTCACACAATACTGAGAATGGATGCAAAATTTGAGCAACTGAAGAAAGAATTTGAAGAGAGTTTGCAAAAGATGCAAGCAGAATGGGAAGCTAAAATGGAACAAGAGAAAAAAACCACCATGGATCGTATCTTGCAAAACCAAAAAGATCTAGTTAACCAAATGATAGTACAATGAGATCCCTGAGAACTTAAAAAAGTGGTGCATAGAGACATTCAAGGGAACGAGATGACAAACTCTCACAATGAAATGGATGCAATAGAACTAGTCTTAGTTCCCGACTTGGTGTTCCCGTTTAAATTTAAGATGCCCGATTTTGAGAAGTACAATGAAACTAGTTTCCCCAATGCACATCTCACGATGTTTATTCGAAGGATGATTGGATACACCAGCAACGATCAGATGTTGATCCACTGCTTCTAAGACAGTTTGATTGGACCCGCTTATAAGTGGTATAATCAACTGAGTCGTACTCAAGTCCGCTCCTGGAAGGATTTGACTAGTGCTTTTTTGGGCCAATACAAACATATGACTGATATGGCCCCCGATCGAACAACGTTACAGAATATGTAGATGAAGAATGGTGAGAGCTTCCGAAAATACGCACAACGATGGTGGGATATTGCATCTCAAGTGCATCCACCAATGACTGAAAGAGAGTTCATCACCCTATTCATCAACATATTAAAATCTCCATATATTAATTACATGGTTGGAGCTGCCACGAAGATTTTCTCTGACATTGTCATGTGTGGAGAAATGATCGAGAGAGCAGTCAAGAATGACCAGATAGGAGGCACTAACCATACCGACAATGAGGAAAGAGCTGATATTAACATTGATGGATCTTACCTAGCTAGTCTAGGGGACCAAACCTCATAAGGTGTTATGTGAAAAGACTCACATCAGTACAATTCCAATGACATATGAGAAGTTGCTCCAAACGCTAGTTGAGATGAATCTGGTGACTTCAGTTTATTCCAAACCAAGAGAGGCTCCATATCCTGAAGGCCATGATATTAACGCCATATGCGACTATCACATTGTGAGCTCAGGGCACAACAGTGAGAACTATGGGGCATTGAAGCGCAAGGTCAAAAATCTGATCGATTCAGGGGAATTGACTTTCAATGAATGATGGGACATTCTGATCAGGAGTCGGCTGGGGCATCAATTAGAAGTTTTGTTGCATTCTCATGCATATCATTTTGTTTGAACTTGTTTTTCTATCCATGTTTAAATGTTTGTAAATCACTTGACTTTCAAACATTTTCAATAAAATGTTTCATTCTTAGGAAATGAACATTGAACAAATTTTAATCTTTAGTTCTTTGAATATCGAATGAATTACGTATTCTCTTAATTTTTCAAGAATTATAGATTTTTGACATATGACAAGATTATACATTTCTTATCATATCCAACCCTAAAATAAAATCTCTCGATTCTTTACCCAAAATAATTCATGGCCACTGCCAAAGAACCAAATTTTGACATTCATTTTCTTTGAGACTTTTAAACATTGCCTTTATCTTTTTTTTTCGAGACACAAAAAGTCATACCCTTATCTTTCATTGATCCAATAAAGTCACACTATCATCTTATTAGACGTCAAACCAACATTTTTATACCAATAAAACCTAAAGACATTGAGTACAAGATGTTTACTTGAGCATGAACATTTCTATCAGAAGACACAACTTGGGGCATCTCACATCAATTTCCTGAAGTTGAGCTTGTACAATTGAGACATGTTGGGAGAAAAAAGCAGAAAAAGGAGAATTAATTCAAAATAATTTTATCATGCATTAATTACATTGTTTTCATTTGAATAAAAAAAATTTCCTGACTATTTATCCCCTTGAGGATACCTCTTCTGTAAAGACTTTTGTGTATGAAATGATGAACGACATTCTTTCTTT